>NC_060186.1:34167154-34497154 GCF_021184085.1 Oncorhynchus gorbuscha
ATCTAACATAGAGGGACCTCCTTTTATCAAATCTGGGCCAGGTCTACATAAGGGTGCAGATTTTAAAAAATCACAAAAGCTCTGACGAAGGCCGTGAGGCCGTTACGTAAGCTTATTAAATATTGGTGATACTATCAAGAGCAGTGTGCAGTTTCCTTTTTCCTTCATCAAATCTGATTCTAAATCTAACCTTAACCACTCTGCTAAACCTAATGACTAACCCTAACCTTAAATTAAGACCAAAAAGCTCATTTTTGTTTTCATGAATTTTTACAATATAGACCATTTTTACTTTGCTGCTGGCACATCTAGCGGAAATCGCACATCTCTGCCTCCAGGATAAGACTCGTTCCAATAAATGTAAGCCTGCCCGCTATAGGCCTATTATAGGCTACTAACATCTATTCAGGTTAATGTGCTCACAGCTCCATGCCAGGAGGGGGCGGTAATCATGCTGAGGACAGAGGCAAATGCAGCTGTCACATGGGAACCCTGGCTCCCCATCACATCCACCTACATCAAAGGATGGGAGGTCGACGCTCTTATGTACTTGCGTACACGTACAGTCAACGCAACTAAACAACACACAGCTCTCTTCATAGGGTACTACATTACCTTCATTCCTACTGCAGAGTCATTTTATGATTTCATAATATTGACAAGTATGAAATCAATACTTATTTACTAAATATGATACAGAAACAAATTGTGTTAATTACATTTTGCTTACAGTTTCATTGTGGTCCCATTGTAAACATTGTGCAACCTATCTCTGTGCCACACAGAATTACCCTCCTCACTTTTTTCATGACTGCATGACGACAACCTGAACATGTATTTTGTTTCATCATAGCACTAGAAAATAGCCGTCAATATTTCCATAGTTGTCTCTTTATCTATGCCCAGGCACACACTAGATTTACAGGGTGATGAAATCTCTGACTTGAGTGTTGAAATGAGATGGAACTATGCTACTGCCTGCTATAGATACAGTCTTCATGGTCAAGGTCCATTGATGCACACACACACACACACACACACAGGGAGAATAGGCAACGAACATCAGCTCTCTGTCAGACACACACCCACTAACACACAAAGAGCAGCAAACACAGTCTCACACAATGACATTGTCAACGCACCCCACGCTTTTCACACCACTGTCGCACCCTCTGGTCCTTTATCTCTGCCTCTCACATGTGCCTAATAATCTTGTATGCCTCAATATGGATTTCATATATGGCTCATCGTTTCTGCCCCCTGTTATGGATCCAACACAGATACTTTAGAGAGCATCATCATCATATTACTGCTTACCCTTATCATACTCTTATCAACCTACTAACTTATTTTCCCTGATTTTTGGAAATTAAAACAGAAAGTTTCATCACCCCACTTAGACAAACACAAATTCCTTGCCAACCACACTCTGACCCCTCCAATCTAAGCCAGGAGCAATGTATAATAAAGAGTGAGCCATCCCACCAAGACCAAGCTACTACTGTACTCTTCATCGTCACTACCATCATCACAATTACCATTAAAGTCATTCACATCATCCCTCTTCTCTTCCACATAATCATCCTCATCATCATTATCATGATTCACCATCATCTATCACGAAAACTAACCAGGCAATGTTATAGATTTTTTTATTTTATCTTTACACTATCCAGGCCTTTTATTCAAAACCCTAAAATGTTAAATTACTTTTTCCCATGAAAACCTCAACTTGTACAGGTGAATGACAACTATATTATGGTCTCTTAATGTTTCAGCTGTTACCATGTGCATAGGCATTATTACTGACTGGGTTCGAACTCGGGTCTGTGTCAGCCTGTTGAGCTAAAGCCCAGGCATTTGCTCTAGGTTGGAAGTAACGCAAGTTTTCAGGACTCAGACAATGTTACTTTAATTTTTATTTAACCTTTATTTAACCAGGAAGGGCTCATTGAGATTTTCAAGAGTGTCCTGGCCAAGATAAACAGCACCAAGTCATTACACAATTATAGACAGACAACATGAAAAACTACAGGTAATCTAGTAAAAAAAAACAGAAGTCACAAGAGTACATCATAAACATCGTAAAACAGCAAATTAAAAACATTGACAGGTCAGGGAATCAGCCCCAAAATCCTTCATCAGCAATTTAAAAACACCAATCGGGACAAGTTCTTCCAGTTTAAAAGTATTTTGTAAGGCGTTCCAAGCCAATGGCGCAGAGTACATAAAAGCCCTTTTTACCAAATTCAGTTTGGACATTTGGAACAGTTAGCAGGATAAAATCCTGCGAACGAAGAGAGTACCCACCACATGTCTGAACAATAGAAATGCCCAAATAAAATGGTAGTAAACCCAAAATGGCTTTGTAAATAAAAGTATACCAGTGACTGAGCCTACGATTGACTAAAAGGCCAGCCAGCCCTTCTATATAAAGTGCAGTGGTGCGTTTAGGGTTTTGCAGTTTAAAATTAATCTCAATGAACAGAGATGTAAGTGGTTCAGCTATGAAATCAGCTGTCAAGTTTAAAAAAGTAGGGATCAAGATCAGGACCTGCAGGTTCTCTCTGATCTAAGGATTTCAGTGCTTTATGTACCTCCTGCACTGAGAATGTCAAAAAGCTAAACCTTTGACCTGCTCTCACTAGTTCATCCACACAAGGTTGTACAGAGACAGAGGGTACTGAATCAAACAACCTACCAGATAATACAAAGCTCTTATTGAAACAATTCAGCATTTCAGTTGTCATATACAGCAACAGAGTCCTTCAATACACATGACGGTAATTCATTAACCTTACCATACCGACTTAATTTCCTTCTACGGTCATTCAGGTTATCAGTGGCAACAGACATAAAATATTCAGACTTGGCCTCCCCTAGAAGAAAATAACACTTGTTTTGTAGCTGCCTAAAAAGAAGCCAATCAGCATCAGAAAATGATTTCCTTGCTTTAGCCCAGGCTAGATTCATAGAATTACAAAACATTTTAAAATTATCAGACACCGGCTTTAACAAACACAAATCAAGATCATTTCACTTGTAAAGAAGTTTAGACATAAGGTGCAGAGAAGAAAATGCATCACTGAGAGCAGAGGGGAGTATAATAGCCAATTACAGTTATAGAAAGACCCTTTTAAACCTCAAGATTCTAAGCAAGAAATTCCAACTGTTAGTCAGACTTTGCCACACAAGGAATTTAGTCTTTTACATATAGCCACACCCCATCTTTCTTAACTCGGATCAGTATGCGATGCATATTGTAACCATTTATACAAATATCCTTATCAAGAACAGACTTGCTGAGCCAGGTTTCAGAAAACACAATTACATCAGCATCAGTTGATTTAGGCCAAATCCTAAACCCATCCATTCGAGAACAAGCTGCATACATTTAAATGAGAAATAACCAAAACCAGATATAGATTTAAAATCAGAGGGAGTTTGGAGACATTGCATATCAGGGCCAGGGTTAGGTTGCACATTACCTGATATCAACAAAAGAATAATAACTATGCTTCTCTGTTTAATAACCTTGAACGGCTTCTCTTTTTTAAGAGACCTACTGCAAGCAAATTCTACAAATGAGTTTCCAGACAACACAAAATAAAAACAGGCCTTATTTCTAAAATAAAATCTTCAATTTTCAGCTTCAATTTTTTTGTAAGTTGTTGAATATGCAATTTAAAAGAGAGGCTGTCATCAATTCAAATTCCAATATATTTATATGAGGTTAGTCTCAATCTCATTTCCCTGAAAGGTATTAATAGGTGAAAGGTTCAGAAGTCTATTTCTTGCTTTAGAAAACACCATTAGTTTTGTTGTCAGTATTGATGATAAGATCAATAAAAAGTGAGACAGTGCTGTTTTTTGTCAACGGCTTCAGTGATATCATTTAAAACCTTCAAGGCAGCTGTAATTGTGCTATGCTTCTTCCTGAAGCCCGATTGGTACATTGATAAAATAAAATAAGACACCGGCTTTAACCAACAGTCATTTAAAAACTATTCGACTTTGGTAGTGACACAAGTTTATACTGTTCACATCATGCCACAAAACCATAAGGCTCTCCAGAGGGTAGTGAGGTCTGCACAACGCATCACCGGGGGCAAACTACCTGCCCTCCAGGACACCTACACCACCCTATGTTACAGGAAGGCCATAAAGATCATCAAGGACAACAACCACCCGAGTCACTGCCTGTTCACCCCGCTATCATCTAGAAGGCGAGGTCAGTACAGGTGCATCAAAGCTGGGACCGAGAGACTGAAAAACAGCTTCTATCAAGGCCATCAGACTGTTAAACAGCCACCACTAACATTGAGTGGCTGCTGCCAACACACTGACACTGACTCAACTCCAGCCACTTTAATAATGGGAATTGATGGGAAATGATGTAAAATACATCACTAGCCACTTTAAACAATTCTACCTAATATAATGTTACATACCCTACATTATTCATCTCATATGCATACGTATATACTGTACTCTATATCATCTACTGCATCCTTATGTAATACATGTATCACTAGCCACTTTAACGATGCCACTTTGTTTACATACTCATCTCATATGTATATACTGTACTCGATACCATCTACTGTATCTTGCCTATGCTGCTCTGTACCATCACTCATTCATATATCTTTATGTACATATTCTTTATCCCCTTACACTGTGTATAAGACAGTAGTTTTGGAATTGTTAGTTAGATTACTTGTTGGTTATCACTGCATTGTCAGAACTAGAAGCACAAGCATTTCGCTACACTCGCATTAACATCTGCTAACCATGTGAATGTGACAAATAAAATTTGATTTGATTTGAAATGCATCGGCACTTGGACAAGTGGACCGAGTGAAAAAGAGTTCCCACAGACAAAATGTCTAATGGACGGGAGAGCACATTGTCAGATGTACTCACCCGGCGGCAATGTTTGTTTTTCAGTAAAGTCAGTACACAAAGCAATATCATGAAAATTGTCATTTTCTCTGAGAGATGTAAGAAATAGAGGCCAAGGAAAAGTAAGGGGTACTGTGTGTATGTATGAGTCTGTATGAGAGTGTGTGCATGTGTGAGTAGATTGGGTGTGGGAAGTCGATTGAGAGAACGGGTTGCGGATTGTTTAGCTGCCAACCAGGCTGAGAGCGAAGAGGAGCAGCTTGGACGAGACACTCCTCAGAGGGAAAGCTAAGGATAGAACCCAGGCCAGCCATAGAGGGGGTTACTTGGGTAATCTTCATGTAAAGGAGTGCAAATAGCAAAAAATATATTTACCCGAGTTGAGGGAGACCCACGATCTTTACACCAGCAAAACTAAACAGTTTGCACTACACAACAAGGAAATTGTAGATTTGCTCCACCATAAATTAATAGCTTATTTGTAGGTTAAAATCTACTAGTGATAGTCATTTGTCTGTCACTAGTTTCTTGTAAGTTGTTGCCATCTTGGATTGCTATCTTGGATATCGCCATCGCACTGCACACTGCAACGTTACTCCTCATGTCAGTGTGCACTGAACCAACTCCATTGAACCAATTCCACAAGACTGCCTCAGCCTGTTGATATAAATCCTAGTCATCTAGGTAGGAGCTAATGCAAGTTCAGGTCTCAGGCAAAGTTACTCCTCACATGAGCGTGCACTGAATTAACTTCGTTACTACAGCTAGCTTACTGAACACTATTGCCAACTACTCCTTCTGAGCCTATGCAGATGGCTTGGAGCACGTGTCAAGCTCATTCCACAAAGGACCGAGTGTCTGAGGGTTTTCGCTCCACCCTTGTACTTGATTAATGAATTAAGATCATTAATTAGTAAGGAACCTCCCTCACCTGGTTGTCTAGGTCTTAATTGAAAGCGATGGAAGAAAAAAAAACTGCCGACACTCGGCCCTCCATGGAAGGAGTTTGAAACCCCTGGCTTGGAGTAGAGAGAACTCACCCTGCTCATCGCTGTCCGGTTTTGCTGTTCCTTCCTCGTCTTCCTCCTCTCCCTTACTGTCTTTGGACAGCAACCGTCGTAACAGGCTACCAAGCGAACGAGTCATTTCTGGCTCCTCAACTCTCTCTGAGACATCCATAAAGACACAGTTCGTATCCCTTAAACTGCTATCGCTCCCCTTTGCCGCTGCTTACACAACCCCTCTGCACCTGTATAAGTCAGTTGTCCATGTCACTTGTAAAGGGATAGGTTAGCTGACCAGTCCTAGTCTACTCTGTGTGGGTCTGTCTGGCCATATTTAGCCCTGGCTGCAGCAACACAAACTCTAACTCCCTAAACCCCCACCTCACCACCACCACTCTCTCCAGGCTCCTGTAGCACACACACACACTTGCGTCCATACGCGCCTTGGCTTTACGAGAAGGTTATCTAACACTGCAATGAGACACTGGAATCAACATTTTCACGTTTGTCAAGCGGGACAGCTGCACACCTCCCTGTCCAGTGTGTGCAACGCCATGCGTCAAACACAATTAGGAGTTATTCAAATGGTTTAACTATGTGGATATGTGATCCCTTGACTCCGCCACGCCATGCAATAGAAATGGATAGGGTCTATTCTGATAGTGTAAATGGGCATCACTGCATGGTGGGAACTATTTATATCTGTGTTTACATGGAGAAAGTGCTGGTAGAGGAAATTCCCAGTGAGCAATGACAGAGGCAAGACATCAAAGACACTGGGGACATATTAAAGAGAGTATGTCTTCGTTAGGTAACCAGGGTGTAGGTGGGTAAATATGGAAGTCAGTGTATGTTTGAACACTGTTTTTTTTTCTATGAGTGATCTTCAAGTACGTTTGTGTGGGTGGGTGGAATTCAGTTACAAACCCATCATGATTCTGCATAAATTAGAAAATTCTAAAGACTAAGATGGCTAGTTTTTGCCAATGTGTTTTATTTTATATCAATTTTACATTTTCGCCTGAATATTCTCATTACATAAATGCGTCCGGATTAAATTCAGGGCATTTTAGGAAATGTTACTTTAGAAAAAATCAAAGTTATTTGAATACAACACAAAATATGTTGCTGTAGTCTGTCCATAAATCATACAATTGGTATACTTATTTAAGTTTACATTAAACTATAATATTTATTACGTACAAACACAGTGTCTGCGGACATGTCTCATTAACGTAACACCTTTTCAAGTTCCTGTAAAATCTCCAATCAGTTTTTAAATGAAGTTTTATTCACCAATGATGCATCATTTAGAGGAAGAGTCCTTAGATGAGCACATTCTAAGTAAATGTATTTTCTTATATGACTTCACCAGGTTCTTATTCTCAGACACCCCCTATACCCCACTTCGCCTTCTTGTTACTGAAACAGCTAAAAATCTCAAATTGGGAGAGAAAAAAAAACAATACCTTACCAACATGGAGGCATGAATTGGCTTCAGTGATGTTGTTAATTGTTTGATGACTCATAATAATCTGTATCCTATTGTTTACAGGTTGAGCTAAGGGCCCTCTCATTACCGAAACACACATTTCTCATTATCCCATCATTTTTAGGTCCGTTTCGGATAATGAGAACCTTAATTTCGATAATGATAATAAGCTAATTTTAATGTATAGTCAATGGGTGTGCTGTGCTGGTAACTCAATTTATTTTTCTAGTACCAGTCCTTAACCCTACTGTATATATTCTTGGTAAAACAAGTAGGGTTTGTCAAGAAATATGAGTTGTGTAAACCCCATTTAATGTTCTTTAAGCCAAAATTGGAAGTTTGTCTTTCAGCAAAGAGCAACCCCAACATTTAAAAAATTATATCCTCCACTGTTTTCACACTTCCCAAGCTGTTGTTTGATATCCCAAGACTGTTTTTGGTTCATTATCTCACATATTTAAGGGGTGGCAGGTAGCCTAGTGGTTAGAGCATTAGACTTGTAACCGAAAGGTTGCGAGATCAAATCCCTGAGCTGACAAGGTAAAAAATATATGTTGTTCTACCCCTGAACAACGCAGTTAACCCACTGTTCCTAGGCCATCATTGAAAATATGAATTTGTTCTTATCTGACTTGCCTAGTTAAATAAAGGTAAAATAAATAATATCCTGAATACAAAGTGTTATATTTGGGCAAATCCAACAACACATTACTGATTACCACTCTTGGCGGTGGCTGCATCATGTTATGGGCTCCTGAGTGGCTCAGCTGTCTAAGGCACTGCATCTCAGTGCAAGAGGCATCACTACAGTCCCTGGTTTGAATCCTGGCTGTATCACATCCAGCTGTGATTGGGAGTCCCATAGGGCGGCGCACAACTGGCCCAGCGTCATTGTAAATAAGAATTTGTTCTGAACTGACTTGCCTAGTTAAATAAAGGTTAAATTGTCATTGGCAAGGACTAGGGATTTTTGTAGGATAAAAGGAAACAGAACAGAGCAAAGCACAGGCAAAAACCTGGTCCAGTCTGCTTTCCAACAGACACTGGGAGGCAAATTCCCCTTTCAGCAGGACAATAAGACCTTCCCAGCCTGGTGCAGGTCTACAATTTTGTTTCTGGTGTCCTTTGACAGCTCTTTGGTATTGGCCATAGTGGAGTTTGGAGTGTGACTGTTTGAGGTTGTGGACAGGTGTCTTTTATACTGACAACAAGTTCAAACAGGTTCCATTAATACAGGTAACGAGTGGAGGACAGGGGAGCCTCTTAAAGAAGAAGTTACAGGTCTGTGAGAGCCAGAAATCTTGCTTGTTTGTAGGTGACCAAATACTTATTTTCTACCATAATTTGAAAATAAATTCATTAAAAATCCTACAATGTGATTTTCTGGATTTCTTTTCTCATTTTGTCTGTCATAGTTGAAGAGTACCTATGATGAAAATTACAGACCTCTCTCATCTTGTGCAAGTTCGCACAATTGGTTCGCACAATTGGTGGCTGACTAAATACCTTTTTGCCCCACTGTACATATTACCTCAATTACCTCAACTAATCGGTGCCCAATCAAACCCACTCTGTACTGGTACGTATGTAGCCTTGCTATTGTTCTTTTACTGCTGCTCTTTATTTATTTGTTACCCTTAACCAACTGCATTGTTGGTTAAGGGCTTGTAGTAAGCAATTCACTGTAAGGTCTACACCTGTGACAAATACAATTAGATTTGAGTCGTGTGCACCCACGCAGTCGTGGGTGAACAGGGAGTACAGGCGGAGACTAAATACGAAACCCCGAGGGGCCCCCATTGAGGGTCAGTGTGGTGGATGTGTTGTTGCTTACCCTCACCACCTGGGGTGGTCCGTCAGGCAGTCCAGGATCCAGTTGCAGGTGTTCAGTCCAAGAGCTTAGGGATGAGCTTGGAGGGCCCTACAGTAAGGTGAGCTGTAGTCAATGAACAGCATTCTCACATACAGTGCATTTGGAAAGTATTGAGACCTCTTCCCTTTTTCCACATTTTGTTATGTTACTGCCTTATTCTAAAATTGATTAAATAAATGTTTTCCCTCAATCTACAAACATTACCCCATAATGACAAAATAAAAACAGAATTATCTGTTAAATATATTTGCACAAGTATTCAGACCCTTTGCTATGAGATTTGAAAATGAGCTCAGGTGCAGCCTGTTTCTACAACTTGATTGGAGTCCACCTGTGGTAAAGTCAATTGATTGGACATGATTTGGAAAGGCACACACTTGTCTACATGAAGGTACCAAAAAATGTCTGCAGCATTGAAGGTCCCAAAGAACAAAGTGGCCTCCATCATTCTTAAATGGAAGAAGTTTGGAACCACCAAGACTCTCCCTAGAGCTGGCCGCCAGGCCAAACTGAGCAATCGGGGGAGAAGGGCCTTGGTCAGGGAGATGACGAAAGAACCCAATGATCACTCTGACAGAGCTCCAGAGTTCTTCTGTGGAGATGGGAGAACCTTCCAGTTGGCACCTAAAGGACTCTCAGACCATGACAAACAAGAATCTTTGATCTGATGAAACCAAGATTGAATGCTTTGGCCTGAATGCTAAAAGTCCCATCTAGAGGAAACCTGGCACCATCCCTATGGTGAAGCAGGGTGGTGGCAACATCATGCTGTGGAGATGTTTTTCAGTGTCAGGGACTGTGAGACTAGTCAGGATCAAGGGAAA
Organism: Oncorhynchus gorbuscha; assembly: GCF_021184085.1. Taxonomy (NCBI): domain Eukaryota; kingdom Metazoa; phylum Chordata; class Actinopteri; order Salmoniformes; family Salmonidae; genus Oncorhynchus; species Oncorhynchus gorbuscha. Next base: position 34,177,253 of record NC_060186.1, read on the forward strand.
TATGAATGGAGCAAAGTACAGAGAGATCCTTGATGAAAACCTGCTCCAAAGCGCTCATGACTTCAGACTGGGGCAAAGGTTTACCTTTCAACAGGACAACGACCCTAAAGCACACAGCCAAGACAATGCAGGAGTGGCTTCGGGACAAGTCTCTGAATGTCCTTGAGTGGCCCAGCCAGAGCGCAGACTTGAACACAAACTATTGTGTAGATTGATTAGGGGGAAAGTATTTAAAGCATTTAGAAAATGTCTGTAATGTAACAAAATGTGGAAAAAGTTCTGAATACTTTCCGAATGCACTGTAGTTGTTCCTATTGTCCAGATGGGAGAAGGCCGTGTGGAGTGCATTAGAGATTGCACCATCTGTGGATCTGTTGGGGCAGTATGCGAATTGGTGGGTACATGTTGTCTGGGATGATGGTGTTGATGTGAGCCATGACCAGCCATTCAAAGCATTTCTTGGCTACAGATGTGAGTGCTATAGCCATTTAGACTGGTTAGCTTGGCGTTCTTGGGCACAAGGACAATGGTGATCTGCTTGAAACATGTAACTATTACAGACGGGGTCAGGGAGAGTTTGAAAATGTCAGTGAAGAGCCATTTTGCCACAACTTTGGAAGTATGCTTGGGGTCAGCTGGTCAGTGCATTCTCTGAGTATGTGTCCTGGTAATCCGTCTGGCCCTGCGGTTTTGTGACCGCTAACCGGTTTAAATTTGTTACATCAGTTATGGAGAGCGGGATCACACAGTTGTCCGGAACAGCTAGTGCTGTCATGCATAGTTCAGTGTTGCCTGCCTCGAAGCGAGCATGGAAGGCATTTATCTAAAAAATTCCCTGTTTTAGGTCAGTTAGGATAACCACTTTATTTGAAGAATGTGAAATGTCAGAATAATAGTAGAGAGGGATTTATTTCAGCTTGGATTTCTTTCATCACATTCCCAGTTGGTCAGAAGTTTACATACACTCAATTAGTATTTGGTAGCATTGCCTTTAAATTGTTTAACTTGGGTCCAACGTTTTGTTGGGTGAGTTGGGTGAATTTTGTCCCATTCCTCCTGACAAGAGCTGTTGTAACTGACTCAGGATTGTAGGCCTCCTTGCTCGCTCATGCTTTTTTAGTTCTGACCACACATATTCTATAGGATTGAGGTCAGGGCCTTGTGATGGCCAATCCAATACATTGACTAGGTTGTCCATAAGCCATTTTGCCACAACTTTGGAAGTATGCTTGGGGTCATTCTCCATTTGGAAGACCCATTTGCAACCAAGCTTTAACTTCCTGACTGATGTCTTGAGATGTTGCTTCAATATATCCACATAATTGTCCTCCCTCATGATGCCATTTATTTTTTGAAGTGCACCCAGACCCTCCCACAACAAAGCACCCCCACAACAAGCTGCTGTCACCCCCGTGCTTCACGGTTGGGATGGTGTTCTTCGGCTTGCAAGCATCCCCTTTTTCCTCCAAACATAACGATGGTCATTATGGCCAAACAGTTCTATTTTTGTTTCATCCGACCAGAGGACATTTTGAATTTGGCACCCTGCACTTTCACTGGCTGTTGTCATATCGATCCCTTAGCGGGATCTCAGCCCAAAGAGGTTTTAAGAAAGAGGGTTCATGAAATCAATAATTTGCTAGTAATAGATGACATTCATATTCTGACTATCTCTGAAACTTACTTTAATTAATACCTTTGATACAGTGGTATAAATACATACTTATACCATCTACAGAAAATACATAAATGCTAATGGTGGAGGTGTTGCCGTTTTTATATTCAGAACCACATTTCTGTAAAGCTTAGAGACGATCTCATGTTAAATACTGTTGAAGTAATTTGGCAGCAGGTTCATCTGCCTCACCTAAAGCCCATTCTTGTGGGAAGGTGCTATAGACCACCAAGTGCTAACAGTTAGTATCTGGATAACATGTGTGAAATAATTGATAATGTATGTGATATCAACAGAGAGGTGTATTTTCAATAGTGACGGGCTTTCATCAAGCTGCCCACTCAAGAAAATGCTTCACATTGTAACTAATGCCTGCAACCTGGTTCAGGTTATCAGTCAACCTACCTGGGTAGTTACAAACAGCACAGGAATGAATTCATCAACATGTAGTGATCACATCTTTACTAATGCTGCAGAAATTGTCTTTAAAGCTGTATCCAAATGGATTAGCAGCAGCTAAAATGCAAAATACATGAAGAAAATTACTTTAAAAACTGTTAAATCCATTGGATTGATGAGGAATTGAAAAATTGTATGGTTGAGAGGGATGAGACAAAATGAATTGAAAATAGGTCCGGCTGCACAACCGATTGGCAAACGTACTGCAAATTGAGAAGGCGTGACTAAACTGAGTAAAAATAAGAAACTATACTATGAAACAAAGAAATTACATAAAGAATGATAGTAAAAAGCTTTGGAGCACCTTAAATGACATTCATTGAATCAGATTAATCACAAAACCCACTGATATTGCCAATTACATGAATTATTTTTTTATTAGCAAACTTAGGCATGACATACCAGAAACAAATGCTGACTCTACACATCCAAGTATAACTGATCAAATAAAAATGACAATGCTTGTCTATCGTTATTTCCATAAAGTCAGTGTGGAAAAGGTGAAAAAATTGTTGTCTATCAACAATGACAAGCCACCAAGGTCCGACAACTTGGATAGAAATTTACTGAGGATAATAGTGGGCGATATTGACACTCCTATTTGTCATATCTTCAAACTAAGCCTATTAGAAAGTGTGTGCACTCAGGCACGGAGAGCAGCCAAAGTAATTCCGCTACCCAAGAATAGTAAAGCCCCCCCTTTACTGGCTCAAATAGCCGACCAATCAGCCAGGTACCAACCTTTAGTAAACTTTTGGAAAAAAATGTGTTTGACCAGATACAATGCTATTTTACAGTAAACAAATTGACAGACTTTCAGCATGCTTATATGGAAAAACCTTCAGCAAGCACAGCACTTACTGTTGATTGGCTGAGATAAATTGATGATCAAAAGATTGTGGGAGCCGTTTTGTTAGACTTCAGTGCAGCTTTTGACATTATCGATCATAGTCTGCTGATTGGAAAATGTATGTGTTATGGCTTTACACCCCCTGCAATATTGTGGATACAGAGTCACCTGTCTAACAGAACACAGATGGTGTTCTGTAATGGAAGCCTCTCGAACATAATCCAGGTAGAATCATGAATTCCCCAGGGCAGCCCCTTACTTTTTGAAATCTTTACTAATGACATTCCACTGACCTTGAGTAAAGCCATTGTGTCTATGTATACGGATGACTCAACACGATACACACGTCAGCTACTACAGCGAGTGAAATCACTTCAACATTTAACAAAGAACTGCAGTTAGTTTCAGAATGGGTGACAAGGAATAAGTTAGTTCTAAATATTTCAAAAACTAAAATGATTCACTAAACCCTAAACCTCAGCTAAATCTAGTAATAAATAATGTGGAAATTGAGCAAGTTGAGGTGACTCAACTGCTTGGAGTAACCCTGAATTTTAAAATGTCATGGTCAAAACATATTGATACAACAGTAGCTAAGATGGGGAGAACTCCGTCCATAATAAAGCACTGCTCTGCCTTTTTAACAACACCATCAACAAGGCAGGTCATACAGGCTCTAGTTTTGTCGTACCTGGACTACTACTCATTCCTGTGGTCAGGTGCCATAAAGAGGGACCTCAAAACAGGGCAGCACTGCTGGCCCTTAAATGTACACAGAGAGCTAACATTAATAATATGCATGTAAATGTCTCAAAGCGGAGGAGAGCTCGACTTCATCACTACTTGTTTTTGTAAGAAGTGTTGACATGCTGAATGCACCGGTGTCTGTTTTAAACTACTAGCACACAGCTTGGACACCTATGCATACCCCACAAGACATGCCACCCAAAGTCTCTTCACAATCCCCAAGTCAAGAGCAGACTATGGGAGGGTCACAGTGCTACATGGAACTCTATTCCACATCAGATAACTGATGCAAGAATCACCACATTTAAAAACAGATAAAAATACACCTTATGGAACAGCAGGGACTGTGAAGAGACACACACACAGGCACTCATACACATGAAAAAGCAAAAACTCTACACACGTACACATGCTGTTGTATTGTAAATATGTGATAGTGGAGTAGTGGCCTGAAGGAACACACTAAATGTATTGGGTAAAGAGTTATGAAATATCATGTAATATTTTTAATTGTATATAACTTCTTTAACGTTGCTGGACCCCAGGAAGAGCTGATGTGGATCCTTAATAAATACAAATACATAAGGCTGTCGTTTGGTCCAGACGATGCATGGAAAAATCTGCAAGATGCATATTGTCAATGTCCTTGTTCAGTTACGTCTCCGAGAAACATAGAATATTACAGTTCTTCAAGTCCCGTTGATAGGATAGTCTGAAGCGGAGTTTGTCCAGTTTGTTTCATAGTGAATGTACCTTCACCAATAGAATGGAGGGCAGAGACATTTTATTTGCTCGCCAACATAGTCTCGTCAGGATACCATCTCATCGGCCTCTTGCGCCGCTGCTTCCTCTTTCGAGTCCCGGTGATTAGGGTCTGGTCCAGAGTAAGCATAACGTCCAGAGCTGCCGACACGTTGAAGTAGAAAATGGTCATCCAAATTTAGGTTAGTGATTGTAGTTCTGATATCTAGAATCTGTTTTAGGTCATAGGAAAGTATGGCAGATTCATTATTTACAAAAAAAGTTAAGATCACTGTAAAAAATAAAAATAAACATTGGTCAGGAGCCTGTAAAATAGCTGCTATCCATTGCAGCGCCAAACTTTATAGATAATAATCTAACTATAATTATAATTTGTCACCAGGAGTCGATTGTATAATACACTACAATGTCCCAACAATGAATCAGTGTAAATATTTATTTGCGTGTTTATCATTGTCCAAAAGTCCTACTAACACTTCCAGGTGAAAATGAGAGGAAAAAAACATGAAAAACGAAAAACTGGAGTAGAGGATTTGTGTCATAGATTTGTCAAGGAAACAGCCTCACCCTTATTGTCCTTTAAAGGGGCAATCAGCAGTTGTTATTTTTTTCTTGAAGAATATAACTTAGAAATACCTCATGAGCTTCGTTCAACTGTTGTACCCAATCAGAAACCAAAATATAAACTTATTTACTCAAATGCTTGTAAACATTTTTTTTTTAAAGTAAATGTGGCCTCAAAACATGGTTCAAACTATAATTTGAATATCATGATAGGTGGGCTATGTACAGGTGCAGTAATCTGTGAGCTGCTCTGACAGTTGGTGCTTAAAGCTAGTGAGGGCGATAAGTGTTTCCAGTTTCAGAGATTTTTGTAGTTCGTGCCAGTCATTGGCAGCAGAGAACTGGAAGGAGGCAGCCAAAGAAAGAATTGGTTTTGGGGGTGACTAGAGAGATATACCTGCTGGAGCGTGTGCTACAGGTGGGAGATGCTATGGTGACCAGTGAGCTGAGATAAAGGGGGACTTTACCTAGCAGGGTCTTGTAGATGACATGGAGCCAGTGGGTTTGGCGAGGGCCAGCCAACGAGAGCGTACAGGTCGCAATGGTGGGTAGTATATGGGGCTTTGGTGACAAAACGGATTGCACTGTGATAGACTGCATCCAATTTGTTGAGTAGGGTATTGGAGGCTATTTTGTAAATGACATCGCCAAAGTCGAGGATTGGTAGGATGGTCAGTTTTACAAGGGTATGTTTGGCAGCATGAGTGCAGGATGCTTTGTTGCGAAATGGGAAGCCAATTCTAGATTTAACTTTGGATTGGAGATGTTTGATATGGGTCTGGAAGGAGAGTTTACAGTCTAACCAGACACCTAAGTATTTGTAGTTGTCCACGTATTCTAAGTCAGAGCCGTCCAGAGTAGTGATGTTGGACAGGCGGGTAGGTGCAGGTAGCGATCGGTTGAAGAGCATGCATTTAGTTTTACTTGTATTTAAGAGCAATTGGAGGCCACGGAAGGAGAGTAGTATGGCATTGAAGCTTGCCTGGAGGGTTGTTAACACAGTGTCCAAAGAAGGGCCGGAAGTATACAGAATGGTGTCGTCTGCGTAGAGGTGGCGAGTTTAGGCGAGGGATGGAGGGGGAAAAGCACATTGCTAACACACAGGTATAGTATAAAGTGCGTTCGGAAAGTATTCAGGCCCCTTGACTTTTTCCACATTTTGTTACGTTACGGCCTTATTCTAAAATTTATTCAATTAATTGTTTTCCTCATCAATCTACACACAATACCCCATAATGGCAAAGCAAAAACAGGTTATTTAAAAAAATGTTTAAATACCTTACATAACTATTCAGACCTTTTGCTATGAGACTCAAAAATTGAGCTCAGGTGCATCCTGTTTTCATTGATCATCCTTGAGATGTTTCTACAACTTGATTGGATTCCCCTGTGGTAAATTCAATTGATTGGACATGATTTGGAAAGGCACACACCTGTCTATATAAGGACCCACAGTTGATAATGCATGTCAGAGCAAAAACCAAGCCATGTGGTTGAAGAAATTGTCATAGAGCTCCGAGACAGGATTGTGATGTCGTAGCAAATTACATATTTAGTCATGCTATCCCATATTTTACTGCTTAAAGAATAGTCTCTTGTTATATGGTAGTGTTTTTCTAACCTGATACAAACTTGTCCTTGTGACTTAGTCATAAGACTAGGTTTACAGCTAAGAGCCTTGTCCTTGCAACTTAGTCATAAGACTAGGCTTACAGCTAAGAGCCGTTTGGGTGCAACCGCAGCATGTGGGTTTACTGTCTACAGGAAGTAAACATAATGTTACCTTTCAGTGCTATGTGGACGATACACAGCTGTACATTTTGATTAAACATGATGAAGCCCCAAAAGTGCTCTTCCTGGAAGCCTGTGTTTCAGACATAAGAAGTTTTACTTTCAAACTTGGACAAAACAGAGATGCTAGTTCAAGGTCCCAAGAAACAAAGAGATCTTCTGTTGAATCTGACAATTAGTCTTGATGGTTGTACAGTCGTCTCAAATAAAACTGAAGGACCTCGGCGTTACTCTGGACCCTGATCTCTCTTTTGATGAACAGCTTTTTTCCATCTTCGTAACATTGCAAAAATCATACACTTTGTCAAAAAATGATGCAGAGAAGCTAATCCATGCTTTGTTGCTTCTAGATTAGACTAATGCAATGCTCAGTGCTACCCTCTACACTGGTTTTCTGTTAAGGTTACGGCTTATTAAGGTTTTACTGCTAACCTACAAAGCATTACATGGGCTTGCTCCTACCAATCTCTCCGATTTGATCCTGCAGTACATACTGTACCTACACGTACGCCATGGTCACAAGACGCAGGCCTCCTTATTGTCCATAGAAATTGTTAGCAAACAGCTGGAGGCAGGGCTTTCTCCTATATAGAATGGTTTGCCTATCCATGTGAGAGATGCAGACATGGTCTCAACCTTTATGTCTTTATTGAAGACTCATCTCTTCAGTAGGTCCTATGATTGAGTGTAGTCTGGCCCAGCGGTGCGATGTTGAACGGAAAGACACTGGAGTGAGGAACAGCCCTTGCCGTCTCTGCCTGGCCGGTTCCCCTCTCTCCACTGGGATTCTCTGCCGCTGACCCTTTTACGGGGGCTGAGTCACTGGCTTACTAGTGCTCTTCCATGCCATCCCTAGATGGGGTGCATCACTTGAGTGGTTTGAGTCACTGACGTGATCTTCCTGTCCGGGTTGGCGCCCCCTCCGGTTCGTGCCATGGGAGAGATCTTCGTGGGCTATACTCGGCCATGTCTCAGGATAGTAAGTTGGTGGTTTACGGATATCCCTCTTCACGGATATCCCTCCACTTTAACAAAGTGCCTGGTTGGCCCTGTCCTGGGGTATCGTCGGACGGGGCCAGAGTGTCTCCCGACCCCTCCCGTCTCAGCCTCCAGTATCTATGCTGCAATAGTTTATGTGTCGGGGGGCTAGGGTCAGTCTTATATCTGGAGTAATTCTTCTGTCTTATCCGGTGTCCTGTGTGAATTTAAGTATGCTCCCTCTAATTCTCTCTCCCACTCCCTCTCTTCCCAGAGGACCTGAGCCCTGAGACCATGCCTCAGGACTACCTGGCCTGATGACTCCTTGCTCTCCCCAGTCCACCTGGTCATGCTGCTGCTCCAGTTTCAACTGTTCTGCCTGTGGCTAGGAAACCCTGATCTGTTCACCGGATGTGCTACCTTGTCCCAGACCTGCTGTTTTCAACTCTCTCTCTCTACCGCACCTGCTGTCTCGAATTCTGAATGCTCGGCTATGAAAAGCCAACTGACATTGACTCCAGGTTCTGACCTTTTGCACCCTCTACAACCACTGTGATTATTATTATTTGACCCTGCTGGTCATCTATGAATGTTTGAACATGTTTGGCCATGTACTGTTATAATCTCCACCCGACACAGCCAGAAGAGAACTGGCCACCCCTCAGAGCCTGGTTCCTCTTTACAGTGGTTCATCCTTTAAAAGTTGCAGCATACTGCAGCACAGCTTGTATGGTACCGCAGAATTCTATGGCACGTTATTTAAGTGTCAGCCATTGTAACCATTACAGTTAATTAGTGGTGGTTTGACCACCAGAGGGCATCTTTGACAAGCGTTGGATAGCCTTCAATAGCGGCCGTACTAGAGAATTGAAAGAACATAGTATATGGGACTGATAAGAAATTTTGCTTAGCTAATTTGATTAATATTATTGTGTTTCTATTCCAAGAAAAACAAAAAACACTCAGGGTTTCCGTTAGGATGGAATGGAAAATATGGTACAACGTGACGGTAGGGAGTAGGCTACAATACTAAGAGCATAATATTTCCATGCCCTAATTGTAGTGCAACCAATACCCAAACAGAGATTCAGTGAATGTTAAAATCTCATTGATTTGTCAAGACCAGTCCCCATGCTCGTCTCAGAGCAGCGCAAAACGGTGCTAAAATAGTTGACCACAGCGGATAGGCTATTACTTCAAACCCTATTGCTTCTAACTTCAACATGCTCTTTAAATAAATAAGACCTACACCACTTTTAACAGCACATTACTCAACACTAGTGAGACTCATATCACCTACGGTTGGCCTACAGTATATGCAAAAATATTGACATATGGGTCTCCCGGTGGCGTCCGACACGGGTAATAAACATGCATCTGTAGCAACGCATTTTGCACTGCAGTGTCTTAGACCGCTGCACCAGTCGGGAGGACCCATCCACAAAGTATCAAAATACAGAGAGGTGTTGGTCAAGGTATATTGTCCTGCTAACAGCCCATAATACTTACATCTGTCACTCAGCTTTATGTAGGTGCCGGGCTATATGACTGTGCCATCAACTTGATAATATATACGATATTTGAGGTTATTTCATTTTCAAAAAAGTGAAAGTGAGCGACTAATCTGAATAAAGACCAAAACATTTATCTGTTTTTAGAGGGAGAGAAACGCTGGGCCAATTGTGCTCCGCCCTATGGGACTCCCAACCATGGTCGGATGTTGTACATAATAATAATAATACTTTTTGTTATATTATTTGTTTTGTCTTTCCTGGTGGATTAAACTGAAATTGCAACCAATCACGGCCGGTTGTGATACAGCCAACCAAACAAGAAATAAATGTAACGATAGAATTCATCCCCTACCCTCCTAGGCAAGTCTATTGTCCAGCTACCTGCTAATAGCCATAATGACTCTGTTCAATGTAACTGTGTGTGTTTGAAAGAGTATTATCTAGTAAGCAACCATTTGTTTACCTTCATTAGCCTACTGTGTTCCAATATTTCTGTCATTCATGCATATTTATTCCTATAGTAATTCATTATGGACCCATAACTAAATAAATATCTGCAGTTTGAAAGAGTATTTTTGTCCTTATTTTATTAGTGAAAGCATAAAGATTCTGATGAAGAAATACAGTAAAGTACAGTATATGCTTTATCCAACATTTTGTGGTTGCATGACACGCAGCTTTATGTTGGTGCCGAGGCTATATGACTGTGCCATCAACTTAATTACTTAGCAGACATCACTCGCTTATATTCAGTCAACACATATATCGTAAGAATATCATGGAATATAATTGAACATTTTTGTTTCTCCATGCTTGTCTCAGAATAATTTTAAAAAGGATGCTGAATTAGTCATCCACAGTTGAGATATATATATATAGGAGATGATTTTTTTTTTTTTAAACAACATTGAGCGATTGTAATCTGAATAAAGGCCAAAATAATATTTATAAAAGGCCAAAATATTTATTTCTGTTTTTAGAGGGAGAGAAGGATATCCTGGCCAGCCAAAACCTCCCCTGACCCAGATGACGCTGTACCAATTGTGCACCACCCTATGGGACTCCCAATCAGTCGGATGTGATACAGCCTGGATTCGAACATGGGACTGTAGTGATGCTTGTTGCACTTGAAGATCAAGCAAGCAGAGTCCCAAGCATCCGCTCAAACTATGTGTGGGGGGCAATTTCTCGCCAGGGACCAGGCTCATATTTGATTTTTGATGGTAAATTTGGCTATTTACAAAGCAAAAGACACATAAAATATTGTAGCGTACACGGCATGGAATGCTAGGTGTTCCACAATCATTCACTGTTGTCTACTTTTTCAGGTATCATGGATCGAGATTTCTTTCAGGAAGAAATCATCAAGAGATATTGGACACTGTCAGAGAGGTGTTTCTGGGACCACATCGTTTCTTTCAAAGTAGGATTATAGCAATATTTTGTTATGTTTAGGCCTATTTACATGTATATTTCTAGTGTTGTATCTAATGTTGGCTGTCTTTTTTTCTTCTCCAAAGAGGGCATAAACTGGGTCATGATGCCAGCAGAGTATGTAGACCTTTATGTAGTAAAATAAAGGTTAAATTAAAATAAATAAATAAAAGACCTACAACACCTACGGTAGGCCTACAGTATATCTAAATAAAGATTTTAATCTCTGCTTGTGGGTCTCCTGATTTAAACCCGATCTAACTTGTTTGGCATCAACTGAAAACAATCCGTAACTCTGCCAAGCCTACAAGCAACGATGAACTGGTCAAGGCCATCAAGACATTTATAGGGTAGAGAAATTGACGATACTACAATGCAACAAATACATTGATCATCTCAGCAAGGTTTTACCCGTGGTTGTGGAGCTGGGTGGGAGTGCAACTAAAATGTGGTTTAAATAACCATCTGCAATTTGATTGTCTTTTTTCTAGTTATTTTATTAACAAAAAACAAAGATGCTGATGAAGAAATACTGTGCTGTTGCTTTGAGTTACAAATGTAACACTTATGCATTGAATACATTACAAGCAGGGGGATGATCACACCGACAGTAGGCAGGCTATAAAGAGTCTATTGTCCTGCTAATCGGGCTACACCTGCTACAGTACAGTTTTCAAAATACCACCAGCTGTTTACAGCTTGTTTACATGTAAAGAATCTTGTTTACATTCTTTATTGTAACCACAATGTCACAAATAATTTGTATCTACCTTTCCAATTACTTTTAGAGTTTGGGATTTACAAATGTGTGCTTTTCATGTCATTTTTCGTTAAATGCAGTTCAGATTTAAGTATAACTTTTGACTGACGCATTTAGTGCGAGGTCTAATGCTTTAATATTTAATAATAATCTGCCCGCCAAATTTATATCTAAGAGGCATTTTTCATACCATTATTGGTTACATTGTTTTAGTTTGAATGTGCATACTGGCACTAAGAACAGTGGGAACATTTCAGTAGTCGGCACCATTATTAGTGCAATGACCAATATTGTCCTGCTAATAACAGGGTTAATAATATATATGTGGGAATATCCAGGGGCTTTTATATAATTCTAAATTAATAATAATCACTTTGTTTAAAAATAACAATATTTTGGAGATAATTTATTTTTAAAATAAAATCAGCCAATCTTGAACATGGTGTGAGACATCGTTACTAATTTGTAAATAAAGCGAGTTTGTTATTTCAAATAATTTATTTATGTTTTTAGAGGGAGAGAAACCAAAAACCTACAGTCATCTCATGGGTTTCCCAGTCGATGCCAGCATGGGTTTTGAACCAGCATCTGTAGCAAAACAGCTTGCGCTGCGCCACTCAGGCGATGTACACACCGTGACTGTTCGAGAGTAGGCTACAGTACTACAGTAAGAGCAAAATAATCCTAACATTTCCACACCCTAATTGTAGTCTAAGTTTCTCTTAGAATAAAAACCTTAGTGTAACAACAGTTTTAGTACGTAATACTGAAGTCGTGCCCAATTATCAGTTTCTATTTTGGTTTATGTTGCCCATTCATTGTTAGAGACACAGTAGCTCATGGGACCCAAAAGTATAATCAGTGCTCTAACTCTCCCTTGCGCTGGTCTGGAGCAATGAAGTAGTGACGCAGGGTACCGTACTAAACCACAAACTACCTCTAAGTCCTGCAGCATAATCACAAAATGTTTATAGTTGAGCAATCACTATAGGCTTCTTCCTAGGTTCCTGCCTTTCTAGAGTGTTTTTCCTAGCCACAGTGCTCCTACATCTGCATTGCTTGCTTTTGGGGGTTTTAGGATGGGTTTCTGTATAATACTTAGTTACATCTGCTGATGTAAAAAGGGCTTTAAATACATTTGATTGATTAAGCTATCAATTCTGAACCATTCTTGGTGATGGTTGATTGCATAATTTTAGCTAATCTTATAAAATTGTTGTTTGAGATAATCTGCAGTCTCTCATCCCTTTGATTAGAATTTCTACGATAATTTGATGACAGAGGTGGGATGGCTAACTCTGCTTGCTGATTGCTCCCGAGGAGAGCAAAGTTAAATTGCACTCAGGAGCTGCGTTAGTCATGGCTTAGGGTAGCCCACACTCCGCTTAAGCGGAGCAGGATGGATCCGCCTCGGACCTGCCAGGAGTGTCAATAAGTGGATATGTCATTCCGAACAGACAGAATAAATTAAGAGTGAGACTGATTTTCTTAAACACAACCCCTATTTTGGGAAAGTTCACTTTTAAAAAGTCCTGTTCTTCGAACAAGTCACGCGTGTTGGAGACACCAGGACAGAGTCCTGATGAAAGCAATTCCAGAATAAGATCCTGAGGTACTATAGAGATACCAGGACATTGTCCTTAAGTAACATACCATTGGTTACGATCATCGTAAGATGTAATGCATGAGCTATGTTAAGAGATACCAGGACAGGGTCCTGATGAAAGTGTTCCAGAACAAAATCCTGAAGAAGTAAGAAAATATTCCTGCAGGTTAGAAAAACATTGTAGGAGACAATTGATTCATTCATGGACTGTTAACCTCTCTAGGGTAGGGGGCAGCATTCGGAATTTTGGATGAAAAGCATGCCCAAATTAAACTGCCTGCTACTCGGGCCCAGAAGATATGAAGTGCATATATCTGGTAGATTTGGATAGAAAACACTCAGAAGTTTCCAAAAATATTAAAATAGTGTCTGAGTATAACAGAACTGATTTAGCAGGCAAAAACCTGAGAAAAATCCATTCAGGAAGTTTTTTTGTTTGTTTTCTATTCAATGCCATTACAGTATCCATTGACTAAGGACTCCATTTGCAGTTCCTATGCCTTCCACTGGATGTCAACAGTCTTTATAAATCGTTTCAGGCTTGTATCCTTATGAGGGAGTAAGACCAGTCTGAACGAGTTGACCCTAACGTGTCGCAGAGTTTTTTCAGGCGCATGTGCATTTCTTGTTTACCTTTTATATTGACGAAGTTATTGTCCGGTTGAAATATTATAGATCATTTATGCTACAAATCAACCTGAGGATTGAATATAAACATTGACATGTTTCTATGAACTTTACAGATACAATTTGGATTTGTCTGATTGACTGAGTTTGAGCCTGTGGATTACTGAAGAAAAGATTTATGGATATAAAGATACTTCGAACAAAAGGAACATTTATTGAGTAAATGAATGTCTTCTGATTGATGATCTTCATATGGTGGCAAAGGTAAGGGATTAATTTTATGTATATTTCTGAGTTTTGTAACGCTTCTGCTTGGCTGGTTACTGTTTGTAATAATTTGTCAACTAGGCTATGTATGTTCTGGGCTAGGTATGCTTTCGCCGAAAAGCATTTTATAAATATGACACTGTGGTTGGTTTAACAAGAAGTTAATCTTTAAACCTATGCAAAATATGTTTTGTTTTCTGAATTTTTATAATGAGCATTTCTGTAATTGAATTTGGAGCTCTGCAACCTCACTGGATGTTGGCCAGATGGGACGCTAGCGTCCCACATACCCTAGAGAGGTTAGTGAGGTTAGTGAACAGTTGGTGATGATTGAGAAGCCAGCTATTACATTTAAACCCTACATGGAAATGTGCATAGGAGGAACTATCATGTGGGTACAAAATTTAAAAAATGACAGGAATTAAAAAATATTTTATTGGAGAAGAAATTACTATTTTTCAATTATAAGAAAGGAAGATGTTCCTAACCAAATACTGTTTGTTTTGTGTGTTTGTTTTTGTTTCCCCGAGTGTGCGTGTGTGTGTATTGACGAGAGAGTTATATTAAGGACAGACGATGGACCGTATTTGAGTAATATGGAATATGATTAATAGTAATATGATTAAGATTTAGTAATGTTTATTTTTTTCTACCTTTGAAATGTTTCCCGAGAGCAGTTAGTATAATTCTGCAGTTTTATAAAGTAACCAAATTCTGCAGTTTTATAAAGTAACCAAATTCTGCCGTAAAGGGAGCTCCCAAATAAGTATGGCCTGGCCATTGGTTTGTTTTGCTATACGTTTTACCAGCACACAACTCTCCATGTTTGATTTATTGTGTGGGATCCTTTTAATTTGGTTGTAAACTGGGTATACAGAATGATGAAAATGTTAGAAATTGTTTGAGGTACAGGGAAAGAAAAGCAAAACACTTAATGGGTGGAATGACCTTTGTTCTGACTTCCTGGTGAGGCCTGATCACCCTCACTAGAAAGACTGAAGACATTGGGTGAGATTTAAAAATGGGATATGTAAACAATAGTAATTATGTAGAAGTTTATAATTTAGCAATAGTCCTATTGTCCCTGACACCTGTGTCTTGTCCATTTACCATTACCTTATGGGATATACTTATTTCCTTATGGAGTTATCAAGAGTTGTAATTCTAATTTTATTTGCTATTGTAATTTGTTTATTTTTTATTAACGGGCCACTGGGGCCCTTTGGTAAATATGAAAATAAATTAATCTTTACATCTGCCTAAAAAAGGAAGTAAAATGTGTTGGCAATGGTTGAGGGTTACTCCAAATGGATTGAAGTTTTCCCCACCTGGAGTGATATATGTGTATTGTTGTTGTTGATATGTGTATTGCTGTTGTTGTTTGGTTGTTCTTGTTTTGGCTTTGTTTCGATACAAATCTCATCAGATTGGGTCGGGATGGCCCTCTAACTCCCTGACCCTGTAACTTTGCAGTGAGATCGGCAAGATGATAAGGGAGTATAAGCCAATTTTGGGGGAAATGGTTTAAACAATGTATTATTTTCTCTCCTTGACATTTTTTTTCAAATCTGTGTTAAGAATATTGGTAGTAATAATAATAATTTGCCATATAGTAAATAATCAGAAATGCCCTAAACTAAACTGTTGTTCTGGTCTATCCTCTTTCGAGGTTATGGCGAAGGTGATCACAGATGGTGTCTAGATGCATGGAAGGGATCATTTGACCACGAACAGTGTGAACCTCAATTCCCCCTAACCGGCTGAAAAAAAATGGCTTTCACTACGACCCTGTCCTACACCACTTCTACTGAGACCAGAGTCAGCAACCTATACACAGCATCCAGTCAAAGCTATCAAATTACTTTCCCTCTCATGCCTTTTTCTCTCAGGAGTGCGACATGAGTCCACGTGGAGTGAGCATGGAGAGAGATCCCGTTCAAACTTCTCATGTTGTTGGTGTACAGGTAGTAAAATGGACAAGACATAATGAACTGTAAAGGACAGTGGTGGCTCAGGTGAGATAATTTATCAAGGGCCATCCACTTTGAACATGTGCCATTGGAAGGAAGAACTGAAACACTATCTGAAGAAAAACATGTAGACACACCAGAAGGATGAGTGCTGGGTGGGGGGGGTCAACTGTGTCGTAATTGTTTATTTGGGGAATCAGGTTGATTGTGGAGGTCTGCACACAGTGAAATTTATATTAATTTAGATTAAGAATATATTGATTTACTGATATGTCATTAACGTGCCACTCACGGCAATGTAAGACAGGGATAAACGGGGGCTGTAAATGAGAAAAGTTAATAAAGGTAATCAGTAGTACAAACTGTCTATATAAGGTCCCTTGTTTGTAAATCTACATTCTAACTGTGTTGGTGTGTGATAAGTTGAGGGAATTGAATTTGAATGATAGTCTTCAGTGCTTCACATTGAGTCTGTCATTCTTCATTTGGGTTGTATAACATTGATAATAGGAGTTGTTTTATCATGTTATCAGAATTCTAATGTTAAAGCACATCAATACATATGGCTTTCTGGATGATACAGTACAATTGACCTGAGCATGTTTTAGTATGTTTATAACTATGTAAGTGGACTAGCAGTAGCGACTAACGTGTTATGGGTTAGATACAAATACATTTTGCACAATGAATCATTGTAACAGGAGGAAATGTGTTTGAGACAGAATGTTTGCATAAGAGTGTGCCAAATGATAGGTGACCATTGTTGTACATTTATACCCCAGGGTGAGGGTAACTTGACTGTTGCAGTGGAGCATCTAAAAGAGCTCAGTGGTGATCTCACAAATGAACACCAACCAGACAACGATTAGAATCCGTTTGGATGGTTTCAGTCATTGTGTGGTGTTATGGGAGCTACAATATTTCATTGGTTGATGTATGGCTTAGTTATCTTTTTGATTGCCTTGTGTGTGGTGATAAATGATGTACTGATGTTTAAATTAATGTTCCTTTCCCCAATCTGAGAATGAATCGCACTATGTGAAGGTATGAAACTCAATGACAATGGAGGTCATTTACAAATGTAATGTACAAAGTGTAAGAAAGTCTTTCCCCTCATAGTAATGCTTGTTTAATGAAAATTATTTTATTAAGTAATTGTCTATTAGGGTGAGTCTCAAAAGGGAAATTTGTTGTGGGAAATTACATAGTCATGCTATGCCGTGTTTTACTGCTTCTAGATTTAACTTTCACACATTAACAAGTCCAATACAGCAAATTAAAGAAACATCTTGTTCATCTACCCATCATGTCCGATTTTTCAAATGTTTTACAGCGAAAACACAACATTGATTTATTCATTTAACATATTTATGTTAGACCACCACCAAATCAACAAAAAAAAGCCATTTTTTTCCCAGCCAAAGATAGTCACAAAAGCAGGATTAGAGAAAAATCAGGATTAGAGAAAAATCAATCACTAACCTCTTGAAAATCTTCATCAGATGACACTCATATGACATGTTTATACATTTATGTTTTGTTCTAAAATATGCATATTTATATCCACAAATCTTGGTTTACATTGACGCCATGTTCAGAAATGCCTCCAAAATATCCAGAGGAATTATAGAAAGCTACGCCAGATAACAGAAATACTCATCATAAACTTTGACTAAAGATACATGTTCTACATATAATTAAAGATAGCGGTTGCATTAACAACCAGTGTGTGTCAGATTTTTTTTTTTCAACGTTACGAAAAAAAGTCTACCATGCAATAATCTGAGACAGTGCTCAGATGTAAATATATTTCTCCGCCATGTTGGAGTCAACAGAAATACAAAATTACATCATAAATATTCCCTTACCTTTGATGATCTTTCATCAGAAAGCAGTGCTAGGAGGCCTAGTTCCACAATAAATTGTTGTTTTGTTCCATAATGTCCAATACCAGTGTCCAATTAGCTGCATTTGCTAGCACTTTCAGCTCACGTGCCCAAAAGCTGACGCTGGTCCAAGAGAACTCGGACGAAAACTTACAAAATATATATTCCAGGTCAAATTAAGTAGAGAATCAATCTTCAGGATATTATTTTCATATATATCCAATAACGTTCCAACCAGAGCGTATTTATTTTATTTTACCTTTATTTAACTAGGCAAGTCAGTTAAGAACAAATTCTTATTTCCAATGACTGCCTAGGGGTTAACTGCCTGTTCAGGGGCAGAACAACAGATTTGTACCTTGTCAGCTCGGGGGTTTGAACTTGCAACCTTCCGGCTACAAGTCCAATGCTCTAACCACTAGGCTACCCTGCCGCCCTGTTTTCATCTGCAGCCAAATGGAACAACGGTGACACCCACAAACAAATGCGCCACAGGGAAATGTCATTCTGTCGGGACAGTGACTATTTCCCCCTGTCAAAGTTCACACCAGAAGCTCCATTCCATGTTCTACTGAACGAGGACATCTAGTGGAAGGCGTAGGAAGTGCTACCAGATCCATATCTTATTTGGAAGTGAATAAGCGATGACTAGAAATTAGACATGTATTCAGAATTTCACTTCCTGTTTGGAAGATTGCCTGCCCTATGAGTTCTGTTATACTCACAGACATAATTCAAACAGTTTTAGAAACTTCAGTGTTTTCTATCCAATTGTAATAATAATATGCATATATTAGCAATCTAGGACAGAGTAGGATGCAGTTCACTATGGGCACGCAATTCAACCAAAGTGAAAATACTGCCCCCTATCCCCAACAAGTTAAATGCTAGTGTTTTTCTAACCTGATACAAACTTGTCTTTGTGTGACTTAGTCATAAGACTGAGCTTACAGCTACAGGAAATCACATGTATGGAAACTTGCAGAAAGGAGCACATTATAGTGTTTGCTGTTGTGAATGCAGTTAAACGGTTGAGACCTTGGGCTATCAACCTCTTGCTATCTTAAATCTGCACAGACAACTAATTTGCCTAATTTGTCTGCTGACTGCCACATATACAAAAAGGATGTATTTTCCTATAACAGCAGACACCCGACTATGTTTAAGCTTTAAATTCTGAACCATTCTTGGTGATGGTTGATTGCTTCATTGTTGCAAATCTTATCAAATTGTTCTTTGAAAGAATCTGCAGTCTCTTCCGTTTGATTATAATTTCTATGACAGTGTCGAGGCACAGATCTGGGGAAGGGAAATCTGTGAAGCATTTATTTGTCTGCAATTTCTGAGGCTGGTACTAATGAACATATGCTATGCAGCACAGGGAACTCTGGGTCTTCCTTTCCCTGTGACTGTCCTCGTGAGAGCCAGTTTCATCATAGCGCTTGATGTTTTTTGCGACTGCACTTGAAGAAACTTTCAAAGTTCTTAAAATTTTCCAGGATTGACTGACGTTAATGTCTTAAAGTCATGATGGACTGTCATTTCTCTTTGCTTATTTGAGCTGTCCTTGCCACAATCTGCACTTGGTCTTTTACCAAATAGGGCTATCTTCTGTATTACCAGCCCTACCTTGTCGCAACACAGCTAATTGGCTCAAACGCATTAAGAAGGAAAGAAGTTACACAAATTAACTTAACAAGTCACACCTGTTAATTAAAATGCATTCCAAAATGTGCAAAGCTGTCAGCAAGGCAAAGGGTGGCTACTTTGAAGAATCTCAAATGTAACAAACAAATCAAAGTGTAACACTTTTTTGTTTACTACATGATTCCATGTGTTCTTTCATAGTTTTGATGTCTTCACTATTTTTTTTACAATGTAAAATGTAAAACTGGTACTGTGAGTGTATAACACATTAAGAACACCTTCCTAATATTGAATTGCCCTCCCCCTCCTCAGAATAGCCTCAATTCATACAAGGTGTCAAAAGTATTCCACAAGAATGGCTCCAATGCTTCCCACAGTTGTGTCAAGTTGGCTGGATGTCCTTCCAGTGTTGGACCATTCATGATGCACAGGAAACTGTTGAGCGTGAAAAACCCAACAGCATTGCAGATCTTGACAAACGCCTGGCACCTACTACCATACCCATTTAAAAGCACTTCAATCTTTTTTCTTGCTCATTCACGCTCTGAATGGCACACATACACAATCCATGTCTCAATTGTCTCAAGTCTTAAAAATAATTATTTTACCTGTCTCCTCCCCTTCATCTACACTGATTGAAGTGGATTTACAAGTGACATCAATAAGAGATTCTAACTTTCACCTGGATTCACCTGGTCAGTCTATGTCATGGAAAGAGGGTGTCAGGATTTGGCCAGGGTTGTTCCGGTTTTTGGTCACTAGATACCCCCATTGTGCCTTTTGACCTTTTGTTTTCCCTGATCCCCATTATTATTTGCACCTGTGCCTCGTTTCCCCTGATTGTATTTAAACTCTTTGTTTTCCTCAGTCCTTTGCTCTGTGTTTGTATGTTAGCACCCAGCCCTAGTACTCTGTGAACTCTTGTTGATACCGGTGGACTCGCTTGTGGAATTCTGTTTTTTGTTTTGTTTGTTTTTTTTGAGTATCTTTTGAGGCTTTTGTGCTTTACCTTCCACCTTGTGGATTTACCTTTTTTGTCTTGTATGATTCCTTTTGAGGTTGTGGAGTTAAATGTTTTCCTGAAGAACTTCACTTTTTACTTCATTAAATACACCGTCTCAAGTACTGCTGTGTCTGCCTCATCTTCTGGGTTCTGCCGACTATTCGTGGCTCAGTTGGTTAAGTGACTGTTTCTCACTCCGGAGACCCGGGTTCGTAACCGGGTCCTGACAGAGGGGTCCTTAATGTTTTGTATACAGTGTATGGAAAGAAACTCTTCATAAACTCAGCAAAAAAAAAAAAACTGACCTTTTTCAGGACCATGTCTTTCAAAGATAATTCGTAAAAAAATCCAAATAACTTCACAGATCTTAATTGTAAAGGGTTTAAACACTGTTTCCCATGCTTGTTCAATTAACCATAAACAATTAATGAACATGCACCTGTGGAACGGTCGTTAAGACAACAGCTTACAGACGGTGGACAATTAAGGTCACAGTTATGTAAACTTAGGACATTAAAAAGAGGCCTTTCTACTGACTCTGAAAAACACCAAAAGAAGGATGCCCAGGGTCCCTACTCATCTGCGTGAGCGGGCCTTAGGCATGCTGCAAGTAGGCATGAGGACTGCAGATGTGGCCAGGGCAATACATTGCAATGTCCGTACTGTGAGACGCCTAAGACAGCGCTACAGGATGGACAGCTGATTGTCCATCCTGACCACGTGTAACAACACCTGCACAGTGTCATGACATGACCCTCTTTGGGTATAGCGAGTGGCTTCCCCCTCCCTCCCTCCTACACCCAGGTTCTGTTATCTCAGGTCGTAAGTTCCTGGAGGAGACTCTCTCCTCATTGCCATGCAGTATAGAGAGAGTTTCCCAGAAGGAACTTCTACATCACAGAACGTGAGAACTGAACAATATCCATGTTTTGGAGATGGTGTAAACAGTCGGTGGAGAAGCCAGCTACGACCCGGTCTGTTTTGTTTCATGTTTGTGTCCTCATGAAAGACAATACATTTACATTAACATAACTCTGTTTATACAGGTGCCTCCGTTATGAGGTTTGCATCTAATTAAAACGTATAAAATGAATGAGTAAAGATTAAACTATTTGTGAAATTATGTAAGGTGATGTTAACCCTTTTAATGAAAGATAATTGTATTCCCTTTAAAAAAGTTTAACCAAGTCATTGACCCCGCCGCCGTGAGCACAGACATGATCTGGCGTCATGGGACAGCCCTTTTCTACTTTTATGAATAAAACCCACCTGAAGAAATCCTCTTTAGACCACATGTACCTCGGTCAGCTGAGGGGGCAAAGGTTGAGTAGAGACAACAAAAACCTCAGTATAAGCTAAGGTTGTAATGGTTGCTTAATTCCTAACCATACCACGTGGACCTTTGGCTACACGGGTGGAAATGGTTCAACTCGATCCCGATAGAATAAGAGCAAATTATTAAGACAATTGGTGTATGGATGATTCATAGTAAAGGCTGGGTTCGTGCAGATAACCAACTATTTACGACATTTGGAATAAGACTAACGTGAGGTAAATAATTAATTAATTAGAAGACTAATTGATCAGATGTTACATTAGGAAAATTATAACTTTGTAATCTTAAGATTTTCCTTGGTGCCCCAACTTCCTAGTTAATTACATTTACATGATTAGTTTAATCACGTAATAAGAATTACAGAGAAATGATTTGATAAAATAACAGTCTTCACTTTAAAACTTCTTATGGCTTGGGGGCAGTATTTAGACGTCTGGATGAGAAGCATGCCCAAAGTAAACTGCCTGTTACTCAGGCCCATAAACTAGGATGTGCATATAATTGGTAGATTTGGATAGAAAACACTCTAAAGTTAAAATAATGTTTGTGAGTATAACATAACTGATATGGCAGGCGAAAACCTGAGAAATCCATCCAGGAAGTGGGATTATTTTGATGTGGGTAGTTTTCAATTGAATGCCTATAGAGTAATGGGTTAGGACCCAGATTGCAGTTCCTATGGCTTCCACTAGATGTCAACAGTCTTTAGACATCGTTTCAGGCTTGTTTTCTGAACAAGTGACCGAGTGCCCGCCCTTCATTGTTTTTCCTTTCTATTGAATACGCTATTGACCAGTTGAAATAGTATCGATTATTTAGACAATTGACAACCTTAGGATTCATTATAAACATCGTTTGACATGTTTCGACAAACTTTACCAGTACTATCAGGATGTATTCGTCTGCATGTTTTGACCGCCTTTCAGCCAGTGGAGTAGTGAACAAAACGTGCCAACAAAACTGAGGTTTTGGGATATAAAGAGGAAATTTATCGGGAAAAAAACCTAACATTTATTGTATAGCTGGGACTCTTGTGACTGCAACCAGATGAAGATCTTCAAACGTAAATTATTAATTTTATCGCTATTTCTGACTTTCATGAAAAAAAAATAGTAAGCTTTTGTAAGCGGGGTGCTGTCCTCAGATAATCGCATGGTATGCTTTCGCAGTAAAGCCTTTTTGAAATCTGACAAAGCGGCTGGATTAACAGGAAGTTCATCTTTAAGCCAATGTGTAAAACTTGTAATTTTATGAATATTTATTATGACTATTTCTGTATTTTGAATATGGCGCTCTGCAATTTCACCAGATGTTGTCGAAGTGGGTCACTAGCGGAACGCCTGCGCTAGAAAGGTTAATGATGCCAAAGACATGACAACAGGATCGGTACATCTACTGTTGACATCTAGTGGAAGACATAGGAACTGCGATCTGGGTCCTAGCCCATTAGATATCTGCGGGACAGGTACAGGACGGCAACAACAACTGCCCGAGTTACACCAGGAATGCAATATCCCTCCATCAGTGCTCAGACTTTAAGCCTATTGCGGACAGAGGCTGGACTGAGGGCTTGTAGGCCTGTTGTAAGGCAGGTCCTCACCAGACATCACCGGCAACAATGTCGCCTATGGACACAAACCCACCTTCGCTGGACCAGACAGGACTGGCAAAAAGTGCTCTTCACTGACGAGTGGCATGTTTGTCTCACCAGGGGTGATAGTCGTATTCGCGTTTATCGTCGAAGGAATGAGCGTTACATCGAGGCTCTGAAGCGGGATCAATTTGGAGGTGGAGGGTCCGTCATGGTCTGGAAGGGTAGGTCAGAGCATCATTGCAGGCAATCTCAACGCTGTGCATTACAGGAAAGACATCCTCCTCCCTCATGTGGTACCCTTCCTGCAAGCTCATCCTGACATGACCCTCCAGCATGACAATGTCACCAGCCATACTGCTCGTTCTGTGCGTGATTTCCGGCAAGACAGGAATGTCAGTATTCTGCCATGGCCAGCGAAAAGCCCGGATCTCAATCCCATTGAGCACGTCTGGGACCTGTTGGATTGGAGGGTGAGGGCTAGGGCCATTCCCCCCAGAAATGTCCGGGAACTTGCAAGTGGGGTAATATCTCACAGAAAGAACTGTCAAATCTGGTGCAGTCCATGAGGAGAAGATGCACTGCAGTACTTAATGCAGCTGGTGGCCACACCAGATACTGACTGTTACTTTTGATTTTGACTCCCCTTTATTCAGGGACACATTATTCAATATCTGTTAGTAACATGTCTGTTGTTGAATATTGTTGTGTTCATGCAAATATTTACACATGTTAATTCAGTTTGCTGAAAATAAACACTTTTGACAGTGAGGACGTTTCAGTGAGAGGGGGTATAGAGATAAGTGGGGGAGAGTGCTTGTGTGCTTTACAATAGTGTTTGTGGTATGGTCTATGGAAGAACTCAACATTCACCCTCTGTTCTGTGGCCAAGGATTGAAAGAATCACCCAGTCTGAGGTGTCACAGAAGCAAGCATGACAAGATGGGTCTTGCCCATCATCCACTCCAATCTGTCTACCTTTGTGGGCCTATTGTGAAGGTATGGCCAATCAGAACTTGCGCAGTGGCGAAATATGTGATTGCTTAAGGTTATGTATTTAAGGTCTTTTATGCATCTCCTTTGGAATCAACTCCAATGTTAGTCTGTTATACAGTGCCTTTGGAAGGTATTCAGACCTCTTGATTCATTCAACATTTTGTAACATGACGGACCTTATTCTAAAATGTTTTAAATAAAAAAAATCCTCAGCAATCTACACACATAATACCTCAATGAAAAAGCAAAAACAGGTTTAGAAATGTTTGCTAATTTATTACAAATAAAAACCAGAAATACCTTATTTACCTAAGTATTCAGAACCTATGAGACTCGATTTTGAGCTCAAGTGTACCCTGTTTCCATTGATAATCCTTGAGATGTTTATACAACTTCATTGGAGTCCACCTGTGGTAAATTCAATTGATATGACATGATTTGGAAAGGCATACACCTGTCTCTATAAGTACTCACAGTTGACTGTGCATGTCAAAGGAAAAAACAAGCCATGAGGTCGAAGGATGTTTTGAGGGGGCATTATGGCCACGCAAAGGGAATGAAATTTGAGGCATTATCAAGTGCTTGTCAAATTGTGAATGAGACTGATAAAGTATGTACAGCCTGCTCAAAAAACAAAGCAGAGCTTTTCAAATCATTAGAGTCACAACATATAGCCCAACACTTGTATCACAACTAAAGTTACATAAATAACTCTAAATTAAACATATAGGAGTATCTGTTTCTTTGTTAACCGCTCAACACAGAATAGATTTTATTTATTTTATTTCACCTTTATTTAACCAGGTAGGCAAGTTGAGAACAAGTTCTCATTTACAATTGCGACCTGGCCAAGATAAAGCAAAGCAATTTGACAGATACAACGACACAGAGTTACACATGGAGTAAAACAAACATACAGTCAATAATACAGTATAAACAAGTCTATATACAATGTGAGTGAATTAGGTGAGAAGGGAGGTAAAGGCAAAAAAGGCCATGGTGGCAAAGTAAATACAATATAGCATGTAAAACACTGGAATGGTAGTTTTGCAATGGAAGAATGTGCAAAGTAGAAATAAAAATAATGGGGTGCAAAGGAGCAAAATAAATTAATTAATTAAATACAGTTGGGAAAGAGGTACTTGTTTGGGCTAAATTATAGGTGGGCTATGTACAGGTGCAGTAATCTGTAAGATGCTCTGACAGTTGGTGCTTAAAGCTAGTGAGGGCGATAAGCGTTTCCAGTTTCAGAGATTTTTGTAGTTCGTTCCAGTCATTGGCAGCAGAGAACTGGAAGGAGAGGCGGCCAAAGAAAGAATTGGTTTTGGGGGTGACGAGAGATATACCTGCTGGAGCGTGTGCTACAGGTGGGAGATGCTATGGTGACCAGCGAGCTGAGATAAGGGGGGACTTTACCTAGCAGGGTCTTGTAGATGACATGGAGCCAGTGGGTTTGGCGACGAGTATGAAGCGAGGGCCAGCCAACGAGAGCGTACAGGTCACAATGGTGGGTAGTATATGGGGCTTTGGTGACAAAACGGATTGCACTGTGATAGACTGCATCCAATTTGTTGAGTAGGGTATTGGAGGCTATTTTGTAAATGACATCGCCAAAGTCGAGGATGGTCAGTTTTACAAGGGTATGTTTGGCAGCATGAGTGATTGGCAGCATTTGTTGCGAAAAAGGAAGCCAATTCTAGATTTAACTTTGGATTGGAGATGTTTGATATGGGTCTGGAAGGAGAGTTTACAGTCTAACCAGACACCTAAGTATTTGTAGTTGTCCACGTATTCTAAGTCAGAGCCATCCAGAGTAGTGATGTTGGACAGGCGGGTAGGTGCAGGTAGCGATCGGTTGAAGAGCATGCATTTAGTTTTACTTGCATTTAAGAGCAATTGAAGGCCACGGAAGGAGAGTTGTATGGTATTGAAGCTTGCCTGGAGGGTTATTAACACAGTGTCCAAAGAAGGGCCGGAAGTATACAGAATGGTGTCGTCTGCGTAGAGGTGGATCAGGGACTCACCAGCAGCAAGAACGACCTCATTGATGTATACAGAGAAGAGAGTCGGTCCAAGAATTGAACCCTGTGGCACCCCCATAGAGACGGCCAGAGGTCCGGACAGCAGACCCTCCGATTTGACACACTGAACTCTATCAGAGAAGTAGTTGGTGAACCAGGCGAGGCAATCATTTGAGAAACCAAGGCTGTCGAGTCTGCCGATGAGGATGTGGTGGTTGACAGAGTCGAAAGCCTTGGCCAGATCAATGAATACGGCTGCACAGTAATGTTTCTTATCGATGGCGGTTAAGATATCGTTTAGGACCTTGAGCGTGGCTGAGGTGCACCCATGACCAGCTCTGAAACCAGATTGCATAGCAGAGAAGGTACGGTGAGATTCGAAATGGTTGGTAATCTGTTTGTTGACTTGGCTTCCGAAGACCTTAGAAAGGCATGGTAGGATAGATATAGGTCTGTAGCAGTTTGGGTCAAGATTGTCCCCCCCTTTGAAGAGGGGGATGACCGCAGCTGCTTTCCAATCTTTGGGAATCTCAGACGACACAAAAGAGAGGTTGAACAGGCTAGTAATAGGGGTGGCAACAATTTTGGCAGATCATTTTAGAAAGAAAGGGTCCAGATTGTCTAGCCCGGCTGATTTGTAGGGGTCCAGATGTTTCAGCTCTTTCAGAACATCAGCTGAATGGATTTGGGAGAAGGAGAAATGGGGAAGGCTTGGGCGAGTTGCTGTTGGGGGTGCAGTGCTGTTGACCGGGGTAGGAGTAGCCAGGTGGAAAGCATGGCCAGCCGTAGAAAAATGCTTATTGAAATTCTCAATTATGGTGGATTTATCAGTGGTGACAGTGTTTCCTATCTTCAGTGCAGTGGGCAGCTGGGAGGAGGTGTTCTTATTCTCCATGGACTTTACAGTGTCCCAGAACTTTTTTGAGTTCGTGTTGCAGGAAGCAAATTTCTGCTTGAAAAAGCTAGCCTTGGCTTTTCTAACTGCCTGTGTATAACAGTTTCTAGCTTCCCTGAACAGCTGCATATCACGGGGGCTGTTCGATGCTAATGCAGAACGCCATAGGATGTTTTTGTGTTGGTTAAGGGCAGTCAGGTCTGGGGAGAACCAAGCTTATATCTGTTCTTGGTTCTAAATTTCTTGAATGGGGCATGTTTATTTAAGATGGTTAGGAAGGCATTTTTTTTAAATATCCAGGCATCCTCTACTGACGGGATGAGATCAATATCCTTCCAGGATACCCCGGCCAGGTCGATTAGAAAGGCCTGCTCGCTGAAGTGTTTCAGGGAGCGTTTTACAGTGATGGGTGGAGGTCGTTTGACCGCTGACCCATTACGGATGCAGGCAATGATCGCTGAGATCTTGGTTGAAGACAGCAGAGGTGTATTTAGAGGGGAAGTTGGTTAGGATGATATCTATGAGGGTGACCGTGTTTAAGGCTTTGGGGGGGTACCTGGTAGGTTCATTGATAATTTGTGTGAGATTGAGGGCATCAAGTTTAGATTGTAGGATGGCTGGGGTGTTAAGCATGTTCCAGTTTAGGTCGCCTAGCAGCACGAGCTCTGAAGATAGATGGGGGGCAATCAGTTCACATATGGTGTCCAGAGCACAGCTGGGGGCAGAGGGTGGTCTATAGCAGGCGGCAATGGTGAGAGACTTGTTTTTAGAGAGGTGGATTTTTAAAAGTAGAAGTTCAAATTATTTGGGTACAGACCTGGATAGTAGGACAGAACTCTGCAGAACTCTTTGCAGTAGATTGCAACACCGCCCCCTTTGGCAGTTCTATCTTGTCTGAAAATGTTGTAATTTGGAATTAAAATTTCAGAATTTTTGGTGGTCTTCCTAAGCCAGGATTCAGACACAGCTAGAACATCCGGGTTGGCAGAGTGTGCTAAAGCAGTGAATAGAACAAACTTAGGGAGGAGGCTTCTAATGTTAACATGCATGAAACCAAGGCTATTACGGTTACAGAAGTCATCAAAAGAGAGCGCCTGGGGAATAGGAGTGGAGCTAGGCACTGCAGGGCCTGGATTCAACTCTACATTGCCAGAGGAACATAGGAGGAAAAGAATAAGGGTACGGCTAAAAGCAATAAGAATTGGTCGTCTAGAACGTCTGGAACAGAGAGTAAAAAGAGGTTTCTGGGGGCGATAAAATAGCATCAAGGTATAATGTACAGACAAAGGTATGGTAGGATGTGAATAAAGTGGAGGTAAACCTAGGTATTGAGTGATGAAGAGAGAGAGATAGTCTCTAGAAACATCATTGAAACCAGGAGATGTCATTGCATGTGTGGGTGGTGGAACTAATAAATTGGATAAGGTATAGTGAGCAGGACTAGAGGCTCTACAGTGAAATAAGCCAATAAACACTAACCAGAACAGCAATGGACAAGACATATTGACATTAAGGAGAGGCATCCTTAGTCGAGTGATCAAAAGGGTCCAGTGAGTGGAGTGGTTGGTTTGGGGGTCACGGCGATTTAGACAGCTAGCCAGGACATCGGTAGCAAGCTAGCATAGGATGGAGGTCTGTTGTTAGCCACCTCTTGCGTTCCGTCAGTAGATTAGTGGGGTTCCGTGTGGTAGAGGGGATTAGTCCAAATCACACAAAAAAATATATATAGTTAGAGGCCCAAGAAGAAACATAATAATAATAAAAATAAAGAAATTGTCCGATTGTCTATTCTGAGAGCAGCCGGTCTGACAGCTAACGGTTAGCAGGCCGCAGATGGGAGTTCAGGTAACGTTGCGACGGAGGAGCCAGCCGGATCTCCTTCGGGTAGATAACGTCGGCAGTCCAGTTGTGAAGGCCCGGTGGGGCTCCGCGTAGGCAGTAAAACGGGTCCGGATAGGTGACTGCAGCCCAGGAGTGATTGACGGAGCTCAGGAGTGATTCACGGAGCTGGCTAGCTCCGGAGTAATTGATGTTTGCTCCGGAATCGACGAGAGCAAATAGACACACGGATAGCAGCTAGCTAGCTTTGAGATCCGGGAATGAATGTCCAGAGAGCAGTTGAAATCCAAGGACATGGAGAGAAAAATTGGTCCGGTATGTTCCGTTCCGAGCTGCGCCGTACAAAACCGGCGATAGATTTTCGAGCTAAAGGATAGCTGATGACCACAAACCATGGTTAGCTGAATTACTAACGATTTGCCAGTAAAGAAGCTAACTAGCTTCTGAACTAGCTTCTGATTAGCTTCTGGCTAGCTTCTTGGAGGATTGCAGATTTGAGGTAAATAATACTTATTTATAAATATAAATTGGTGAGGCGGGTTGCAGGAGAGTGTTTTGAAGATGAGTTGATGGAAAATAAAAATAAAATGTGAAAAAAAGTTGTAAATATATATATATATATACATATATACACACACACACACACACACACATATACATATACACATATACATACACACAGGACACGACAAGACGAGGACAAAAGACGTCTGAACTGCTATGCCATCTCTGGACAGAAAGCTTAATGTGCACACTCACTCAAATCATTTGGAGAAAGGATATTTTCTATTTTATTCAGACATGTTCAATTGTATTCTTCATACTATAAAATAATGCCACGGAATAAGCAAATTTTGTCTGCTAATTGAACTATTTGAACACAGCCATACGGCATTGGCCAAACTCATGTTCTTCTGAAACGGACTACATTTTCTTTAGACGTGTATAAAATAATGGATTTATTTGACTTTTTAAAATGTAGATGTTCCAAAGGTCTGCATCAGTGGCTCGTAGGTTATGCGTGGAAACCAGGAGATACTAAATGTGTTTATGTTAATTAACGGTCAATTACCGTGAGACCAGCAGTTATTTGCTTGACAATCAAGGTTGACAAAATGATCACCACAGCCAACTGCGTTACCTCTAAAAAACAGCTTCTGGTTGGTCTTAAATATCCCTTTGGGTGCTGCCTGAAATTAGCACTCTGGATCATGTTAAGGACACACCTCAAATATTTCCACCCGGCCCATCTGTGCACAAGTGAGCTGATATAAGACAGGTAAATTGCAGAACATGGCGTTAGTCCTTCTGTAGCTCAGTTGGTAGAGCATGGCGCTTGTAACGCCAGGGTAGTGGGTTCGATCCCCGGGACCACCCATACGTAGAATGTATGCACACATGACTGTAAGTCGCTTTGGATAAAAGCGTCTGCTAAATGGCATATATATTATTATTATTATTATTATTAGGGCTGGAAAACGCCATTGCGCCAGTTTTTACAATACGAAATTGCAAACTAACGTGTGTTTGACACTAACACCAACCAAAAATAGAGCCCCTGGTCTCCAACAGTATCTTTACAATACTTAAGCTTTGCATGATTGAGCTTTTACTCATACTATGTAAACCCAGGCCTGATGAATAATAAAGTGTCCCTCCCAAGACAGGGTGGTAGAGGAGTTGAGGGAAAGGGAAAAAAACATAACATCGGTCTAATATTCAGCTGAAAATCTTTGACAAAGCAGCCACAACACTACTCTGCTTTGGGGGCCTGGGGACTTCCCACCTTTGACAACCAAGTTTGTTTGGATTTTTTTCTCCACTACATCTGGGCAATGTAACAGAGAGACATTGATTGTGTAACCCAGCACCTTGTTTGACTGTGTGTGTCTGGCTTTTCCTGGCCTCTTAGCTAGCCGGCCAGCTGGTGGAGAGAGAGAGAGAGAGAGGGCGAGAGGGAAACCCTTTTGGCCCATCATCAGGGCCTCAAGTTACACTCTCAGCAGCAGAGGAGAACCTAAACACCCTCACACAGACAGGGCTTGCCCCTATGTAAAACAGTAGGTGAGGGAGGGAGAGGTACTGTGACAACAAAACTAACCATTTCTGTTGTCTCTGTGTAATGGATCAATATCGATTTTATTTTTGTATGGAATTGTATTGACACAGCCTCAAAGAAAATGATGTGTGTGTCTGGAAGTTCTGAATTCTGATTTTTTTTGTTATGTTTGTGATGCTGACCTGAAACAAATTAATTGAGTGAGTGGACTTTATAGGTCGTTTTCCAGGACACATATTAAGCATAATCCTGGACCAAGAAGCACTTTCAATAGATTCTCCATTGAGCTTTGGCTTAGTTTCATAACAGACCTAGGAACTGACTGACTTGACATACCAACCTAGTCTCAGAGCATTTCGTATTAATCTGTACGTAAATCCAAGAGGCTCCATTTAGTATGATATGTTGTGTTTCATGCGGTAACTATTAATTTGTGAATGTCGATCACCCATTTCGTATGATATGTTATGAATTACAATATGCATAACATGTTTCAAAATTGTAAAACATACATTATGTTACGAATTTACAAAACGTATGATATGTTACGAATTCTAGCTAGGTGGCTAAGTGGCTAACAGTTAACTAACTGTAACGTTATCTAGGCTAGGGATTAGGGGTTAAGGTAACGTTTAGGAGTTAGGTTAAAGGGTTAAGCAAATAGTCCAGGGAGCCAATGTGCGGGGGCACCGGGTTAAGTGAGGTAATATTTACATGAATGTATAGTTAAAGTGACTATGCGCAGATGATAAACAGAGGGGTAAAGCTGTTGAGAAGCCTTTTGGTCCTAGACTTGGCTCTCCGGTACCGCTTGCCATGTGGTAGCAGAGATAACAGTCTATGACTGGGGTGGCTGGGGTCTTTGACCATTTTTATGGCCTTCCTCTGACACCACCTGGTATAGAGGTCCTGGATGGCAGGCAGCTTAGCCCCAGTGATGTACTGGGCCGTACGCACTACCCTCTGTAGTGCCTTGCGGTCGGAGGCTGAGCAATTGGCATACCAGGCGGTGATGCAACCAGTCAGGATGTTCTTGATGTTGCAGCTGTAGAACCTTTTGAGGATCTCAGGACCCATGCCAAATCTTTTCAGTCTCCTGAGGGGGAATAGGTTTTGATGTGCGCTCTTCACGACTGTCTTGGTGTGTTGGACCATTCTAGTTTGTTGGTGATGTGGACACCAAGGAAATTGAAGCTCTCAACCTGCTCCCTGTCGGTGAGAATGGGGGTGTGCTCGGTCCTCCTTTTCCTGTAGTCCACAATCATCTCCTTTGTCTTGATTACAGGAAAGGTTGTTATTCTGGCACCAAACGGCCAGGTTTCAATCTTTACTAACGACATGCCACTAGCCTTGAGTAAAGCCAGTGTGCAGATGACAAACACTATACACGTCAGCTAGTACAGCAACTGAAATGACTGCAACACTTAACAAAAAGCTGCAATTAGTTTAAGAATGGGTAGCAAGGAATAAGTTAGTCCTAAATATTTCCAAAACGAATAGCATTATATTTGGGACAAATCATTCACTAAACCCTAAACCTCAACTAAATATTGTAATGAATAATGTTGACATTTAGCACTGCTGGCCCTTAAAAGTACACAGAGAGCTAACCTTAATATATTACATGCATGTCAATCTCTCATGGCTCAAAGTGGAAGAGAGATTGACTTCCTCCCTACTTGTTTTTGTAAGAGGTGTTGACAAGCTGAATGTATGGAGCTGTCTGTTTAAAATACTTACACACAAACACCTGAAATTGCCCATTCCTCGTCTATATTCAAGTTATTTTAGCAAAGCTGTTAACAGAAGCATTTAGCACATCTTATAATGCAATCAAGTACTGACAAAGTCATAGCCAAGATTTTCCATTGCTCCTGTAAGTTACTCTGGATAAAAGCATCTGCTCAATTATAAAAACATTTCGAAAATGAAACAGCATGTTAGAAAGGGTTTAATTCACCACGTGTCCATGTATGCTTCCAAAATAGCACTCCATTAGTTATATACTGCACTACCAATGGGCCTTGTCAAAGGTAGTGTGCTAGTTCCATAGGGAATATGGTGCCATTTCAAATCACATTTTATTTGTCACATGCACCGAATAGAACGTGTGAAATGCTTAATTACAAGCCCTTAACCAACAATGCAGTTTTAAGAAAATACCAACAAAAAAATAAGAGTCAAGAATAACAAATAATTAAAGAGCAGCAGTAAATAACAGTAGCTGGGCTATATATACAGGGGGTACCGGTACAAAGTCAATGTGCGGGGGCACCAGTGTCGAGGTAAAATGTACATGTAGGTAGAGTTATTAAAGAGACTATGTATAGATAATAACAGAGAGCAGCAGCAGCGTAGAAGGGAGGGGGGCAATGCAAATAGTCTGGGTAGCCATGTGATTAGCTGTTCAGGAGTCTTATGGCGTGGGGGTAAAAGCTGTTTAGAAGCCTATTGGACCTAGACCTGGTACGCTGGTTCCAGTTGCCATGCAGTAGCAGAGAGAACAGTCTATGACTAGGGTGGCTGGAGTCTTTGACAATTTTAGGGCCTTCCTCTGACACCGGTTGGTATAGAGGTCCTGGATGGCAGGACGATTGTCCCGGGTTATGTACTGGGCTGTACGCAGCACCCTCTGTAGTGCCTTGCGGTCGGAGGCCAAGTAGTTGCCATCCAGGCAGTGATGCAACCCATTCTCAAATAGATGTTCCTTTTGTCCAGGTGGGAAAGGGCAGTGTGGAGTGCAATAGAGATTGCATCATCTGTGGATCTGATCATGCAGTATGCAAAATGGAGTGGGTCTAGGGTTTCTGAGATAATGATGTTGATGTGAGCCATGAGCAGCCTTTCAAAGCATTTCATGACTACAGACGTGAGTGCTATAGGTCGGTAGTCATTTAAGCAGGTTACCTTAGTGTTCTTGGGAACAGGGACTATGGTGGTCTGCTTGAAACATGTTGGTATTACAGACTCAAACAGGGAGAGTTTGAAAATGTCAGTGAAGACACTTGCCAGTTGGTCAGCGGATGCTTGTGTAATACCCTTGGTAGAACCAAGTATTGAGTTTATTTGTTATAATTAATTGTGAGAGTCGGAATATTTACACGTGAATGCCCCAGGCCTTGTGAATTTGACCTGTTTAAAGTTTAAGTTTTGAACAGCTGATGCTCTCATTAATGTTTCACTGTTACTTGCCTCGAAGCAAGCATAGAAGTTAATTAGCTCATCTGTGTGGCTCATGTCACTGGGCATCTCTCGGCTGTGCTTCCATTTGTAGTCTGTAATGGTTTGCAAGCCATTACAGTTGGCCTGGCTTTTATATTCAGTTTAAATTTGGGTCAAAAAGAGAAACCAGGAGAGAGACATTGAGCCAAATGATGTTGATGGCCATTCAACATCATTATTGACTTTTGGTGAAGCCTTGGTTTCTCAAAATTGCCTCGCCTGGTTCACCAACTACTTCTCTGATAGAGTTCAGTGTCAAATCGGAGGGTCTGCTGTCCGGACCTCTGGCAGTCTCTATGGGGTGCCACAGGGTTCATTCTTGGACCGACTCTTTTCTCTGTATACATCAATGACCTGCTGCCATGAGTCCCTGATCCACAGTACATTCTACTTCCGGCCCTTCTTTGGACACTGTGTTAACAACCCTCCAGGCAAGCTTCAATGCCATACCTCTCCTTCCTGGCCAATTGCTCTTTACAAGTAAAACTAAATCCTGTTTCTGTGTCCAACATCATCTGTGTGGCTCTGGAGACAACTACAAATACTTAGGTGTCTGTTAGACTGTAAACTCTCCTTCCAGACCCATATCAAACATCTCCAATCCAAAGTTAAATCTAGAATTGGCTTCCCATTTCGCAACAAAGCATCCTGCACTCATGCTGCCAAACATACCCTTGTAAAACTGACCATCCTCCAATCCTCGACTTTGGCGATGTCATTTACAAAATAGCCTCCAATACCCTACTCAACAAATTGGATGCAGTCTATCACAGTGCAATCCGTTTCTCACCAAAGCCCCAATACTACCCACCATTGCGACCAGTTCTGCCAAACCCACTGGCTCCATGTCATCTACAAGAAGGTAAAGTCCCGCCTTATCTCAGCTGCTCATCTTTCTGCAGGTATATCTCTCTGGTCACCCCCAAAACCTCTTTCTTTGGGTCTCTCCTTCCAGTTCTCTGCTGCCAGTGACCACAAAAATCTGAAACTGGAAACACTTATCTCCCTCACTGCTTTAAGCACCAACTGTCAGAGCATCTTGATTACTGCACCTGTACATAGCCCACCTATAATTTAGCCCAAACAACTACCTCTTTCCCAACTGTATTTAATTTATTTATTTATTTTGCTCCTGCACCCCATTATTTTTATGTCTACTTTGCACATTCTTCCATTGCAAAACTACCATTCCAGTGTTTTACTTGCTATATTGTATTTACTTTGCCACCATGGCCTTTTTTGCCTTTACCTCCCTTCTCACCTGTTTTGCTCACATTGTATATAACTTGTTTATACTGTATTATTGACTGTATGTTTGTTTTACTCCATGTGTAATTCTGTGTCGTTGTATCTAGAACTGCTTTGCTTTATCTTGGCCAGGTCGCAATTGTAAATGAGAACTTGTTCTCAACTTGCCTACCTGGTTAAATAAAGGTGAAATAAATAAATAAAATAAATATATATGGGGCATCGGACACACACAAATATATATATATATATATTTGTGTGTGTCCGATGCCCCATACACATAGAAGGAAGGTTACCTGAAAATTCTAATGGGACACCTATAGATGTTATATATATGTTGATACTTATATATATATATATATATACACATACATATACATGTCAAAGTAGGCTAGAACACAGGCTGCTACATGTGTAAAGATAATGCGTGTGGGCCTTCAGCCTTGCCCATAGCCAGAGAATTGAGAGAACCCACCCTTCCCCTCCTCCAGAAACCCTACGCAGCTGTAAATTTGGCGGGTTGACGTTTATTGTCAAGAATCTTGCCCTGCAGGCAGAACTAAGTGATTTCTGCTAGATTGAAAAATCAAAATTGGCTTTATTAAATACTCGAAAATAATGGTCTTAATTTAATACTAGGGTTAGGCATTAAAGTTAGCATTGTGGTTAAGGTTAGCGTTAGGTTTCAAATCCGATGTTATGGCTTTGTGTCTGTGCCAGCTGACAGCTCCGTAGAGCTGCCTCCAGAACAAGATTCATTACAAAAAACGCTAACCTGCGTAAATTTGCTGCATCAGGGTTCTGTCATTCACTGAAAACAAAAGCAACGACGTAGCATACAAGGGCAAGTCGTAGTAGGCTACGGATACTCTACGCCCGAGGCAGCAGGAGACAGACACAGATGTTCGTAGCCAAATAAACCACACCTTATAAATCCACCACTGCCATTTTCATGTAGGCTAAGCGGCAAGGCGCCTGTCAAGTGTAGACGAGTACCAAGTACCGCAGTCTACTTATACAGAGGCGTGGGCCACGCACCCCCGCCGACACGCTACCAGACCCACTGATTCAATATACAGAACACACAGCACACACACGCTGCGATTATTTCACACCCACACAGTCTGTTATTAAATAAGTAAAGAAGTTGCTTACCGGGTGCTTTGTCTGCTTTATCTACTTTAATGATCTCCATCTCCCGTTGTGATTAGGTTGATCAGGGAGGGAAGTTAGAGATGCTTCGTTTCTGGGAGATGTCAGAGCTGTTCTGGTCGGGATGTGGTTCTTCTTCCCCCCTGGTTTGTCTGCCTCTGTAATCAACAAGCGTGACCAGTGAGAACAACTGGTTTATCAATGGCCGGACTGTCCGTGAGTCGATATTGTGTAGGGCAAAATGGCTAACTCGGATATTTTGGGGTGATTTCCGACCAAGCCAATTGAACGCTGTGTCTGTCCACGCGTGTGCATTTAAGCCTACCAGTGTCCGCGCGCTGTTTATCGGGAGCTGTCCTCTCGCCTTGGTGGTGAAGTCTATGCTGCAGCTCGGGCTCCTATGAAATACAGAAGTGACGTCACGACAGACTCCCCTGCTGGAGTTTTAAGGTGACATGTTAGCCAGTGGAGAGTCACTTCCACTATCGAATTTGTGCATCTGACAACAAACACCTGTTATAATAATAATAATAATAATATATGCCATTTAGCAGACGCTTTTATCCAAAGCCACTTACAGTCATGTGTGTTATGGGTGGTCCCGGGGAATGAACCCACTACCCTGGCGTTACAAGCGCCATGCTCTACCAACTGAGCTACAGAAGGACCTGTGCACTACCTGATATATCTTTTTTATAGTCATCAAATAAAGCTTTTTGCTCTTTTACAAAAGTTTTAGAACACCTACTCATTCAAGGGTTTTATGTATTTTTTACTATTTCCTACATTGTAGAATAATAGTGAAGACCAAAACTTTAAAATAACACACATGGAATAATGTAGTAACCAAAAAAGTGTTAAACAAATCAAAATATATTTTATATTTTAGATTCTTCAAATTGACACCCTTTGCCATGATGACATCTTTGCACACTCTTGGCAGCGTTGACTATCACAAGATAGGGTGCTATCAGATTCCCCCGAATAACATTTTCCTTGTCATAGCCTACTCTTTTGCGATTTTTACATTGACTCATTTGTGTTCAAAACACTCAGACGTTTGGTTCTCACATAATTTAGCTGAGTTCAGAAGTCCATTTGATCCCATTTATATAGGCCTAAGATTTCTGCTGTCGAGGCTGAAGATACACACTAAACTACAAGTCCTGTTCTTTTCCAGATATAGTCTCAAGTGATGACTCAAATGGGTGCAGGTGTAGGCTGGAGGAATTTAAACATGTTTGCAGGATTTTTAGCAAATGGGTTTAGTGTGTGAGTTTCCATGGTAGCACAGGTTGGTACCCAAGTACAGTGATGTTACTTTTGTGTGACTTGTAGGCAGTAGCGGCTGAAGGGCTGCCTGGCTGTAAGTTGCTATGGAGACTATAAGTGATAACATATTACATTTTAGTGGCTCCAAAAAAGATTGAAATTGAAAATGTTATGGGCCTAATAGGACTAGATGTAATGTATTGCAGATAATATAAGCCTATATGGTACTGGTTTATGGTTCTCAATATTTCTAAGGGTGTGTCCTAAATATCACTATATTGCAGTGGAGTACTTTTTACCAAGACCCATATGGCCCTATACAAAAGTATTGCACTATACAGTCTTAGAATTAGGTGTGACTCAAGGAACCCTGGAGATTCTAAAGAAACCCTTGAGTTCCTCAAGGAACTGTTGCAGTCAGTGGGTTCATATTTGCACAATTGGTTAGTTGAGGGGTTCTTGGAGGAACGTTCAATGTTTCAATGTTGCAAAGGCTTCTGGAGGAACCTTTTTGCTGGGGCTTGCAGAGCACATTGAATTTATTTCGCAGTTGGATTTGTTGCGCTGCCGGACTCGAAAGCAGAGCTGGCATTATGGGCAGGCCTTAGGGGGCCTGGCTCGCTGTACTTCCTTGCCTGTCCAAATAAAAATAACAATTATTGATCATTTATTTGACCGAGACGTGTGCCGACAGAAAGACGCATCAATCTCAGCTAAAGCATCTGAACGAGCAAAACAGAGTCCCTCTGTCTCAATATGTGTAGCCAATTATGTGATGCTGTCTGGCCAAGAAGAGCATAAGACAGAGGGATGCTGTTTTGCTTGCTCGGATGCTTTCTCCAGTGAGATAGTTTCAGCCACTTGCGAATTTGAAGGAAAGTTGGTGGGTGCACAGTGAACTGTTCGATTGCTGGAATTATTTTGGACGAATGTGCAAAGTTAATTAACCTACTTTTTGAAATGATTTATTTGACAATCAGATGAAAAAATCATGACTGGTTGTGTTCTTGCCATATTAAAAGGTGATACATTTTTACAGTTAAATGACATGTCTTTACTATAAAACCAAAATAAATGAATTCACACATACATGCGAGGTCTCGTAAATCAAATGCCCGTCCAACTGATTCGTTCTGGCGCCGGCCTCGCTCAGAAGAAGATTAAAACATGATGTTTTTGGCGATAGCTTTATGGGATATCTAGCGACTTCTAAACAATTATCCATCCCTATACAAGTACTATTTAAATAGCAATGTTGAATAATACAACATTGGATGTCAAGCCAATTATATTATAACTGTAGCCTCCCTGTTTTAATTCCAAAAGGTTTCTTGTGATGATAATGACACTTGTTTATGATGATGGCCTTGCCTACACTTTGATAAATCATGTGACTAAACTGAATAAAAAGAAGAAGAAACTACTCTATGCAACAAAGATAAACGACCTAACAATGGTTGTAAAAAGCTTTGGAGCACCGTAAATTAAATTTTGGGCAAAAAGGCAAACTCCGCTCCATCATGCATTGAATCAGATGGCTCATTCATCACAAAGCTCACTGATATTGCCAACTACTTTAATTGATTTTTTAATTGCCAAGATTAGCGAACTTAGGCAGGACATGCCAGTAACAAACGCTGACACTACACATCCAAGTATATCTGACAAAGATATGATAGACAAGCATTGTACATTTGAAGTCGGTAAAGTGAGTGTGGAAGAGATGAAAAAAGTATTGTTATCTATCAACAATGACAAGCCACCGGGGTCTGACAACTTGGATTGAAAATGATTGAGGATAATAGCAGACGTTATTGCCAAATCTTCAATCTAAGCCTACTAGAAAGTTTGTGCCCTCAGGCCTGGAGGGAATTAAAACTAATTCCCCCTACCTAAGAATAGTAAAGCACCCTTTATTGGCTCAAATAGCTGACCAATC
This sequence comes from Oncorhynchus gorbuscha, assembly GCF_021184085.1. NCBI lineage: Eukaryota > Metazoa > Chordata > Actinopteri > Salmoniformes > Salmonidae > Oncorhynchus > Oncorhynchus gorbuscha. The sequence goes on from NC_060186.1 coordinate 34,217,363, forward strand.
AGCCAATCAACCCTTAATAAACTTTTGGAATAAATGGTGTTTGACCAGATAAAATGCTATTTAACAGAAAACAAATTGATAGACTTTCAGCACACTTATAGCGAAGGACATTCAACAAGCACAGCACTTGTACAAATGACTGATGATTGGCTGAGAGAAATTTATAATAAAATGATTGTGGGGGCATGTTTTGTTAGACTTCAGTGAGGCTTTTGACATAATCAATCAAAGTCTGCTGCTGGAAAAACGTATGTGTTATGGCTTTAGACCCCCTGCTATATTGTGGATAAAGAGTTGCCAGTCTAACATAACACAGAGGGTGTTCATTAATGGAAGCCTATCCAACATAATCAATGTAGAATCATGAATTCCCCAGGGCAGCTGTCTAGGCCCCTTACATTTTTCAATCTTGATTAACGACATGCCACTGGCTTTGAGTAAGGTCAGTGTGTCTATGTATGCGGATGACTCAACACTAGCTACTACAGCTACTACAGTGACTGAAATGACTGCAACACTTAACAAAGAGCTGCAGTTAGTTTCAAAATGGGTGGCAAGGAATAATTTAGTCATAAATTGTTAAAAAACTAAAAGCATTGTATTTGGGACAAATCATTCACTAAACCCTACACCTCAGCTAAATCTTGTAATGTATAATGTGGAAATTGAGCTAGGTGAGGTCATGGTGAAAACTGTCATGGTGAAAACATGTTGATACAACAGTAGCTGAGGTGGGGAGAACTTTGTCCATAATAAAGTGCTGCTCTGCCTTAACAGCACTATCAACAAGGCAGGTCCCAAAGACCCTAGTTTTGTCGCACCTGGACTACTGTTCAGTTGTGTGGTCTGGTGCCACAAAGAGGGATTTAGGAAAATTTCAGTTGGCTCAGAACAGAGCAGCACAGCTTGCCCTTAGATGTAGTACACATAGGGCTAACATTAATAATATGAATGTCAATCTCTCCTGGTTCAAAGTGGAGGAGAGATTGACTTCATCACTACTTGTGAGAGGTATTGACATGTTGGAATATACCGAGCTGTCTGTTTGAACTACTGGCACACAGCTCAGACACCCATGCATACCCCACTAGACATGTCACCAGAGGTCTCTTCACTGTCCCCAAGTCCAGAACAGACTATGGGAGACGGACAGTACTACATAGAGCTATGTACATCAAGTATCTCATGCAAGCAGTAAAATTAGATGTAAAAAACTGATAAAAATACACCATATGGAACAGCGGGACTGTGAAGCAATACAAACATAGGCACAGACACATGCATACAAACACACGACAACATTCACACTATACACACACGTACACATGGATTTTGTGTTGTAGATATGTAGTAGCAGAGTAGGGGCCTTGTGGCACACACTTAATGTGTTGTGAAATCTATTGTGAATGTATTGTAACGTTTTTTTAAATTGTATAACTGCCTTAATTTTGTTGGACCACGGGAAGAGTATTTTAGGGGATCCCATAATAAATACAAATAAACTCTTAAAAATGCTTGGTTGTTTGGATGATCTAACTGCTGAGTTGCAGGCATTGGGCCACTTAGTTGGAATGTTTTCTTTAAAAAGGGCCAGGTTGGGTTGCTGATGCTGGGTTATTGATGCTGGTTAATTAAAATATAACCCAGCGGGTCAGATGAGAAGACTCGGGGCGTGGCTTAGTAAAGGCGTCGCTTTCAGATAGTTATTCTTGGCCACCCGTGAGTGTCATGTTTTGTCTTAGATTGTCTTGTCATTTTGCTTTTCCCTCTGTTCATTTTCCCCCTGCTGGTCTTTTTAGGTTCGTTCCCCTTTTTCTCTCTCCCTTCCTCTCTCTCTTCTCTCTATCGTTCCGTTCCTGCTCCCAGCTGTTCCTATTCCCCTAATCAATCATTTAGTCTTCCCACACCTGTTCCCGATCCTTTTCCCTGATTAGAGTCCCTATTTCTCTCCTTGTTTTCCGTTCCTGCCCTGTCGGATCCTTGTCTATTGTTCACCGTGCTGTGTCTATGTATCGCCCTGTCGTGTCGTGTTTCCCTCAGATGCTGCGTGGTGAGCAGGTGTCTGAGTCTGCTACGTTCAAGTGCCTTCCCGAGGCAACCTGCAGTTCTTGATCAAGTCTCCAGTCTGTTCTCGTCATTACGAGTAGAATTATGCCTTTTGATTGTAAAGTTACTTTACTGGATTAAAAACTCTGTTTTCGCCAAGTCGCTTTTGGGTCCTCATTCACCTGCATAACAGTGAGAGTGAACATAATTCCTGTTTTTCGGTTCTGTTGTATTGTCATCCCATGTTAAGGTTAAACAGTGACAGTTTTGTAGCTTTAATATGCTTACAGATGTGTATGAGTTGCTCAAGTGCCTACACAAATCCCAAAGTTACCACTTTATAGTAATAAAGTTACCACTTTATTACTATATTACTATCATTGCATTTGGATGACTGTCATGGTTCTATATGTAGTCAGCAATGTTAATATTATATTACAATGTTGCTACAATATATTATTAAAAAGGTTAACAATTAACAATTAACAATTAACCCCTCCCATTACAAACAGGTTCCTCTTTGAACTTTTACACAGGCAGACCAGTATCAGCATATAAACGTCAATCTGTGACCATTTTTCACAAATCTAGCATCATGTGACAGGGGATCCTCAAATAACTTTTTCAGAGGGGTTCCTCGATGAACCTTTGTGACCTGGAACGGTTCACTGTGTGGCAATTTTTAGAACCCCAAAATGTTATTCCAGGCTCCTTTACTTCTAGAGTGTAGGGAATAAGGGGCTATTTGGGACGCACACTAAAACCACTAATGGAGAGAAATTAGTATAGTGATATATACAAAACTGTATCTTTTATGGGTTTTCCACTTTGCTGTGGGCTGTACATCACTATGTATTCATATCTGTCAATGTCTACAAGGCTACTTTCTAAGGTTAGGATTGGGAGGGGGGAGCTCATCCTAGATCTGTACCAAGGAGAAACTTCCCCCTTGAGCATGTGATTGCAGAGGTTGGGGCTGGAAAAAGAGGGGTGCGGCCACACGGTTGAAGTCTAAGCCGCAGGTGTCCTGGCAGGTGCTGTGACAACAGGAAGCAAAAATAACCTGGCAGAGGTATAGAAGTAGGGAGGTAGGGAGGAGGGGAGGCTGGTGGGGGTGTACACAAAATATAAATAGATTATCCCAACACATTTGAATGTTTTGGGCCAGACTGTGAGGACAAATTCCGAGAACACAGATATACTCAGTATAAATTCAGATTATATATCGTATGTGCCCCTAAAGAACTGTCAATTTCATCAACTATACAATACAAAAAACAGACTCATTTTCAGTCACAGTAAGCAATACATGAAACCCTTAGTCAGTATGAAGGTGGAGTCTAAATTTATTTCCAAAGTCTCTTCAGAAGGGTGCAACGTTACCAAACGTTCAGATAGAAATGCTTTTTGTAGAACAGATCAGATTTTTTGGCATGCATAATTGAGCATCATGTATTATATTAATTCCATTTCTATCTGCAACGTTTCACCTCACTGAATACACACCATTCCTACATGTCAGTGTCTCAGGACAATTAATTGTTGCACCTCACTAAATCATATCAGTCCCTGCGACCTGACTCATCCAACCATATTCACCATGCCATGCCCTCCCTGTTGTTACATCACATCTGGGGCCTGTTGGAACACCTCCTTTCCACCTTCCTTGAGTGATCTGACAAGGTTGGGTTGGTGAAAGCAACAGGGTGGTAAAACTGGCTTTCACTTTTCCAGGGATTACCTACCAAAAGGGAGTTAGGACACATGTATAAGTGTGTGCGAACAGTGCTGTTGTCTGTCTCTACCTTACCTACCCACATTAGCCGTAAGAGCAGTCTAGGAGCAGAAGGTTGTCAATATTAGCCATCGTATCTCCTCTCCTCAAGAGGAAGAATCCCAGGCAAAGGGACCTCTATTTCATCCTTTGGCCAAGACACTGTGACAGGCTGAATCTCAAGTATTTCCCTGTGTACTCACTCCTTGCCTCTTTCTCTCCTTGCCTCCAAGTGTGTGCTGTAAAATGTATTGGAGGAATAGTTACAGTGCCTTGCGAAAGTATTCGGCCCCCTTGAACTTTGCGACCTTTTGCCACATTTCAGGCTTCAAACATAAAGATATAAAACTGTATTTTTTTGTGAAGAATCAACAACAAGTGGGACACAATCATGAAGTGGAACGACATTTATCGGATATTTCAAACTTTTTTAACAAAGTTATCCATAAAAAAAGATATCCATAAAAAGTGTCGTTTAAAGTTTGCCACAAGCCACCTGGGAGACACACCAAACATGTGGAAGAAGGTGCTCTGGTCAGATGAAACCAAAATTGAACTTTTTGGCAACTTTTTGGCAACAATGCAAAACGTTATGTTTGGCGTAAAAGCAACACAGCTCATCACCCTGAACACACCATCCCCACTGTCAAACATGGTGGTGGCAGCATCATGGTTTGGGCCTGCTTTTCTTCAGCAGGGACAGGGAAGATGGTTAAAATTGATGGGAAGATGGATGGAGCCAAATACAGGACCATTCTGGAAGAAAACCTGATGGAGTCTGCAAAAGACCTGAGACTGGGACGGAGATTTGTCTTCCAACAAGATAATGATCCAAAACATAAAGCAAAATCTACAATGGAATGGTTCAAAAATAAACATATCCAGGTGTTAGAATGGCCAAGTCAAAGTCCAGACCTGAATCCAATCGAGAATCTGTGGAAAGAACTGAAAACTGCTGTTCACAAATGCTCTCCATCCAACCTCACTGAGCTCGAGCTGTTTTGCAAGGAGGAATGGGAAAAGATTTCAGTCTCTCGATGTGCAAAACTGATAGACATACCCCAAGCGACTTACAGCTGTAATCGCAGCAAAAGGTGGCGCTACAAAGTATTAACTTAAGGGGACTGAATAATTTTGCACGCCCAATTTTTCAGTTTTTGATTTGTTAAAAAAGTTTGAAATATCCAATAAATGTCGTTCCACTTCATGATTGTGTCCCACTTGTTGTTGATTCTTCACAAAAAATACAGTTTTATATCTTTATGTTTGAAGCCTGAAATGTAGCAAAAGGTCGCAAAGTTCAAGGGGGCCGAATACTTTCGCAAGGCACTGTATATATCTACTAAGCCAAGTGGCTATATGGAGAGGCAGGACGTCTGAGATGGCGAGATGCTGAGGTTTCGGTTCTCTCCTTGTCTGACTGACTGAATTACCTGGCTGCTACCGTGATGTTTCCTTCCCTATGAGACCAACAATGCTCCCTCCACTCCTGTCATCCCGACTGCTTCAATCAACCGTTCAGCCATCACTCTACATTGTACATTATCTAAATCAACTTTTTTTTCCACTTTCTATCAGTATATGGGATTCAGCTTTAGCTGTGAACGTGTACAATATTTTTTTTTAACTTACTATATGGATTGGAGGATATGATCCAAGGTTCTGGATTATCTCTGACTTTCTCTCCTTCAATGGATGGGATGTGAGGAGAGAGGATGAGTGGAATTGAGGAAAGACAATTGCGAAAGAGCCAAGTACTCAAAGGACAGCAGCTACCACAGCTTAAGATGGGTAAACACTACACTAACAGCACTGAGCCTCTCACGATCAACTCCTGATGTTTTTTTTGTCTGGCCAACCGTGGTAGACACACTAAACGATATGACACAGACCAGGGTCACACACTACAACATTCTTCACTTGGTCGTGAGGATTCTCGATACCACGCTGTCTCGCAAAAATTATGCGATTAGATTTAACTTGGCAACAATGAGCTGTGGCTCAAAACAGCCTCAAACGTTTTCCGTCAGACATTCCCGCTTTCCATATGGAGTTGAAATATCTAGCCAACATTTTGAATTGAATAGCTGTCAGGATTTGGCCAGGGTTGTTCCGGTTTTTGGTCACTAGATGCCCCCATTGTGCCTTTTGACCTTTTGTTTTCCCTTGATCCCCATTATTATTTGCACCTGTGCCTCGTTTCCCCTGATTGTATTTAAACTCTTTGTTTTCCTCAGTCCTTTGCTCTGTGTTTGTATGTTAGCACCCAGCCCTAGTACTCTGTGAACTCTTGTTGATACCGGTGGACTCTCTTGTGGAATTCTGTTTTTTGTTCTTGTTTGTTTGTTTTTGAGTATTTTTTTTGAGGCTTTTTGTGCTATACCTTCCACCTTGTGGATTTACCTTTTTGTCTTGGAGGATTACCTTTGTTCTTGTGGAATTCCTTTTGAGGTTGTGGAGTTACATGTTTTCCTGAAGAACTTCACTTTTTACTTCATTAAATACACAGTCTAAAGTACTGCTGTGTCTGCCTCATCTTCTGGGTTCTGCCAACTATTCGTGGCTCAGTTGGTTAAGTGACTGTTTCTCACTCCGGAGACCCGGGTTCGTAACCGGGTCCTGACAAATAGCATTGCTTGTGAACTTCAGAGCTGTAACGATTTGACACTTTGGCTTTAGTTATAGGCAAATACATACTAGTAGTAGTCATTGCTCCTGCTCGTGAGTCTACACATTCTGGGTGATGCAACGTCATCATCTCACTGGCTTCTTCTCTGGCAACCTCTCATTGGCTATTGCTGACCAGCGTTCTCAAAACGTGTTTTTCCCTAATCTCACACTAAAAGAGCATTGCAGATTTTGTGCAGATAAAATCAAACATTTTTGTAAATATCGGGCCATCTGGGACTGCTCAAAGAGAAGATTGGTAGCCCTCAGATTGCGTCTCTGAACCGCTAACATTAAACGAGCTTCGGTGACGGCTGTGTGCCCCAAGTAGGCAATGACATGGGGATTTTGACAGCTAAATTGTAGCCAAAATCGAGAAGTGTACACCTGGCTTTACATATCTGTGTCTACATGCACTTTATTCGGTTACATAAAGAAGCCAAAACCTATGTAATTACATTGCAATTGAATACATAGCTACAACTTGTTATACAACTGTAATATCTGTTTGTGTCATGTACAATTGCAAGGATTTGTACAATAACTCACAATGGCGACAATTTGCATTCTTAATGCTGAGTGCCAAGCAGAAAGGCATCAGATCCCATTTTTTGAGTCTTTGGTATGACTCGATCTGGGATCGAACCCTCAACCTTCCCATTTAGGATGGACACCAAGGCAACCGAGTTGGTGTTTACAAATGTAATGCATATAAAAATGTAAATGAGTGCACAAACTACAAATAGGTATACTGTAATGGCAGGACCTAGAACCATGCAAAGTGGGACCCATTTTTCATATCACAGTGAGATGCACATGTCAAACTCATTCCACGGAGGACCGAGTCTCTGCGGGTTTTCGCTCCTCCCTTGTAGTTGATTGATGAAATAAGGCCACTAGTTAGTAACTCCCCTCACCTGGTTGTCTAGGTCTTAATTGAAAGGAAATAATCAAAGTCCAGCTGACACTAGGCCCTCCATGGAATAATTTTGTCACCCCTGATGTAACTGATATAATTTGAATACAAAGAGCCAGACAACAGTGTGGGATCCTGTACATCTTTATTCATCACACTAATTGATATTGTTTGCAACATACTGAACATCATGAATGTGCAGACAAGCAACTGTTAAATGTTATATAAATTGTTGAATCAATTATTTTCAAGCAGTTTCTCTTTAGAGTTGTTGTTAAATATGTTTAATTACATTTTAGCTTGATAATAATGTTACCATCTACACATAATTTGATTTGATCATTGCATCACTTGCTCTCCCTCTCATACAGTATGGTCACGTTTCAGGCTAACTACATTGCAGATATTGCATTGCATCAACCCATGGTCAATCGATTTGAACAGACAGGCATCAGATTGTTCATATGATGTGATATGACATCTTATATGATATGATATGACAGCGTTGTGAGATTTCGCAGGCGTATGCAACGTAGTCAGCCTGGTATGCGGCCAGTATGCCTTTAGAAAGGCATAGAACACATTCTTCAGGCCACTCCAGTGATTAGTCCGAATTGATGGTAAGGCAGTGTGTTTTTTTATTTTATTATTTAACTAGGCAAGTCAGTTAACAACAAATTCTTATTTACAATGACGGCCTACCCCGGCCAAACCAAGACGACGCTGGGCCAATTGTGCGCCGCCCTATGGGACTCCCAATCATGGCCGGATGTGATGCAGCCTGGATTTGACCCAGGGACTGCAGTGATGCTTCTTGCAATGAGATGCAGTGTCTTAGTCCGCTGCGCCACTTGGGAGAAAATGATCCCTGCCGATGGTGAGGTTGCTCATTTAGTCCATGACAGGTTTGACTCAACAGGATTTGAAGAACCTCAGGCCATGCAATTCGTTGGTGCTGACAATGCCGCTGACAGATTGGTCCATACAAATGATACAGGCAGGGTCCCACTGCTGCTTTACAATACTATGTACACAGTAGCTACGCCCATGTCCAATTAAAATACATAATTGTGTGTTTGTTCACTTAATTTGCATAACCAATCAATCATAAAACATCTTCATAAGGTCAGCAGCAATATGGAAAATAAGAATCACAGTCAAATGTTTCCAAGTTCCATATAACACAAACAAACAAAAGGACAAGGTCCCAGAGTTCTGGAATATCACAAATACGTAACAAATACACCATTTCACTAATCAGGAGTGTGTATGATGAGTGTTAGCACTTGTATGTGTGGTGTGGAGTGGTGTGGTGTTTGTGTGTGTGTGTGTTTTTGTTTACTAATTGCACTTGAGGATGAAGATATGTGTATCACATTGCCGGTCAGATATCTGCAGGTTTTTGGCATATTCTGGATACGTCTGGAACTGCTCACTATACACATAGGACATGAATGCACAGAGAATGTAAAGTTAGAAACATCTTGTCATTGCGATACAGCTTATTGGAATAACAACTCTAAACCAGTAGGTATTAATTCAGAGCATTTTGCCCAATAGAGAAAAAAAAGAGCATTGACATTGCCTTCCTAAAAGATATGCAACATTTCAGACTTCACATCACAACTTCCACCATAACTGTGTGCCTCTACATTCTGTGCAAAATAATACCAATTTTCACTCACACATATCTACTCAACTCTCTTTATGTACAGTTATGGCGTTAGTACCATCAGTTCCCCTACAGGGACTAAGCCATTCCTTAACTTTCCGAGGAAAGACGCAGTGACTCTTCTTCCACCTGTTTCATGTAGTCCTGTAAAGGCCTTCTCAAGGTGACACGGGCACTGTAGGGTTGGTGGGGTGTGGGGACAGGCAAACAAAATGGGAAGACACCATTGCACAAAAGCACCTCACAATGCTCTGTGGTGACCGTTACTTGGTAAACCGACTAATTTGACGACTCGACCGATCGATCTAGTCAAAAGGAGAATGGGTGATGTGGGGGGAGGAGAAGAATAGCTTTTTTCTATTTTGAAGTCTCAGAAAAACTTGTCGTCGATGCGGAAGTGCGGCCGCGTCACGTCATCGGGGTTGATGAACACCGAGATGGACTTTCCAGGGTTCTCTGTCACCAGCTGCTGCAGCTTCTTAGCCAAGCGGTCATCCGGCTGGTGCTCGCCGCCCGCGTCCGACTGTGGTGACGGCAGGTTTGAGGCACTGCCGCGCCAATGCAGTTCCAGGGTCAGTCGGTTGGCCGCCTTGGCGTGCTCAATGGTAGTGCGCAGGTGCTCGGCCGGGTCGGAGCGCACCGAGCTGAGCTTGCGGGCGTGGAGCATGGCCATCTCGTCCGACAGGTGCTCTAGCATGTTGCACTGTGGGATGAAGTAGTTGGGGCACATCTTGTTGACCAGGCAGTTCTGCAGGTCGTCAATGAGGCCTAGCAGGAAGTGGGCTGAAAAGTCTTCCTGGGACAGGTAGGTGGCGGGGAGCCGATCGCAGGCCCACAACATCATGCTGCGCAGGTGGTAGGGGCTGATGGCCTTGGGCCTTGACAGCAGCTTGATAATGATGGCCTTGCACGCCTGGTAGGCCTGCATCAGGCTGGCCGAGATGCACTTCTTGAGCTGCACTTCGCTGCGGGCGAAAGATAGGCGCCACTCATTCTCCTTACGGCCCTTGTGGGAGCAGGCAGGCACCAGGTAGAAGCCGCTGATCACTTCCTCCTCTGTGATCTTGCCGTCCCAGAAGTGGTTCTCCATCAGCCAGCTCTGGGCCACCGCTGGCCATCCCTTGAAGGAGACCACAGGCACGATGTCATAGAGCATGCGGCTGCTGCCCACGCCCAGGATGACGGAGATGATTGTGCCGTTCCGCTCCACCTTCTCCACGCGGGGCATGCCGCGCTGGGGCTTCTTCTGGATCTCTACCAGGACCACGCTGATGGACTCGTAGAACCAGTCAGCCACCAGTGTGGGTGAGAAGAAGTAGTTGGTGGCGCCATTGATGTGGTCTACCACTGTGCAGCAGTCCTTCCACTTGTTGATGGTGCCCTCGTCGAAGAGGCGCAGGCTCAGCCACGAGTGGCACAGGGCTGAGTGGCGCATGTCCAGAGTGACCGGCTGGTTGCGGTCGTGCAGCTTGAGCGCAGGCACGAGGAGGGTAAAGTCCATGTCATAGTCGGTGCCACGGGCGTAAACACTCAGCTCGTCTAGGTCCATGTCGACCACGCCCTCCCGCACACCACCTGACAGCAGCAGGTACTCGTTGGCCACAGGGAGCTTCTGGTCCAATTTCTGCACCATACCTGATGGGAGAAGAATAAAGGGGGATTAATAGTGGCCTGTGTGGTCCAGCGGTTAGAGTTGGCATGGGTTCAAATCTGGCCCACTGCCCTTAGACTCAACCTCCTCCTACCTTTCCTGTCTTTCCTTGCCTGTCCTATCTGTTCAATAAAAAGGACAAAAATACAAAAGGAGTTAGACTGTCCCACTCCTTTAAAAATAGGGGGATGAATAGCCTATGATTAGGTTTTAACCTCTTGCTCCTACCTGGCACGCAGGCGTCCCATCTAGAGCTCTGGAAATGCAAATGCGCTACGCTAAATGCTAATAGTATTAGTTAAAACTCAAACGTTCATTAAAATACACATGCAGGGTATTGAATTAAAGCTACACTCGTTGTGAATCCAGGCAACAAGTCAGATTTTTAAAATGCTTTTCGGCGAAAGCACGAGAAGCTATTATCTGATAGCATGTAACACCCCAAAAGACCCGCAGGGGACGTAAACAAAATAATTAGCATAGTCGGCGCTACACAAACCGCACAAATAAAATATAAAACATTCATTACCTTTGACCATCTTCTTTGTTGGCACTCCTAGATGTCCCATAATCACTATTGGGTCTTTTTTCGATTAAATCGGTCCATATATAGCCTAGATATCGATCTATGAAGACTGTGTGATAAACGGAAAAAAATAGCGTTTCATAACGTAACGTCATTTTTTTAAATTCAAAAAGTCGACGATAAACTTTCACAAAACACTTCGAAATACTTTTGTAATGCAACTTTAGGTATTAGTAAACGTTAATAAGCGATCAAATTAATCACGAGACGAAGTGTTTTCTATAGGGGTCCGTCTTGAAATACTGTCCGTGTATTTCTCAACCAAAATATCCGGTCTTAGACCTGAAGAAAAAGCCTGTCTCTTGTTCGTTTGACCAAGAAACAAAGAATTGGCAAATGACAAGACTGTTGACATCGTGTGGAAGCTGTAGGTACTGCAACCTCAGCCCTATTTAATGTCTTTCGCCCATAACAATGGGTTGAAGCGGCGGATGGATATATTTTTCCACTTTCAGTGATCAGATTTTCCTGCACTTTTCGATGAAACGCACATTCTGTTATAGTCACAGCCGTGATTTAACCAGTTTTATAAATGTCTGAGTGTTTTCTATCCACACATACTGATCATATGCATATACTATATTCCTGGCATGAGTAGCAGGGCGCTGAAATGTTGCGCGATTTTTAACAGAATGTTCGAAAAATTGGGGGGTAGGAGGAAGAGGTTTTAACAGTGCAAATTCTCTGTAATAAGGTAGCCTATGCCATTCCAAAGGAATGAGCAATACATCAAGGCCTGTACTCTGGAGCGGGGTCCGTCTTGGTCTGGGGCGGTGTGTCACAGCATCATCGGACTGAGCTTGTTGTCATTGCAGGCAATCTCAACGCTGTGTGTTACAGGGAGACATCCTCCTCCCTCATGTGGTACCCTTCCTGCAGGCTCATACTGACATGACTTTCCAGCATGACAATGCCACCAGCCATACTGCTTGTTCTGTGCGTGATTTCCTGCAAGACAGGAATGTCAGTGTTCTGCCAGCACATCTGGGACCTGTTGGTTTGGAGGTTGAGGGCTAGGGCCATTCCCCCCTTAAATATCTGTGAACTTGCAGGTGCCTTGGTGGAAGAGTGGGGTAACATCTCACAGCAAGAACTGGTAAATCTGGCGCAGTCCATGAGGAGGAGATGCACTGCATTACTCACACCAGATACTGACTGTTACTTTTGATTTTGACCCCCCCTTTGTTCAGGGACACAATATTCAACATCTGTTAGTCACATGTCTATGGAACTTGTTCAGTTTATGTCTCAGTTGTTGAATCTTGTTATGTTCATACAAATATTTACACATGTTAAGTTTGCTGAAAATGAATGTAGTTGACAGTGAGGACATGGAGGGGGCTTGGCTTGAGTCATGACATTTGTATTTGTAACTAAACATATCATTAACCAGTTCTCAAGATTTAAAAAAAAATAAAGTCCTGTCCCGGAACACTAGAGATAACTTTCGTGCCTGGTTTTGGATTTGTTCCTCAAAATGTTTTGTTATTTTTCTGTTCTGTTCCCTGAACCGGTTCCAACCCGATACATTTACATTAAATAATATTAACACAGGCTAAATAAATCTCCCCTGTCATAGTCATCCTACCATCCCATAACATTTCAGATTTAAAAAATAACTTGCCATTCATTATCTTATGCATCGTTGGCCTCTGGGTTCTGTGTGCACTGCACTGGACTGAGCTAGCCTAGCATGCTCCGTTAGCATCGGCTGAGTTTATTGATGTAGACTGCAGTGCTCTGTCTCTTTTTTCTCTCTTCCTCTTCACTGATTCCAGAAAGTGTCTGTTCCCTCTCAGCAGCCATAATCCACAACATAAGAGACAGGCCCGAGTGGCTCAGCGTTGTGGTCTACTGTCACTGTTTGTTTGAGACACTGTGACTTTGGGACACTAAGCGCAAGAAGCTTAAGTGTGTAGGCCTACAATGCAAGTGTGTTTGTGTGTGTGGGCTTGTATTACGGTCTTTGAGGGTACCGGAAATCCCTAAAAGTCCCCACAAGGATAGTAAAACCAGGAAAATTCTCCCTCATGGGGCCATTTCCCAGGTCTCCACGAGGACAAAGACTATTTTAAGTTTAGGGGTTAGCTTTTGGTTTAAAGTTACAATTAGAGTTAGGGTTAAGAGTCTGGGTAAGGATTAGGGATAATAGGATTTTGAATGGAAATAAATGTTAGGTCCTCACAAGGACAGTAAAACATATGCTGTGTGAGTGAGTGAGTGAGTGAGTGAGTGAGTGTGTGAGACTGTGTGTCGGTCTGCTGCTCTTTTTGTATCTTTTGCTCACATCATCTGAGTGAGTTTTCATGGTGTCCAGTTTTCTGCACTGCTGCTGAACCAGTACACCACCACAACAGTTGGCCTAATATGCCAGTCAACTCAAAGTTATTCAAGTTAGTGCAGTGATATTCAAACTTTTTCAGCGGGGACCCTATTTCTTCCTGAAAAAATGTAGATTTTTATATCAACAAAACAAAAAAATAATTTTACATTTTAACGAAACCAATAAATACATTTACTAAAAAATATATATATTTTTCATCTTTCTCAAAAACTTCTGAATATTGTCCCATACAATAATCTGTCATCTTAATTGTTTTATTTTTAAAAATGGTGACACCACTGTAGTTCCCCCGAGACCCCAGTAGGGGTCATGACCAGACTTTGAATGCCACTGAGTTAGTGGGCACGTTTGAGTGATAAGGCTAAAGCAACCGACTAGACGAAAGCGGAGTGAAGTCAGGGGAGGTTCAACCGTGATAGGAGAACACTGACGTGGTTTTCCAACAGCAAGGCTCAGGTCAACATGGCAGTGTTGAAATTGTTTAAAAAAGTTTTTCTTGTTGAAATAAATATCACACACTCACAAATGGAAATATGTGTGTGTTCATTGTACAATGAATTATTGAGAGAGAATCAAATATCACATTAATTTGTATATCCACTGCTATATATGAAATGCGGGAAAGTTAGTTCCTTTTTCAGCCATGTCATAGGGTGGCGTACAATTGGCCCAGCGTCGTCCGGGTTAAGGGAGGGTTTGGCCAGGGGGGCTTTACTTGGCTCATCACGCTCTAGCACCTCCTTGTGGCGGGGCGGGCGACTGCAGGCAGTCGAAAGGTGTTTCCTCCGACACATTGGTGTGGCTGGCTTCCGGGTTAAGCGGGCAGGTGTTAAGAAGCGCGGTGTGGCGGGTCATGTTTTGGAGGACACATGACTCGACCTTCGAGCCCATTGAGAAGTTGCAGCGCTGAGACAAGATCGAAATTGGGGAGAACAGGGGGGTTAAAAAATATGACATCTTTTTCTGGTCGCAACTGATACCTCTATCTGACCACCTCGTCATAATTCTGACCACTAAATTGTGTTAGGACAGTCAGGACACTGTCTTTCAAAGAAAATTCGTAAAAATCCAAATAACTTCACAGATCTTCATTGTAAAGTGTTTAAACACTTAAACACATGCTTGTTCAATGAACCATAAACAATTAATGAACATGCACCTGTGGAACGGTCATTAAGACACTAACAGCTTACAGACGATAGACAATTAAGGTCACAGTTATGAAAACTTAGGACACGAAAGAAGCCTATCTACTGACTCAGGGCTCCTGCTCATATGCGTGAACGTGCCTTAGGCATGCTGCAAGGATGCACGAGGACTGCAGATGTGGCCAGAGCAATAGATTGCTATGTCTGTACTGTGAGACGCCTAAAACAGAGCAACAGGGAGACAGAACAGACAACTGATTGTCCTCACAGTGGCAGACCACGTATAAAAACACCTGCACAGGATAGGTACATCCAAACATCACACCTGCCGGACAGGTACAGGATGGCAACAACAACTGCCCGAGTTACACCAGAAATGCACAATCCCTCCATCAGTGCTCAGACTGTCCGCAATAGGCTGAGAGAGGCTGGACTGAGGGCTTGTAGGCCTGTTGTAAGGCAGGTCCTCACCAGACATCACCGACAACAATGTCACCTATGGGCACAAACCCACCGTCGCTGGACCAGACAGGACTGGCAAAAAGTGCTCTTCACTGACCAGTTGCGGTTTTGTCATCACCCCTGATGGTCGGATTCGAGTTTATCGTCGAATGAATGAGTGTTACACCGAGGCATGTACTCTGGAGAGGGATCAATTTGGAGGTGGAGGGTCCGTCATGGTCTGGGGCAGTGTGTTACAGCATCATTGGACTGAGCTTGTGTAATGGCTAGCTAGTTAGCGGTGGTGCGCACTAATAGCGTTTCAGTCGGTGACGTCACTTGCTCTGAGACCTTGAAGTAGTTGTTCCCCTTGCTCTACAAGGGCCGCAGCTTTTGTGGTGCGATGGGTAACGATTAGAGGTCGACCGATTAATCGGAATGGCCGATTAATTTGTGTATTTTTGGCCACCTTTTTTTTTTACACCTTTATTTAATCTTTATTTAACTAGGCAAGTCCGTTAAGAACACATTCTTATTTTCAATGACGGCCTTGGAACGGTGGGTTAACTGCCTCGTTCAGGAGCAGAACGACAGATTTTTTCCTTGTCAGCTCGGGGGATTCAATCTTGCAAACTTACAGTTAACTAGTCCAACGCTCTAACCATCTGATTACATTGCACTCCACGAGGAGACTGCCTGTTACGTGAATGCAGTAAGCCAAGGTAAGTTGCTAGATAGCATTAAACTTATCTTATAAAAAACAATCAATCATAATCACTATTTAACTACACATGGTTGATGATATTACTAGTTTATCTAGCGTGTCCTGCAACATATAATAGATGCGGTGCCCATTCGCAAAAAAAGGACTTCGTTGCTCCAATGTGTATCTAACCATAAACATCAATGCCTTTCTTAAAATGAATACACAAAAGTATATCTTTTTAAACCTGCATATTTAGCTAAAAGAAATCCAGGTGAGCAGGCAATATTAACCAGGTAAAATTCTCTTGCGTTCATTGCACACAGAGTCAGTGTATATGCAACAGTTTGGGCCGCCTAATTTGCCAGAATTTTACGCAACTATGACATAACATTGAAGGTTGTGCAATGTAACAGGAATATTTAGACTTATGGCCGCCACTCATTAGATAAAATACGGAACGGTTCCGTATTTCACTGAAAGAATAAACGTCTTGTTTTCGAGATGAGTTTCCAGATACTGCCTTATTAATGACATAAGGCTCATATTTCTGTGTGTTATCATGTTATAACTAAGTCTATGATTTGATAGAGCAGTCTGACTGAGAGGTGGTAGGCACCAGCAGGCTCGTAAGCATTCATTCAAACAGCACTTTAGTGCGTTTGCCAGCAGCTGTTTATGACTTCAAGCCTATCAACTCTCGAAAATTAGGCTGGTGAAACCGATGTGAAATGGCTAGCTAGTTAGCGGGGTGCGCGCTAATTGAGTTTCAAACGTCACTCGCTGAGACTTGGAGTAGTTGTTCCCCTTGCTCTGCATGGGTAACGCTGCTTCGATGGTGGCTGCTGTCGTTGTGTTCCTGGTTCAAGCCCAGAGAGGAGCGAGGAGAGGGATGGAAGCTATACTGTTACACTGGCAATACTAAAGTGCCTATAAGAACATCCAATAGTCAAAGGTTAATGAAATACAAATGGTATAGAGAGAAATAGTCCTATAATTCCTATAATAACTACAACCTAAAACTTCTAACCTGGGAACATTGAAGACTCATGTTAAAAGGAACCACCAGCTTTTATATGTTCTCATGTTCTGAGCAAGGAACTTAAACGTTAGCTTTCTGAGATGGCACATATTGCACTTTTCATTTCTTCTCCAACACCTTGTTTTTGAATTATTTAAACCAAATTGAACATGTTTCATTATTTATTTGAGGCTAAATTGATTTTATTTATGTATTATATTAAGTTAAAATAAGTGTTCATTCAGTATTGTTGTAATTGTCATTATTAAAAAACGTTTTTAAATCGGGCCGATTAATCGGTTGCGGCTTTTTTTTTTGGTCCTCCAATAATCGGTATCGGCGTTCAAAAATCATAATCGGTCGACCTCTAGTATTGATGCTTCGTGGGTGTCAGTTGTCTATGTGGGCAGAGGGTCCCTGGTTCAAGCCCAGGTAGGGGCGAGGAGAGGGACGGAATCTATACTGTTACATTGGTGCCGTGACCCGGATCACTGGTTGCTGCGGAAAAGGAGGTCAAAAAGGGGGTGAGTGTAACCGATGTGAAATGGCTAGCTAGTTAGCAGTGGTGCGCACTAATAGCGTTTCAGTTGGTGACGTCACTTGCTCTGAGGCCTTGAAGTAGTTGTTCCCTTGCTCTGTCTGCAAGGGCTGTGGCTTTTGTGGCGCGATGGGTAACGATGCTTCATGGGTGTCAGTTGTCTCCCTGGTTCAAGCCCAGGTAGGGCGAGGAGAGGGACGGAAGCTATACTGTTACACTTGTTGTCATTGCAGGCAATCTCAACGCTGTGCGTTACCGGGAAGACATCCTCTTCCCTCATGGGGTACCCTTCCTACAGGCTCATCCTGACATGATTCTCCAGCATGACAATGCCACCAGCCATACTGCTTGTTCTGTGTGTTATTTCCTGCAAGACCGCCAGCGAAGAGCTCTTATCTCAATCCCATTGAGCACAGCTGGGACCTGTTGGATCGGAGGGTGAGGGCTAGGGCCATTCCCCCCAGAAATGTCCGGAAACTTGCAGGTGCCTTGGTGGAAGTGTGGGGTAACACACAGCAAGAACTGGCAAATCTGGTGCAATCCATGAGAAGGAGATGCACTGCAGTACTTAATGCAGCTGTGGTCACACCAGATACTGACTGTTACATTATTCAATTTTTGTTAGTCACATGTCTGTGGAACTTGTTCAGTTCATGTCTCAGTTGTTGAATCTTGTTATGTTCATACAAATATTTATAAGGGCAGTTGACAGTGAGAAGATGTTTTTTTTGTTGCTGAGTTTATTATGTAGGCTACAGGTCATAGTTAAGACCTCATCACAACCTGATAATAACCACCTGACTACAGCTTATTACCTACTGTAAAAAGGATTGCAAAGGATAAAGTTGGATATTGAAAAGCTTGTTCGTTACATTTCTATTCGTTTCCATAGGCACCAATTAAAGTTTCAATCTGCAACATATTCTTACATTTAAAATAGATCAAGCAATGGCAAAAAAAACAATCTACATCACAATTCTTTGCACATCTGGACAGTAATTGTTTCATAATTAACCCACAGACATTGCATGCATAGAAAGACTTGGACGGAGTATATAAATGCACATTGGGATTTTTTATTAATGCCTAATAAGAGTGGTGTAATCGGGTAGATCCTCATCGAGGACCGCAGAGAAGGCGATCTGGAGCATAGTGGCCTTCTTGAATAGTGGTGTGATGGGTCAGATCTGCAGTGAAGAGAATAAGCAACTTACAACTTTATCAATTTGAGATTTTAAAAGAAAAAGGATTTTCCTGAAAAAACTTTGTGTACTCAGCTGGCTAAAAGTATTTCTGTGGTACTTGTTGAAGAAGTCTGTTACAGTTATAGCTTAGAGAGGTCTTCAAAAAAGAGCAACTTGCTCATATACATACTTTGCATCCTCCTCCACCACAGCGGTCTGGGACATATTTTAGGAGGGCCCATAACACATCAATCACCTGAGTTTCCAGGCTTTTCATGACTCTTACTGTAAGCATTTTGCACACGTTTTCTAAAGTTATTGTGATCATCATCACTCTGTCCGTCTCTCCCACACACATACACAGACAGAGAGAGACATACAGCAACACTGTCATTAGCTAAACAGATTTCAAAATGTCAAAATGTTAGCTAGCTGCAGGAGGTAAAAGTGTTAACTTACCATGTCCATGGATGATTAGCTAGAGAGCTAATGTTAGCTAGCTAAAATTAGCCAGCTAGCAAAATTCCTCATGAAGTTCTTCTCCCCAACAAACCGCCGCCTTACTTACAAAAGTAAAACAACAATGCAGGAGAATGTTATCAAAGTTTTTTGTGCATATTTCGAAGCTGTCATTGTTTTCCAGCTGTGTTGTTGTGTAACCTACCAGGCGCTCTGTCCCAATGATTCTTGAGCAATGCACTTGATTGCTCAAGCTGCCTGCACCGCGCACAGAGATATATTGCTGCTAGCACCGATTCCAATCCAAATTTTAGTTGGAACAGATATGCCTACCTCCTCATTTAGCTACTGACATTAAAATAACAATGCGTGCAGTAATTTGAATTGCTCAAAAGCTTTACACAATATAATTGTCAGGGTCAAATTCAGGTGCAATAATGTTTGACTATCTGACTATTTAAATAAATGGAATAAATATAGGGGTTTGTAAATTGTAGTAGGATATTGAAATAAAATACATAGGCCTAGATCTTATCTGTCGGAAAGATATCAGTTTGTCTCTGTGAATGGTTTGTCCTCTAACAAATCAACTGTAAATTTCAGTGTTCCTCAAGGTTCCGTTTTAGGACCATTATTGTTTTCACTATATATTTTACCTCTTGGGGATGTTATTCGAAAACAATGTTAACTTTCACTGCTATGCGGATGACACACAGCTGTACATTTCAATGAAACATGGTGAAATCCCAAAATTGCCCTTGCTAGAAGCATGTGTTTCAGACATACGGAAGTGGATGGCTGCAAACTTTCTACTTTTAAACTCGGACAAAACAGAGATGCTTGTTCTAGGTCCCAAGAAACAAAGAGATCTTCTGTTGAATCTGACAATGAATCTTAATGGTTGTACAGTCGTCTCAAATAAAACTGTGAAGGACCTCGGCGTTACTCTGGACCCTGATCTCTCTTTTGAAGAACATATCAAGACCATTTCAAGGACAGCTTTGTTCCATCTACGTAACATTGCAAAAAGCATTGCAAGAAAGAAGCTTTCTGTCCAAAAATGATGCGGAAAAATTAATCCATGCTTTTGTCACTTCTAGGTTAGACTACTGCAATGCTCTACTTTCCGGCTACCCGGATAAAGCACTAAATAAACTTCAGTTAGTGCTAAATACAGCTGCTAGAATCCTGACTAGAACCAAAAAATTGATCATATTACTCCAGTGCTAGCCTCCCTACACTGGCTTCCTGTCAAATCAAGGGCTGATTTCAAGGTTTTACTGCTAACCTACAAAGCATTACATGGGCTTGCTCCTACATATCTCTCTGATTTGGTCCTGCCGTACATACCTACACGTACGCTACGGTCACAAGAAGCAGGCATCCTAATTGTCCCTAGAATTTCTAAGCAAACAGCTGGAGGCAGGGCTTTCTCCTATAGAGCTCCATTTTTATGGAACGGTCTGCCTACCCATGTCAGAGACGCAAACTCGGTCTCAACCTTTAAGTCTTTACTGAAGACTTATCTCTTCAGTGGGTCATATGATTGAGAGTAGTCTGGCCCAGGAGTGGGAAGATGAACGGAAAGGCTCTGGAGCAACGAACCGCCCTTGCTGTATCCTTCCTGTTTGGCCATGTCCGGGGGTGTCCTCGGATGGGACCACAGTGTCTCCTGACCCCTCCTGTCTCAGCCTCCAGTATTTATGCTGCAGTAGTTTATGTGTCGGGGGGCTAGGGTCAGTTTGTTATATCTGGAGTACTTCTCCTGTCCTAATCGGTGTCCTGTGTGAATCTAAGTGTGTGTCCTCTAATTCTCTCCTTCTCTCTTTCTTTCTCTCTCTCGGAGGACCTGAGCCCTAGGACCATGCCCCAGGACTACCTGACATGATGACTCCTTGCTGTCCCCAGTCCACCTGACTGTGATGCTGTTCCAGTTTCAACTGTTCTGCCTTATTATTATTCGACCATGCTGGTCATTTATGAACATTTGAACATCTTGGCCATGTTCTGTTATAATCTCCACCCGGCACAGCCAGAAGAGGACTGGCCACCCCACATAGCCTGGTTCCTCTCTAGGTTTCTTCCTAGGTTTTGGGCTTTCTATGGAGTTTTTCCTAGCCACCATGCTTTTACACCTGCATTGCTTGCTGTTTGGGGTTTTAGGCTGGGTTTCTGTACAGCACTTTGAGATATCAGCTGATGTACGAAGGGCTATATAAATACATTGGATTTGATTTCATTTACGTGTTTTTTTGTTAAGTTCTGAACAAATCTAAATTGCATTCAGTGGAACAGAAGAAAATGCACAGCACAATAAACAAACAGTTACCATTAAAAGACACACAGCAAGCTACCAAATATTATTCATTTAAAAAAACATTATTTCATTGTACTGAAGTTTTACTGTATTTTAACGGCAGTACATTTTTGTAAAGGTAGGCATATACTATATTATAGTGCATGTTTATCTTGCATGCTGGTAGCCTAGAACAAATATTATGGAAGTGAATGTGCACTTTTCAATTCGGTGGACTGCAACTACGAAAAGCATTACCATAGCCTGTACTAAAATCAAAAACATTTAAAAAGCATAGATCCTCTAAATTAGGAACCATCTCTGATAGCTATAGGGCCGCAGAGACTGTCACACATTTTAGCATGCTAATGACCTAGCAAATTCGATGCCTTGGAGGTGAAATATAAAACATTTTTTAACTGGTATTTCATCACCTGCCGGATAAAACGTAAAATGGCCCTACTCCTGAAAAAGTTAATCGGACCGGACAAACTGAAGAGGACTCGGCCCGAGTACCATTAGCCTTGGCCCAAGGTGATATGATTATACCGGACTCGGGAAGAGCTCCGCCCGCATGAAGCCCCCTGAGTCCGAGTCTCAAACGGAATAGGCCCAGCTTCTTGACTGGGTCCATGAGAACCTAACCCGCTTTGGTGCGCTCTGCCAGCTGTTATTTGCCAACTGTTCTATTTGCCAACATTACTCCAATTTGTATAATTGTAATGGTTCCAGTGTCATATATTCAATGGGTGCATGGCCCACAAACACCATGCACATGTTTATTAATTGAGTAGCATTTGGATAACTGGTCAGTAGGTCGATCAGATTAATACATATTTTTCATGACATCATGAAAAAAACGTATTTTGAATTAAATCTGGTTGTTATATGGGTATAAAACCTCCCGACCAGATTTCCACCACGCCGTATGCCCTCGAGCATTAGCAATCACAGACAGTTTGCGGGCAGTGCAGCCCTATGAATGATGTAAGGCTAAAATAATGAATTATTATATTGTTCAATTTATATAGGACTGGACAATGATGGGTCAGAGATTAGATATACATTTGGGATTTATAGTCAGCCTCTTGATTTGATCTCTTGATCTACACTGATAGATTTGAAACAGCACACTTGCTTTTATTATTGCATCCATTCACCACTGATCAAACTTGCGGACTGTAGTTGTTACTGAGAATTGTCATAAATACGTTTCGCATAATACATTTTTAAAAATCTGCCTCATTCTAGTAAAATGTCAGCTAAACAGACGTGATTTTCCCACCCACAATTTCTTACCGAGCATGGAGAAAATGAAATCCTTGGCGGTGTGAATCTCGAGCGCTCGCTGGTCGTCATATTCTCGCTGATCGTGCTTACTAAATTCCAGAATCAATCGGTTCAAATCCTCGATTCTGGCACCGGACCTGAAATCGAGCTCGGGGTAGTTTGGGATGATCTTGTTGTTATTGTTCGTGGAGCTGGGAGTCGCAGTGGGGCTGTTTCCCAAGCTATTTACGGACCCAGCCCGGCTGGTTAGCGCAGGGGCCGCCATGTTTGCAAGATATAAAAAACAACAGCAATGTGAACGCAGGCGTCCCAAGGCCCCACACTGGCTACCTCGGCTTCAGTTCAGAACATCGGCCGCTGCTTGCACCAAACAAATCGGAGTTCCTTTAAATTTTATGCGGGGTGTGCAAAGTGCTCTCATCGGCGTGGCTGTGGTTCAATGACTGTTGGGGAAGGCTGTCGAATCGTAGGCAAAGTAATTGTCATGGCTAATGTGAGAGTGATGAAGTCAAGTCGATGATGGTGCTGATGATGACGCTAGCCGAATCAGCTCCTCCAGAGCGATGAAGGAATTGCACTGGCACACGTATGTAGCTGATACGTTCCCAGCCTATTATCTGACATCTGTTTGGAAGACCTTCTTTTAAGTTTTATGGCAGACTACACCTATTGGTGTATGGCCGCCAACTACTACACGGGGTATTGAAACAAAACAAAAATACTATTCCATTGATGGTTGTTTGAATACATAACTACCATCCCACTCCTTCAGTCACATTCAAATAACGTCCTTACACAGGCTCAGGTACCCGTGAGGAAGGAGCATTAATCGAAAGGATTCCTTGTAACGCTCAGCCGCACTCACAATGATGCCTACTTTCTCCGATTTTCTTTCCTATTGCGCTGTGCAGTTCATAACCAAATTAAAAGTCCAGGTTTCTGCAACATGTCACGGAGGTAAAGACCGTTTCAAGTTGGATATTCGCGCAATAGCTTTCAAATCGCTTGAGCCACAGACTCCAAATAAGTGTCATGATGTTGGAAAAATTGCACACAACATTGCACATGTCTTATTTTCACGATTTGGGCATTAATTCTCTTTCCAAAGCTAATAAACATGTGGAAATGTGAGCAGCATTTTGTATCCCTAGTTGAATTAGTTAGGGAGCGTAAACAAAGTACAAACTTTTTTACATTCGAATTTCTATAGCTCCTTGGTCATGTGACCTAATGACTTCAAATAAGGTTCAGAATGTCCACTGACTACCCTTCTACATTGCACACCCTTTAGTTTGTCAATTTTCATCTCACATGTTTTTACATTAATTTTTCAAAATGTAGAATTTCAATAGCTCCTTGGTCATGTGACCTAGTGATTTCAAACAAGGTTCAGAATGTCCACTCAGTGGGCCTATACATTGCACATCTTTTAGTTTGTCCATTTTCATCTCACATGATTTTACATTCATTTGAAAAAATCTAGAATTTCAATAGCTCCTTGGTCATATGACCTAGTGACCTCAAACAAGGTTCAGAATGTCCACTAACAATGCCTTCATATCTCACTCTGATGTTTGTCTACATTCCTCTCGTGCTATTAGACTTAAATCTGTAAGCTTTACAGGCCATCTACACCAAAAAATTAAATATAGTTTTTGACCTAATTGTCACATAACAGCTAACCATTCATTATTGAAAATATAACTATCAAACCTGCATTACAAAGACCCCGCAGATGAAAGTGTCCTGCTATATGGTGTGAGTTATTTCCCCTCCTTTCCACTTTATGTCCACCCAGTCATCTTTTCCTTGGCAGGATCTTCTCATTTTGAAGTACTCTATTTTTATGTAAACATAATGGAATTCTGATTAGTTATAGGCAAATGAATACACAGGACAAATTTGTAATGCTGTTATCCTTATCACTATAATCTAGTAGTAATTTAGTAGTAGAGGTAATTTCCTTTATGCCCCATTCTATACACAGCCTAAATTATAGGCACTGAACCATTTACAGTATAAAATTAGCATATAGGATCCAACCCTATCACAGAGTGAATAAATGTAGAGCGTTTGTAGAGTTTAAGAAAAAGTATTAAGTGACAGTTTCATTAGTACATGCTTAAAGAAAGTCATATCACAAAGATCACAGATGACAGATGACAGAGCGTTGGACTAGTAACCGGAAGGTTGCGAGTTCAAACCCCCGAGCTGACAAGGTGCAAATCTGTCGTTCTGCCCCTGAACAGGCAGTTAACCCACTGTTCCCAGGCCGTCATTGAAAATAAGAATTTGTTCTTAACTGACTTGCCTGGTTAAATAAAGGTAAAATAAATAAAAAATAAACAGTGCCCACTAAATCTATGACAATAGAGAATGAATTGTAAGCACCAAAGTGTGTTTGTCAAAATAATATCTGAAAATGTCAGTTGTTGAACATAATACTTCTATTTGCAATAGCAATTTATGATATACTGTATGCAGTTGAGGAATATTCCATGTACCAACACAACATGAAGGACGGACATTAGATATTCCCACCTATAGTATTTTTTTCAAGATGTAAAAAAATATTTCACCTTTATTTAACCAGGTAAGCCATTTGACAACAAGTTCTCATTTACAACTGCGACCTGGCCAAGATAAAGCAAAGCTGTGTGACACAAACAACAACACAGAGTTACACATGGAATAAACAAACGTACAGTCAATAACACAATAGAAAAGTCTATATACAGTGTGTGCAAATGAAATAAGATTAGGGAGGTAAGGCAATAAATAGGCCGTAGTGGAGAAATAATTACAATTTCACAAATAAACGCTGGAGTGATAGATGTGCAGAATATTAATGTGCAAGTAGAGATACTGTGGTGCAAAGGAGAGAAAAAATATATATGAATAAAATAAATAACAATATGGAGATGAGGTAGTTGGATGGGCTATTTACAGATGGGCTGTGTACAGGTGCAATGATCTGTAAGCTGCTCTGATAGCTGATTCTTTATTAAAGATAGTGAGGGAGTCATGAATCTCCCGCTTCAGTGATTTTTGCAATTCGTTCCAGTCATTGGCAGCAGAGAACTGGAAGGAAAGGCGGCCAAAGGAGGAATTGGCTTTGGGGGTGACCAGTGAAATATACCTGCTGGAGCGTGTGCTATGGGTGGGTGCTGCTATGGTGACCAGTGAGCTGAGATGAGGCCTAGTAAGGATTTATAGATGACCTGGAGCCAGTGGGATTGGCGACGAAATGAAGCGAGGGCTAGCCAACGAGAGCATACAGGTTGAAATGGTGGGTAGTATATGGGGCTTTGGTGACAAAACGGATGGCACTGTGATAGACTACTTCCAATTTGCTGAGTAGAGTGTTGGAGGCTATTTTGTAAATTACATCGCAGAAGTCAAAGATTGGTAGGATAGTCAGTTTTACGAGGGTTTGTTTGGCAGCATGAGTGAAGAATGCTTTGTTGTGAAGTAGGATGCCGAATCTAGATTTCATTTTGGGTTGGAGATGTTTAATGTGAGTCTGGAAAGAGAGTTTACAGTCTAGCCAGACACCTAGGTATTTGTAGATGTCCACATATTCTAAGTCAGAACCGTCCAGAGCAGTGATGCTAGGCGGGCAGGCAGGTGCGAGCAGCGATCGGTTGAAGAGCATGCATTTAGTTTTACTTGCATTTAAGAGCAGTTGGAGGCCACAGAAGGAGAGTTGTATGGCATTGAAGCTCGTCTGGAGGTTAGTTAACACAGTGTCTATAGAGGGCCAGAAGTTGTCTGCATAGAAGTGGATCAGCGAATCACCAGCAGCACGAGCGACATCATTGATAGTTGGTGAACCAGGCGAGGCGGTCATTTGAGAAACCAAGGCTATTGAGTCTGCCAATAAGAATGCGGTGATTGACAGAGTCGAAAGCCTTGGTCGGGTCGATAAAGACGGCTGCCAGGACTGTATTTTGTCGATTGCGTTTATGATATTGTTTCGGACCTTGAGCGTGGCTGATGTGCACCCATGACCAGCTTGGAAACCAGATTGCATAGTGGAGAAGGTACGGTGGGATTTGAAATGGTTGGTGATCTGTTTGTTAACTTGGCTTTCGAAGATTTTAGAAAGGCAGGGCAGGATGGATATAGGTCTATAACAGTTTGGGTCTAGAGTATCTCCCCCTTTGAAGAGGGGGACAACCGCGGCAGCTTTCCAATCTTTGGGGATCTCAGACGATACGAAAGAGAGGCTGAATAGGCTAGATAATAGGGGTTGCAACAATTTCGGCGGATAATTTAAAAAAGAGAAGGTCCAGGTAGCCAGATGGAAAGCATGGCCAGCCGTAGAAAAATGCCTTTTGAAATGATTGCTTATCATAGATTTATCGGTGGTGACAGTGTTTCCTAGTCTCATTGCAGTGGGCAGCTGGGAGGAGGTGCTCTTATTCTCCATGGACTTTACAGTGTCCCACAATTTTGGGGAATTAGTGCTACAGGCTGCCAATTTCTGTTTGAAAAAGATAGCCTTAGTTTTCCTAACTGACTGTGTATATTGGTTTATTGACTTTATTGACTATATATTGACTTCCCTGAAAAGTTGCATATCGCGGGGGCTATTTGATGCTAATGCAGTATGTCACAGGATGTTTTTGTGTTGGTCAAGGGCAGTCAAGTTTGGGCTTTATCTGTTCTTAGTTCTACATTTTTTAATGAGGCATGCGTATTTAAAATGGTGAGGAAAGCACTTTTAAAGAGCAACCAGGCATCCTCTACTGAAGGGATGAGGTCAATATCCTTCCAGGATACCTGGGCCAGGTCGATTAGAAAGGCCTGCTAGCTGAAGTGTTTAAAGGAGCATTTGACAGTGATGAGGGGTGGTCATTTGACAACGAACTCATTACGGATGCAGGCAATGAGGCAGTGGTCGCTGAGATCCTGGTTGAAGACAGCAGAGGTGCATTTAGAGGGAAAGTTGGTCAGGATGATATCTATGAGGGTGCCCATGGTTACGGATTGGGTAGGGTTGTACCTTGTAGGTTCCATGATAATTAACATTGAGGGCATCTAGTTTAGATTGTAGGACGGGGTGTTAAGCATATCCCAGTTTAGGTCACCTAACAGTATGAGATCTGAAGATAGATGTGGGGCAATCAATTCACATATGGTGTCCAGGGCACAGCTAGGGGCTGAGGGTGGTCCATAACAAGTGGAAGAGGTGAGAGACTTATTTCTGGAAAGGAGGATTTTTAAAAGTAGAAGCTCAAATTGTTTGGGCACAGACCTGGATAGTATGACAGAACTCTGCAGGCTATCTCTGCAGTAGTAGATTGCAACTCCGCCCCCTTTGGCAGTTCTTTGGTGATAAACGAATGGGGGAAATAAATGTGAATTGTTTCGCTCTCAAGAAAAGGGTGCCATTGAAAGGAGTGATTTCTGGGGTAGCAGTAAATGTAAAAGTTGACCAACTGAAGGGGAGGATTCCCAGTGTTTGTGATGCTCGTCGTTTGGTGCGACACAGACGGGGTGGCGAGAGTGGTGACACAGAAGAGTCATCGTCTGTTCTTTTGAGTTTTGATGTTGTGTCTGTCCGACAAAGTGGTTAGGATATATAAGTTATCCTGTACAAACTTTTGTACCGAATACATTACGCTGTTACAGGTGTCAAGCTTATAGGCATGTGGCAGCAGTGTATAGGAGGGAGGTTCCTAGGTGTGAGAAGTGTGCAGAAGGGCATGAGACAAAGGAATGTGTAGCATTGGGGAAAGTAGTGGTGCGTTAATTGTTGGGGTGCCCATGGGGCTGGGGATCAGAAATGTCCAGTGCGAGAGGGGCAGGTTGAGCTTTCCAGGGTTAGAGTAGTGCATAAATTGTCATATGCTGAGGCAACGAAGAAAGAGAGGAGTGGTGTGAGTATTAGACGAACAAGTGATATATGTTTCAGTAAGATTGGATTTTTAGCATTTATAGCAATGGTTATCAACTGTACCGCAGGGATGGAATGTAAGTCACAAAAAATTGAGGTTTTGGTGGCAGCTGCAGAGAAGTTTTGGGGTGTGCGAGACTTGACATCAGAAGAGTTACAGGGTGTGTTAAGTGGTGATGTCCCATCCTTTCAGGTTGTTGGCATGAGGTAGGATTAAATATATTTAAATAGTGAAGTAGGGTGATGTTAATATATATATATATATATATTTGTGAGTGTAGCGTGAGATGGTAGGGTATTTGTTTATTTCTTTTTTCAAGCGAAGTATACGGGAGTTGTACTCCAGTCTAGTATGTGGCGGTAATGCAATATATTGGATGCCAACCGCCGTTAAATCTCATCGAAGAAGCCATGGCCCACTTCTGTTTAGCGGTTTTAGAGTGTTGACCCGGTAGCGAATATAGGAGGGGTCATTCGGGTCACAAGCATGTCGTGGAGGGGGTGCATTTTAAGATGGGCTAGGGATGACGTTATTTGTATAGCAACGAGAGGAAACGGGTATGGTGTACAAAATAATTTTGACAATGGCTGAACTATTCAACAACCTTGACCACTGATATATGTATTGTCAGTCGTTAAAAGATAGCTCAAACTCAGCTAGCGGCTGCCAGAGCTAGCGAAGTTAGTAGGTTAGCTTGACGATGAACAGCTCATCCCTTTGATATATGTTGCTAGTGGTACCACGGTCCACTAGCCTTTGCAACCTGTCAATTCACAGTTGTAGTACTATTTGGGGTTACTTGTTACTTCAGTCTTCCCACTTAATTATTGTTTGAGTTGGCTATTCTTCTGTGCCATGCAGCTAGCTATTTTTTTGGGAGCGCCCAAAAGTCCGTTGTTTCACGAATTCTGCCATGCAAATATGAAATAATTACCAGATGCCTTACCTGTGTTCATTCACTGTTAGCACATTATTTCTTAATCCTAGTCCTGGGGTCCCAAAGGGCTGCACATTTTTGTTTTTGGTACACTTGGTGTATTCATTAGCAACAACTATAGCTAAACTTAGCAAAGGAAAATGTTTTGTAATGAAAACTAGATACTATCAGACCAAATTCCGGTAGGTCTGTCCCTCCGTTTGGTTCCTAGTGAATACAACCCAGATTCCACTTATTGCTCATCATCAAACCTTTGATTAGTGGAATCAGGTAGTGTTAGGGCAATAACTCCACTCCCTAGGTACATTTTTTTTTTAACTGATTAAGCAGACACACTTTTCCAGAGCAACTTAGTCAGTAAGTTCCTCCCTTTACTTTCAAAATGACTTCTCTTTTCTCTAGAAAGAGGATTCAAACCATTTCTCCTTTTACTCAGATGTTATTATAGCTAACTAATTGACCAATCATCTCTCTTACTCTTCACTGTTCATGTGTTTTCCTAGAATCCCCCTCAACACTCAACAGAGATGTGGCTTCAAGAAAGTAGTGAAGGAGTCAAAGACCAAGAAGGGGGTCATAGAGGAGACGGGGCCTTCGCACACAGAGCCCAGTGAAGGGCTCATCCACAAGAGGGATGCATCTCCCTCTTGGAGCCCTCAGTGGCATACACGCACTCCAGGAGCTTTGGCAGACTGGTCAAGCCCCTGGCGTTCACAATAGTTTTTTTTAATGTTTAGGTATTTCTTTTACTAAACAAACACTACTCAATATAACTGTATTTCTTGTTACACACTTTTACTGTTTCAAACACATAGACCTCTATAGGTCTATTGCCAGATTCAGCACAGCATTGACAGGAAATAAAGGGGATTAACACCATGTTAGTTTACAGGCTGTTCATTTGGCACAGCGGCCATCTGGCAGTATGAGTCACTGAAGTCCCGGGTCCAGAGCTACTTTGACGAGGTCTGAGCTGACTGGTTGGAGACACTACGGCTGCAGAAACAGGGGGATCTTCGCAAATGGGTGAGTCTTTAAAAAAAAAAAAAAATACCATGCCTCATTATTGTGTATACATCTTTATTGATACATTATACAGGAAATTGATCATTTTGCTGCCACAGTACTCGGCCTCTCCCCACAACATATACAAACAGTACAACATGCTGGGAGCAGCACAGGGTCCCTGGAATGGGGTTAGACACCCTAGTCTCCCCAATTTGTAACTGAAAGGGATATGAGGGTTACGAGGAACAATTCCGGTGCGCTGGATCTTGTGTCGCTGATTATTTGGACGACTTACAATTTTGCAGGGCTGGCATCTTTCAAGTTTCATAACGAAAGGGGTTGATTTGTCCCAAAGGTGGATGAGGATTTCAGAGGAGGGGGTGTGGACTTTGCCACTCGCACTAGGTCAAATATGTCAATGCTCCCCCTTTCTCTTCTTGCTGAACTGTTCACACTGATGTCTTAGCGAGTTGATTCCTTATGCTGGGTCGTGTTTATTACTACACGCAACAGAATAAAACATTTTAAAAAAACATTTTGCAACGGAAAACTAGAATGTATGTTTATTATTGGACCAGGTTGTCCCTCCGTGTTTCAGTCAGTTTTATTCTGTTTGGTGCCTAATGAACACGACCCAGGTTTCACTACATTGTGTGGCTGTTTTGTCAAACCGTTTCTGTTACAGATCAACCAGTGGTGGAACGGCTTGAGTGAGGGCCAACGTACTGTTGCAAGTTAGTCTGTACTGAAGCCCATAGATTTTTTTTGTGTCCTCTCAATAGTAACTAGTTTATACAGATAATGATGGTCACTTTCACTACTATCCTCTTTCTCAAAATAATTTAAACTTTTTGTCTGTATGAGAGAGAAATTTGTCCTGCTTTATACCCAACCACTTTGATACACAACACATTAGATTGGAGCAGACTGCAGTGCAGTGCCCAATGAGCAGTTTAGGGGTTTAGGTTCCTTGCTCAAGTGAACATCCTGCCATCTTTTACCACCCTTCAGCACCTCCACCCACCTCATTCATTATCCACTAATCTCTCATTAATTCAGTCTTTTTCTACTCCTCTCTCAGGGATCATAGCTGCTAATGCTGTGTTTTTTTGCTGTTGGAGAGTGTCATCCCTCCAGCGCTCTATGATCAAATACTTCACATCCAACCCTGCCTCCAGTGAGTAGGGGAGACTGTCCTATCCTATGGCAAATACGCTTAACTTGATCTCTGCCTCAGGAAGTGTTAATTGTTACGTTCCGCAGCAAGAAACATAAGGGGGGACAAACCGAGTCACTGACAACAACCAAAACTAAACAGGTGGGGTTTTACGAGGCGGTCTGAAGGACGCTCATGGGGGTGTCCACTGAAAGTTGACTAGCAACAACATTTGGAATTTTAAAAAACACACACCATGAGTGCCCACTAAATTTGCCCAAGAACACAGAAAAACATTTTAAACCCACACCAAACTTAGACAGGAAGCAAACCAAAAAGTGGAGCGAAACAAAAGCAGGGAAGATCAGAAAGGATTTTGTTTAGAAATCAAAATAGGGAGAGCCAACTTAAGGTCTTAACCCTCCACATAACTGGAACACTGGGCCAGCCGCTCTTAAATATCATTTGGGTCAGCACAGGCAAAGCACCTTCCAACTAACAAGATGGACAAGCCAGCATAGGTGTAACGTATACTGACAAACGAGGTGACACCAATCGGCGAACCCAACGTGCAATTCGTCCTGAAGTCCAACCTCAACTTAAATGGAAAAACCTGTAACCGTAATCAAGTGTCAGGATTAGGGCCCTGAGTTTTTCTTCACCACGCACCAGGAAGAGCAGATAATGGGGATCTATAATAAATACAAACATGTGACCTAACCAGGAAAATCTCAGAAGCCCTTGTTCTAGGCTGTAGTTTTTCCTGGTCCTGTCAATCATTATTATTATTTTTTCTTCACCTTTATTTAACCAGGTAGGCTAGTTGAGAACAAGTTCTCATTTGCAACTGCGACCTGGCCAAAATAAAGCATAGCAGTGTGAACAGACAACACAGAGTTACACATGGAGTAAACAATTAACAAGTCAATAACACAGTGGGAAAAAAATGGGCAGTCTATATACAATGTGTGCAAAAGGCATGAGGAGGTAGGCGAATAATAACATTTTGCAGATTAACACTGGAGTGATAAATGATCAGATGGTCATGTACAGGTAGAGATATTGGTGTGCAAAAGAGCAGAAAAGTAAATAAATAAAAAACAGTATAAAAACAGTATGGGAATGAGGTAGGTGAAAATGGGTGGGCTATTTACCAATAGACTATGTACAGCTGCAGCGATCGGTTAGCTGCTCGGATAGCTGATGTTTGAAGTTGGTGAGGGAGATAAGTCTCCAACTTCAGCGTTTTTTGCAATTCGTTCCAGTCACAGGCAGCAGAGTACTGGAACGAAAGGCGGCCAAATGAGGTGTTGGCTTTAGGGATGATCAGTGAGATGCGCGTGCTACGGATGGGTGTTGCCATCGTGACCAGTGAACTGAGATAAGGCGGAGCTTTTCCTAGCATGGACTTGTAGATGACCTGGAGCCAGTGGGTCTGGCGACGAATATCTAGTGAGGGCCAGCCGACTAGAGCATACAAGTCGCAGTGGTGGGTGGTATAAGGTGCTTTAGTGACAAATCGGATGGCACTGTGATAGACTGCATCCAGACATCACAACAATTTATTACTATTAACACTGACAGAGGCAGAGATCCAGTTTATTTGACTTATGTAATATATTTTGTAATATTAATTTAACTCCTGAGCTCTTACAGTAAAAACTGCATATAAATATAAAATATTAAGAAATGTACAGCTTTTACAGCCCAAATATAATCTGGAAAGAGTTGTCCAATAAGAGTGCAGACAGTAGCAAACCCTAGCAAAACAAATATAGGTAAATCGCTCCCCGGTTTGACCTGTTTAGTTCCTAATGAACACTTCCCTGATCATCTCCTGTCTGTACCCTACCCACAGAAACCCTGTGTTTCCCCATGCTCCTGTCCACGTTCAGCCACTACTCCTTCTTCCACATGGCGGCCAACATGTACGTCCTCTGGATCTTCTCCTCCGCCATCGTCTCCATGCTAGGCAGGGAGTAGTTCATGGCCGTTTACATGTCTGCAGGTACCAGCGCACGTGTGAGAGATTGTAATAGACAGATTACTAGTCCTGAAGTACAGACTTATTTACAGATAAATAATCAATCATCTCCTCATTGCCAGGTGTTATCTCTACGATGTTCAGCTATGTATGCAAGACGGCCAGCGGGCGCTTAGGTCCCTCTCTTGGAGCGGTAAGCACCAACATTTTAGACTTCCTGCGGAATTCCCCTTTACTTCCTGTCTCTGACAGCACTTTCTGTCCTCCAGTCAGGAGCCATCATGACAGTCTTGTCCTGCCGTCTGTACCAAAATGCCAGAGGCTAAGCTGGCAATCATCTTCCTCCCCATTTATGCTTTCTCTGCAGGCAATGTGAGTGAACAACCCTTACAGCACACTTAACCACACAGTCAACCTTCCAATTTTCTATCCTTGAGAAAATGGCGCATTTCTATGTTTTGTAGTACAAAAGATGGAGGAAGGTAAGTCTTTCCAATTACGTCATCAACCAATGAGGCAATGTCTACTAACAATTGGTCAAAATCACACAAATAATGTTTTTCCAATGACGATTTGTATCTTCCTCAATTTTTTTCCATACAAACATAAACACCATTTTCACATACTGTATGTTGATGTCCCTAAGTACCCCCCTTACTAGATCTGACTTTGCTGATAGCTACTTTATTGAGGAAAATTTACTTGTCCTTCCTAGCTATCTTAAGATGAATGCACCATAACTGGAAGTTGCTCTGGATAAGAGCGACTCAATGACTAAAATGTAAGTGTGAGTCCAGGAAGTTCTTTGTTGTCCTATTTATTCACACCATCCGTTTTCTCTTTTCCTCTCCAGGCATTGAAAGCCATAGTGGTCATGGACACAGCTGGCCTAGTTTTAGGATGGCGATACTTCGACCACGCGGCCCATCTAGGCGGAGCTCTTTTTGGCGTGTAAGTCAGCTTTAAGTCCATCTATCTATCTGTCTGCTCTCACATACTCATCCCCATTTAAACTGGCTGTTGCACAGGGCAGCAAAAAACCGTCTCAACATCTAGGTCAAGCTAGCTGTCTTTGACATCTTCTCCACTATACCCTGGCTTTTGCTGATTTTGTTTGGGAGGTCCCCCACCCCCACAAACTGCTCAGGGGCGCCACTCTTCTTACCGACGTTGATCCCAACCTATCATGAACTTGTGGTATTGGGTCGGGTACTTCAACAGCTGAAAATGTATGAATTAAGATCTATTATTTTAGTCTTGTTTGAGCTCTGTCCATTCTACCTCTCTTCCTATATACAGTGCATTTGGAAGGTTTTCAGACCCATTGAAATTTTCCACATTTTGTTACAGCCTTATTTTAGAATCATTTGATTTTAATCCATCTCCACACAATACCCCATAATGTCAAAGTGAAAACAGGTTATTTAAAAAAAAAATGTTTTAAATCCATTGATCCATTACTGTTTCCATTGATTATCCTTGATTTGGAGCCCACCTGTGGTATATTCAATTGTTTGTACATGATTTGGAAAGGCACACACCTGTCTATATAAGGTACCACAGTTGAGAGTGCATGTCAGAGCAGAAACCAAGCCATGAGGTCGAAGGAATTGACCCTAGAGCTCCTAGACAGGATTGTGTCAAGGCACAGATCTGGGAAGGGTACTAAACATTTCTTCAGCATTAAACGTCCCCAAGAACATAGTGGCCTCCATCATTATTTAATGGAATAAGTTTGGAACCCCCAAGACTCTTCCCAGAGCTGCCGCCCAGTCAAACTGAGCAATTGGGGGAGAAGAGCCTTGTTCAGGGAGGTGACCAAGAATCCGATGGTCACTCTGACAGAGCTACAGAGTTCCTCTGTGGTGATTGGAGAACCTTCCAGAAGGACAACCATCTCTGCCGCATTCCACCAATCTGGCCTTTATGGTAGAGTGGCCAGACGGAAGCCACTCATCAGCAAAAGGCACATGACAGCCCGCTTGGAGTTTGCCAAAAGGCACCTAAAGGACTCAAACCATGAGAAACAAGATTCTCTGGTTTGATGAAAACAAGATTTAAATCTTTGTCCTGAATGCCAAGATTCAAATATGGAGGAAACATGGCACAATTCCGACGGTGAAGCATGGTGGAGGTGGCAGCATCATGCTGTGGGGATGTTTTTCAGCGGCAGGGACTAGGAGATTAGTTAGAATCGAGGGAAAGATAAACGGAACAAAGTACAGAGAGATCCTTGATGAAAATGTGCTCCGACAGGGGCAAAGGTTCACCTTCCATCAGGACAACGACTCTAAGCACACAGCCAAGACTACGCAGGATGGCTTTGGTACCAGTCTCTGAATGTCTTTGAGTTGCCCAGCCAGAGCCCGGACTTGAACCCAGTGCAGTGCAGCGATGCTCCCCATCCAACCTGCCAGAGCTTGAGAGGATCTGCAGAGAAGACTGGGAGAATCTCGCCAAATAAAGGTGTGCCAAGCTTTTGGCATCATACCCAAGACAGTTCGATGCAGTGATCGCTGGAAAAAGTTCAACAAAGTACTGAGTAAAGGGTCTGAATACTTATATGTATGTGTTATTTCAGGATGTTTTTTTTACATTTGCAAAATGTTCTTTAAAAAAAGCAGTTTTTGCTGTGTCATTATGGGGTATTGTGTGTAGATAGTTTTTTCCCCTCAACAATCTAATCCATTTTAGAATAAGGCTGTAACATAACAAAATGGATAGTCAATGGGTCTGAATACTTTCCGAATGCACTGCATGTTCATCACCTATTCTCTTTTTAATTTCTTTTTTAACAGCTGGTACATCATGTATGGCCACGAGCTGATATGGAAGAACCGTGAGCCACTAGTGAAGGTGTGGCACGACCTTAGGACAAAGGGTCCTAGTGGGGGAGGAAACGGTGGCAACGGCCCCCAGTAGAGCGCACTGGACTGGGTGAAGGCATGTGGATGGACTGGCCTTGGCTGATGTGTATGTTACCAGATTACAGAAGTGTCAATAGCGTCAACAGCCATGCTGGCCACACATCGAAACCTGACTCTCCATTTATCCCCCACACACAAGCTCTATGTTTCTCTCACTCTCTCATGAAAATGCAATTTGCATTTCAGTGCTCTCTCACTTTCTCTCAACACACACTACATAATAATGCAGGGATTTTGTGTGTGTTTGAGAGAAGAGGGGACACTTGAGTTACACTATGGCCTGTATTCACAAAGTGTTGATCTAGGAGTAGTTTAGCCTTTTAGATCATAATGATTATAGGTGAAGATGGTCACGGGAGCCTACAGGTCACCATTATCTCCCCAAATGCTGAGGTGGAGGACCCTAACACCCTAAGATACAAAAACCATGCGATCACGAAACCCTTCCCACTGTCAGTACAGGGGATGGTTAGAAAGCTACGTTGCATTCGGAAAGTATTCAGACCCCTTGACTTTTTTCACATTTTCTTACGTTGCAGCCTTATTCTAAAATTGATTAAATTGTTTTTTTTCCCTCATCAATCTGCACACAATACGGCATAATGACAAAGCAAAAAGGTTTTTTATTTTTACATTCATGCAAATATATTATAAGTTTTAAAAATATCACATTTGCATAAGTATTCAGGCCCTTTACTCAGTACTTTGTTGAAGCAGCTTTGGCAGTGATTATAGCCTCGATTCTACTTGGGTATAACGTTAGATGCTTGACACACCTGTATTTGGGGAGTTGTAATTTCCTGTTCTCTGCACATCCTCTCAAGCTCTGTCAGAGTTAATGGGGAGCATTACTGCAAATCTATTTTCAGTTCTTTCCAGAGTTGTTCGATCAGGTTCAAGTCCGGGCTCTGGCTGGGCCACTCAAGGACATTCAGAGACTTGTCCCGAAGCCACTCCTGTGTTTTCTTGGCTAGGTGCTTAGGGTCGTTGTCATGATGGAAAGTGAACCTTCGCCCCCCAGTCTGAGGTCCTGAGCACTCTGGAGCAGGTTTTCATCAAGGATCTCACTGTACTTTGCTCAGTTAATCTTTCCCTTGGATCATGACTAGTCTCCTAGTCCCTGCCGCTGAAAAACATCCCCACAGCATGATGCTGTCAACCCACAATGTTTCAGGTGTCACATCTGGAGGAAACCTGGCAAGGCCAAAGAGTTCTATCTTGGTTTCATCAGACCAGAGGATCTTGTTTCTCATCTTCTGAGAGTAATTTAGGTTTCTTTTGGCAAACTCCAAGCAGGCTATCGTGTGCCTTTTACTGAGGAGTGGCTTCCATCTGACCACTCTACCATAAAGGCCTGTTTGGTGGAATGCTCTAGAGATGGTTCTCTCCCTCCTCCACAGAGGAGCTCTGACAGAGCTCCAATCAGGTTCTTGGTCACCTCCCTGACAAAGGCCCTTCTCCCCCGATTGCTCAGTTTGGCCGCGTGGCAAGCTCTAAGAAGAGTCTTCATGGTTCCAAATTTCTTCCACTTAAGAATGATGGAGGACACTGTTATTGGGGACCTTCAATGCCGCAGAATTGTTCTGGTACCCTTCCCTAGATCTGAGACTCAACACAATCCAATCTCGGTGCTCTACGGACAATTCCTTTGAACTCATGGCTTGGTTTTTCCTTTGACATGCACTCTCAACTGTGGGACTTTTTATTTATTTTTATAGACAGGTGTTCCATTCCCAATCAATTGAATTTACCACAGGTGGCCTCCAAGTTGTAGAAACATCTCAAGGATGATCAATGGAAACCGGATGTAATCCATTTGCAAAAATATATATTTTTGTAATCCATTTGCAAAAATGTCTTGGCCTGTTTTTTTTTTCTTTATGGGTTATTGTGTGTGGCTTGATTGGGGGGGGGTTATTTAATCCATTTTAGGATAAGGCTGTAACAAAATGTGGGAAAGGGTCTGAATACTTTACGAATGCACTGTACAGCGTCAAAACCAATGTCACATCTACATTTTTTTAATATGATACACATGTCTTCAGTCAAGACTCATTATTCTCTAACCCCTACACACCACAAATGTTTTTATTTTTGTGTGTGAAATGATAGTTTTTGCACCTCTTTATAATTTCATCCAGCTATGAAAATGGAAGATAATAGACTTAAATACACTGAGTATACAAACCATTAACCTCCCCCACCCTTTGCTCTCCAGAACAATTTTTCTGGGATTAGGACTCTGCAAGGTGTTGAAAGCGTAACAGGAATGCTGGCCCATGTTGACTCAATGCTTCCCACAGTTGTCAAGTTGGCTGGATGTCCTTTGGGTGGTGGACCATTCTTGATACACACGGGAAACTGTTCAGCGTGAAAAACCCAGCAGCATTGCAGTTCTTGACACAAAACATTGCGCCTGGCACCTACTACCATACCCCTTTTTAAAGGCACTTAAATCGTTTGCTTGCCCATTCACACTCTGAATGGCTCACATTTGTTCTTAACTGACTTGCCTAGTTAAATAAAGGTAAAATAAATTTAAAAAATACACAATCCATGTGTCAATTGTCTAAAGGCTTAAATATTATTTAACCTCTCCTTCATCTACACTGATTTGAAGTGGATTTAACAAGTGACATGAAGGGATCATGTCTTTCACCTGGTCAGTCTGTCATGGAAAGAGCAGTTAATGTTTTGTAGATTCAGTGTATGCACAGGAATATTTGTTTTCGATTAATAATTTTTGTTTGTTATTGGAATCAAATAAAATGTTTATTTAAAAAAGGAGTCTCGTGTTCTAGGCTATGGCTCTGATCTGTCCATTTGTACTGTATTTACCATGGTAGGATTGTATTTCTATTTACTATTTCCCTAAAAGTGCTGCATGTCTATCAAACTGAGAAAGGTGATGGACTTTGCTCCCTCTTCAGTCCTTCACCCACCAGTAAACCATTAACTAAGCCATAAAGCTTTTCAGTAGCAGGAATTACAGATAGTTGGGCAGGCTTTGTACTGCTGAATCACTGTTGTCATCTGGTTACAGGAAGGAAGTCACTCATGCCTTTATCAGAAGTCATGTGCCTTTTTGGTTTTTAAACAGGATGTTGTTTCATGATGTCATATTAATCTGAAATTGGCATAAACAGGCATTTGAATTTAGCTTTTTAGGCATTTTTGGCTTAAATGGTCATCTGGGATTCACTATAGTTTTGGTGCTGGTGGGTTAGGATATTGATGTAACATAAAAGAAAATGACCAAAGTTCACAAACGGTCATTCGGGGAAAAGCCAGAGACACTGTGTCTGTTAATGTTTGTAGATGAGGAGAGGAAGTCTTCTCTCATTTCCTCTTCCTCTAGACTCACTTTTCCACATGTGTGATATATTTTTTCAAGTATGAGGATGGCCAATGTTTATGCTGCCGTTAGTGTCAACAGTATTTCGCAAATTATCACCGCTGTCTTTTGCTCAGAAGAAGACTCCTTTAAACGTGTTCCCCAAATAGCACCCAGTTCCTTTTATAGGAGACTATTTTAGACCAGGGCGCATAGGAATCTGGTCAAAAGTAGTGCACTATACGTGTATAGGGAATAGGTTGCCATTTGGGATGCACCATGCAGTCATTTTGACTGTAACTCTGTATCATTGTTCCTTTAACTGCGAATCACAGGGTTTGGTTCAATTCCATTTAAATTCATTCAAAAGTCAAGAATTAAAAAGGTGCAGTTTTATTTTGTGTGAATTTCACTTCACTTGACAAAGTTTAAATGGGAATTGACCCTGGTGTATAATGCAATTGTGTGTTTGAGAAAGTGAACAGTAATTTTTCTGTGAGTTTTACCAATTTGTAAGTCGCTCTGGATAAGAGCGTCTGCTAAATGACTTAAATGTAAATGTAAATGTTTTAGATGTGTTTCTTCTCAGTGTGATCGTGTGTAAGGTTCTTGAGGTTTGGACCAAAGTAGTGCAAGATATAGGGAATGAGGTGCCATTTGGTACGTAACCCATTAAAACCACAGTGCAGCTCTGGGGGAGAGTAGTAGGCCACGTGCAGGGGTGAGCATGTGTGCTCATGGTGGGAGATCGCTTTGAAGGGTCATTGATCCACCCGATACCCGAATCTCACCTCAGTGGGACCACAGCCTCTGTTCCAAAAAAATACCCTTCACTTTCTCTTCCTCCATCTTACCTATTCCATAGCCAACCAGGGAAACAGACAACTGATTTTAAACACCTGAATAGAACAAGTGGATAGAAATACAAACTGGACTCGAACAATAGAGGATACAAAATACCACTCAACAGCACAGTAGACACAGCAACAAAGACCGAAAGTTCAAGTCATTCTCATCACAGAAACAGTAGGTACATTGGTTTACTTTTCCATTTCTTTGTTTGAGAGATTGGTTTATAAGGGATGGTGTAACATAGTCTTAGCAAATAATTAAATTCCTTGTTATTAGATTTCTCTAAACAATTTAGATGGATTGAGTTTAAATTGATCAATGTTATACACAATTGGACATTTTGAATTGAACTGTTTTGTTTGATGTGCTAACTTTCAATGTTCCTTCCATTCGATCACTTTACTAAAGATAGATTTAGTTTGTGACTTACAAATATATTTCCCCTGAAGCACTGATAGGTTCACCCTACCCAGCTGGGGAAAAATGGTGAACCATGTCCCTATTACATGCTTTTGTGGTTGTAAACTGGTTTTCTGGTTGAGAAGACGAGATCAGTTTACAACCATCTGATGTCTGTTACAACCAGGTAAAGATGCCTTTTTCATGCCTTCAGAAAGTATTCATACCCCTTGACTTATTCCACATTTTGTTGTATCACAGCCTGAATTCAAAATGGATTAAATGTTTTTTCTCTCACATCGACATCCCATAATGACAAAGTGAAAACATGTTTTTGGAATTTTTAGAAAATGTATTGAAAATGAAATACAAAAATATCCAACTTGCATAAATATTCACATCCCTTTGGATTGACACTCCAACTTGAACTTGGGAACATCCCATTTGCTTTGATCATCCTTGATGTCACTACAACTTGGAGTCCACCTGTGGCCAATTCAATTGTTTGGACATGA
Organism: Oncorhynchus gorbuscha; assembly: GCF_021184085.1. Lineage (NCBI taxonomy): Eukaryota > Metazoa > Chordata > Actinopteri > Salmoniformes > Salmonidae > Oncorhynchus > Oncorhynchus gorbuscha. Next base: position 34,259,114 of record NC_060186.1, read on the forward strand.
TTTAGAAAGAAACACACCTGTCTATATAAGTTCTGACAGTGCATGTCAGAGCAGGAACTATTCCATGAACCCCAAGGAACTGGCTGTAGATCTACGAGAGAGAATTGTGATGAGACATAAAATACAGTTGAAGTAAGAAGTTTACATACACTTAGGTTGGAGTCATTAACACTTGTTTTTTCAACCACTCCACAAATGTCTTTAACAAACAATAGTTTTGGCAAGTCGGATAGGACATCTACTTTGTGTATGACACAAGTAATTTTTGCAACAATTGTTTACAGACTGATTATTCCACTTATAATTCACTCTATCACAATTCCAGTGGGTCAGAAGTTTACATACACTAAATTAACTGTGCCTTTAAACAGCTTGGAACATTCCAGAAAATGTAATGGCTTTAGAAGCTTCTGATAGGTGAATTGACATCATTTGAGTCAATTGGAGGTGTACTTGTGGATGTATTTCAAGGTCTACCTTCAAACTCAGTGCCTCTTTGTTTGACATCATGGGAAAATCAAAAGAAATCGGCCAAGACCTCAGGAATTGGGGGACCTCCACAAGTGTGGTTCATCCTTGGGAGCAATGTCCAAATGCCTGAAGGTACCATGTTTGTCTGTACAAACAATAGTACTCAAGTATAAACACCATGGGACCACGCAGCCGTCATACCGCTCAGGAAGGAGACGTGTTCTGTCTCCTAGCGATTAACGTACTTTGGTGCGAAAAGTGCAATCCCAGAACAACAGCAAAGGACCTTGTGAAGATGCTGGGAGAAACAGGTACAAAAGTATCTATATCCACAGTAAAACAAGTCCTATATCAACATAACCTGGAAGCCCGCCCAGCAAGGAAGAAGCTACTGCTCCAAAACTGCCATTAAAAAGACAGACTATGGTTTGCAACTGCACATAGGGACAAAGATTGTACTTTTTGGAGAAATGTCCTCTGGCCTGATGAAACAAAAATAGAACTGTTTGGCAATAATGACCATCGTTATGTTTGGAGGATAAAGGGGGATGCTTGCAAGCTGAAGAACACCATCCCAACCATGAAGCACGGGGATGGAAGCATCATGTTGTGGTGGTGCTTCTCAAAATAGATGACATCATGGGGCATATATGTGTATATATTGAAGCAACATCTCAAGACATCAGTTAAAGCTTGGTTGCAAATGGACAATGACTAACTAATACATAACAAAAATGGTTTGTTGTGCCTTCTCTCTTCCCAGTAAATCAGCCGTCAGGACGGACCACCATGCTTTTAGCCTTCCAGATCCTGGGTCTGTCTTTAGGGGTGATTGGGTGGTGTCTGGAGAACAGCTGCACTAGTTCCCATTCCTGGAGGGTACGCAGCCATTCTGGGGCTGTCACAACCAACAACTGGCAGTTCGAGGGCCTGTGGATGACCTGCGCAGCCACGTCCCTGGGCTCTGTGCAATGCCAGAGGTACAAGACTGTACTGGGGCTACCAGGTGAGAGACATGCAGGGCTCAGTGCAATACTCACATGCAGTATTAAAGGGGCAATCTGTAGTTTAAACAACAAAATGGTATTGGTAAACAGCTGAGGAATGGTGTTAGAGAAATGTAACCACTTTCAAATTCAAAGACAGCTATGGATTCAGGGACGGACCATTCAAACTATAGTTTTAACCATGTTTTGAGGCTATGTAGTCTTTGTTTGCAATTACATTGTTTAAAAAATAAATAAAATAAAAACATTTTTGGTTTTGATGGAGTACGACAGTTGAACAAAGCTCATGAGGCTTTTATAATTTGTAGTCTTCAAAAAATCTATGGGTTTATGTTATTCATTTAAAAGTAAATAATTTGATTACAGATTGCCCCGCCAGGATTTATTTTTCTATGATCAAATACAAATCTTTGAATGTTGTAAAAATCTTCTTCGGTTGTCACATAAACATACTTCCTTCCCTGGTAAGATGCCTTCCAAAATGTTGTTCCAAAATGAGTAGTATGTATGCACGGACAGTAGTTTGTGGGCAAAAGCACTGTGTAAACATTGCAATGGTGGTTTTCGATTAAATTCCAGCCAAGATTGACCCAGCAGTTAGATATCGGCTGCTGATTAAAATACTTTATGTAGTTTTACCCTTGTCTAAAATGACTGTACTGCTTTGATAATTGTCCATACAACACAAATTCATTAAGAAACTGAGCAAAGATCTAAAGAATAATTTATATAACAAAAGTATTGTGTGGATCAGACTGACATAGAGTATCTGTGAAATCAATTATAGTAGGCCTGTAGTTCAGTGTCCATATTAGGACAGCCAAAGTCTTAAGCAGGACTTTTTGAAGCTGTTCTCACATTGACAACGTAGTACGGTAGTATTTTTTACTTCCTTTCCAACATGACTGTCACTTTCAACTGTCGACCACCACACTGAGGTATGCAGGCCATATGGTCTTACTTTCAGGCCATGAAGGTAATAGGGGTTGTAAATCGCACAAGTATCATTGTATCATCGCTCGGTCAATCATTGACAGTTACACTGACCTTGGTTTCCTTTCATTGTGTGTGTGTGTGAAATCAAATCAAATTTTATTGGTCACGTACACATGGTTAGCAGATTTTAATGCGAGTGTAGCGAGATGCTTGTACTTCTAGTTCCAACAGTGCAGTAATATCTAACAAATAATCTAACAATTCCCAACAACTACCTAATACACACAAATCTAACAAGTAATCTAACAATTCCCCAACAACTACCTAATGCACACAAATCTAAAGGTGTGAATGAGAATATGTACATATAAATATATGGATGAGCGATGGCCATAGGCAAGGTGCAGTAGATTATATAAAATACAGTATATATATATGTGATATGAGTAGTGTACGATATGTAAACATGACTAAAGTGGCATTATTTAAAGTGGCAATATTTAAAGTCCATTTATTAAAGTGTCCAGTGATTGGTTCTCAATACAGTATATACATGTTATATGAGTAATGTAAGATGTGTAGACATTATTAAAGTGGCATTATTTAGAGTGTGTGTGGGTGGGTGTGCCTCTATTACACTGCAACAGACTCCTAGATAACCACACATTCATAAGAGTGAAGAACCGTAGTCAGAACCATAGTCACCTCACCACTTGATTCAATGTGGGCCATGTTGTTTCCCTCCTTAATTTAGAATGTGGATCACTAAGTGTGAGATTTGTAAAACAAAGTCAGTCTGTAGTTTTTTTTAACTTAGTATAAGTTTGTTTTAAAACTATGAAGGTGTGGCATTTCTAATGAATGATTTATATTTGCTAACCATTACAGTTGAAGTCAGAAGTTTACATACACTTAGGTTGGAGTCATTAAAACTCATTTTTCAACCACTCCACAAATTTCTTGTTAATAAGCTATAGTTTTAACCCTAACCCTAACCCAGTGCTTTCATTGTTACAGAGAGAGATATTAAAAGAGTATTGTCTAACCTGAATATTCTAAGGAGACACCAATGGCAAACACCAATGGCAGGTACTGTATCTATGTGAAACTCCTGATTTAATAGTTGAGAAAGTCAAACAGTGGGTCAGGATGGGTGTCAGCGCTTTCGATGAACCAATCTAAACCAATTTCGATGAACCAATCTGTCATATTGTTTATCTCCTTAGACCACACCTAAGCTCTAAACCCTGGTCACCGTCACCTTATAGGTGAAGCCTCTATGGTTTTTACACGCCTCCTATTGCTTTTACAACCCCTGTGCATAGACTAAAGTTCTCTACATTTGAAACAAGACAACAGACAACCAGCACATTGGAGACCGATCAAGGACATACAACAACTTGCATATCTTGTGAGGCCATTTTCAATCATTCTGTGTGTCTGAGGGTTTCAACCTCAAGTTTAGAAGCCTTTTCCCACACCTGTGTGTGTGTGCTCTGGGTGATCATGTCGACGGCAGTGGAACTAACTGGGTTTTTGTTGTGCGTGGCAAGCTGGCTGCTCACCGGCTCCTCACTAGCCAATGACTACTGGAAGCTGTCCTCAGTGTCTGGCAGTGTCATCGTGTCCACACGCCAGTTCCAGAATCTATTTCATTCATGTGCCGAGAACAGCGCCGGCATTAGGAACTGCAAAGACTTTGAGTCTATGCTCGCTCTGCCTGGTAGGTACTGGACTGACTACTACTCCCAAACTGGACTAATAGATCATCTCCAAAACCTGTCTCCAAACAATAACGGCAAATTAGATTGACATTTACATTTACATTTAAGTCATTTAACAGACGCTCTTATCCAGAGCGACTTACAAATTGGACATCCCTGGTCAAAGGGAACTCTAAGGGGAAATGTTTCCTGCTTTTCTATGTCACTGACCAACTCAAATGGTTATTGTTATGTGATGTGATTTTTCTGTGTAAAGTTCAATCAATTACATACAACAACCTTAAATAGTCAGTTTTGTTAGATTCCTGATGTTTTAAGAATAAGAGGAACACAATGTCTTCATATTTTCAATTGAGTGTCTCTTCAGCAAACATGAATGATCCATGTATTGGTACAGTTATGTCTCTTAGACACATCCTACATCAGAGTTGAAGCCTCCATTTGTGTGTTCTGTAGGTGACATACAGGAAGTTGATATCAGGCTTTAGCAGTGTCTAACAGTAAAAAAAGGCCACCAGCACTCGCTTGATAGCAGCAATTGAAGTATGTTTATTTTCTTTAGGCATCATGTCCCACTTGTACACCCTGCAAACATTTCTGCTATGCCTTCTTCAGTGCGTGTGTGTGTTGTTAGACACGCAAGAGGATAGAGTTGAGCACATTTCCCTCCCAAGTCTCAGTCTACTCAGGCTCTCTATCGATCCAATGTCTGTTGTTGACTGGAACTCTGTCGCTTCCTGTGTTCAGGCTACATACAGGCATGTCGAGCCCTGATGATCATCGCTCTGCTCCTGGGTCTAGCGTCCATCATTGTGTCAGTGCTGGGGCTGAAATGCACAAAGATCGGCAGCACTTCTGAACAGGCCAAGGGCAAAATCGCTCTGACAGGCGGAAGCTTGTTCATCTTATCAGGTGAACTCCCAACCAACTCTCAACTGCCAGCATCATCATCTTCATTCAGTTCTCCTCTAATCTTAGTACCAATCTCTCTCTCACTTATCTTCCCCCCCCCACACACACTCTGCATCTCTCTTTCTTCTGCTGTTTATCAACTATCTCAATCTGCCTCTCCTGCAGGTCTTTCCACCTTGACTGCTGTGTCATGGTACGCTGCACGGGTGGTGCAGGAGTTCCATGATCCATTCTTTGCAGGAGTAAGGTGAATGCACATCCCAAAAGCTGAAAGTACTGCCTGCAAATTGCCGTCCAAATTAGGGCCAGGAGTTTTTTCCGGTCATGTCACTCAACCAATCAATTAAAACCATTTTCATAAAAACCTTTTATTGATCGAATCATTCTGATTTGTGTACACACACACACACACAGAGGTAAAGTTGATTTATTCTCTGTCCATTAGGTTTGAACTGGGTGCAGGTCTATACATGGGTTGGGGAGCTGCCTGTTTGGCCATTCTAGGTGGTGTCATGCTCTGCTGTTCCTGTAAGAGGGGTCCATCAGGACCCACCACAGGGTGAGTAATTGCATCCACAAAGTTAAGTCCCAAATTGCACCCTAATCACTATATAGTGCACTATAGGGCTCTGGTCCATTTGGGATGCAACCAAAGACACTTCCTACTCCCAAAGTTATTGGCAAGCTAACCATTATCCTACCAAAACCATGGTCTTGGTTGGAAAAAGTGAGGACAACACTATCTCAGGTCTCCAGGCAGGTGATGGGCTAGCCAACACTAGTTAGCTAGCGATTTCCCATCTGTTACATGAGCTAGTCAAAGAAATCATTGTCCAATCTATTGTACCCTACTTGTCTTACAGGGGATATTCATACAACTACTCCAAAACAAGCGGTGGACAACAGATCTATAGGGCACCACATGTGTCAGAGTCTGGGAGTTCAAAAGCTTATGTTTAAAGCAGTTTAAAATGTGTTTTTTTTTTCAATCTAATTTGTTTGTTTGTCTGTTTCCATTTGTTTCTTCGCCGAAGTATGAATTTACTGGTTTGAATTTGCCATTATATATTTTTGTTGCTTTGTTTTTGTTGTCTTGAGTTGAGTCACTGTGAATATTAATGCAATGTTTATTACTTTGAAATGTATTGAAAATAAAAACATTACTCTGTTGATGATTATTGTTTTATTGATATTGGTTATCCAAATTAATGGAAAATATAAGCTATTCCACAACTCCAAATGAATGGAAAAAATACCCACTGGGCACAGACGTCTAATCCACATGGGTTCAACGTAATTTCATTGAAATGACGTGGAAACAACATTGATTCAACCAGTGTGTCGCCAGTGGGTAAGCATCGAATACCGTACTTATCTGAATTTTATAGTCAATCCTGTGATTCGAAACTGACTACAGCCATATGTTCAAGTAATGTCTTGTGATCGCTCAGGTTCCTGCAGGACATCTAAATAAATACTCCACTCAAAATAAAAACAATTATATTCTGTTATTTACTATTTAACATTTCATCTGATATGTGTCTAACCCAGATACTTGGGTCAGAATCTGTTGTACAAATCTACAGTTGGACTGTAGATTTGCTTCAGACAAGGTAAAATAATTGGTTAATGTAACCGGCGTCACTGTGCTACATTACATGTTTCACTTCCTCCCTCAACTTGCCCCTGACTGGGCTTGAACCACACTCTTAGGAAAAAAAAGGTTATTTAGAGTTCTATATAGAACCTTGGTTATTTGGTTTAAAAAAATGAAAGACCCCTTTTTAGAAAAAGGTTCAATCCTTAAGGTTCTATAATAAAAAGAAATTGAACATCTATACATCCACCAACTGCCAATTAACCAGCAATGACCACTGTCTGGTTTCAGAAGACTGTTGTTGAAAATACCAATAAGCATTCCAAAATGTTTTATGGTAAGCAAAGTAGATTTTTTTATTGAAATATATGAAGTCAATCATTTGATCATCTATAGGCTAGAATAAATCAGGTCAAACGACCAGTGGAAAAAATATCAGAATTGGGATGCCTGACTAAATGCAGCCATAGAGCTACATACCCAGCCTGACATTGGCAATTCGATAATTGTTATTTTTATTTCAGTGTGGAGCCAGATGGGGGACTATTTTTCATGACACTATAACAAGAGTGGACTGAGTGCTTGCTAAACTCTGAATGTGCATGATGGGCTTACAGAAGTAATACCCTCTCCCTCAATGTCAACAAAACAAAGGAGCTGATCGTGGACTTCAGGAAACAGCAGAGGGAGCACGCCCCCATCCACATTGACAGGGCCGCAGTGGACTGTGGGAAGCTTCAAGTTCCTTGGTGTACACATCACTGAAATCTTAAATGACCCACCCACACAGACAGTGTGGTGAAGGCGCAACAGCGAGGCAGAAGAAATTCAGAAGCCGATGTCAGTACAGGTGCATCAAAGTTGGGACTGAGAGACTGAAAAACATCTATCTATCTCAAGGCCATCAGACCGGCCTCCAACCAGTACCGTGCCCTGAACTTTAGTCAATGTCACTAGCCGGTTACCACCCGGTTACTCAACCCTGCACCTTAGAGGCTGCTGCCTATTTACATAGACATAGAATACTGGTAAGTTCAATCATGTTTACATACTGTTTTACCCACTTCATATGTATAGACTGTATTTTAGTCAAGGACTATCCTATCTAACTGTTGCTGTCCATATATTGTGGTCCTTCTGTAGCTCAGTTGGTAGAGCATGGCGCTTGTAACGCCAGGGTAGTGGGTTCGATCCCCGGGACCACCCATACGTAGAATGTATGCACACATGACTAAGTCGCTTTGGATAAAAGCGTCTGCTAAATGGCATATATTATTATTATTATATATTATTCTATCCTACGTATTATTCAGGTGTACTGCTACTATATATACAGTACCAGTCACAAGTTTGGACACATACTCCTATGGTTTTTCTTAATTTTTAAGACATCAAAATTATGAAATAAAACATATCCCAAACCATCTCAATTGGGTTGAGGTCGGGGGATTGTGGAGGCCAGGTCATGTGATGCAGCACTCCATCACTCTCCTTCTTGGTCAAATAGCCCTTACACAGCCTGGAGGTGTGTTGGGTTATTGTCATGTTGAAAAACAAATAATAGTCCCAATAAGCAAAAACCAGATGGGATGGCATATCGCTGCAGAATGCTGTGGTAGCCATGCTGGTTAACTGTGCCTTGAATTCTAAATAAATCACTGACAGTGTCACCAGCAAAGCACCATCACACTTCCTCATTCATGCTTCATGGTGGGAACCACACAAGATCATCTGTTTACCTACTCTGCATCTCACAAAGACACGGCTTTTGGAACAAAAAATCTCAAATTTGGACTCATCAGACCAAAGGACAGATTTACACTGGTCTAATGTCCATTGCTCATGTTTCTTGGCCCAAGCAAGTCTCTACCTCTTATTGGTGTCCTTTAATAGTGGTTTATTTGCAGCAATTTGACCATGAAGGCCCGATTCACGCAGTCTCCTCTGAACAGTTGATGTTGAGATGTGTGTTTCTTGAACTCAATTTCAGTTACAGAGTTACAGTTCATATGAGGAAATCAGTCAATACAAATAAATTCATTAGGCCGTAATTTATGGATTTCACATGACTGGGCAAGGGCTCAGCCATGGGTTGGTCTGGGAGGGCATAGGCTTAACCACTTTGGAGCCAGGCCCACCCACTGGGGAACCAGGCCCAGATATTCAGAATTAGTTTTTCCTCACAAAGTGCTTTATTACAAGTCAGAAATTCTCCTCAGCACCCCATCCACTCCCCCTCAGACGATCCTGCAGGTGAAGAAGCCAGATGTGGAGGTCCTGGAGAGGCGTGGTTATATGTGGTCTGCGGTTGTGAGACCGGTTGGACGTACTGCCAAATTCTCTAAAATGACGTTGGAGGTGACCTTTGGTAGAGAAATTAACATTAAATTATCTGGAAACAGCTCTGGTGGACATTCCTGCAGCCAGCATGCCAATTATACGCTCCCTCAAAAATGTAGACATTTGTGGCATTGTGTTGTATGACAAAACTGCAGATTTTAGAGTGGCCTTTTGTTGTCCACAGCACAAGGTGCACCTGTGTAGTGATAATCCTGTTTAATCAGCTTCTTGATATGCTACACCTGTCAGGTGGATGGATTATCTTGGTAAAGGAAAACTGCTCAAGGACAGGGATGTAACACATTTGTGCACAAAATTAGAGAGAAATAAGGTTTTAGGGGCATATGGAAAATTTCTGGGATCTTCTATTTCAGCTCATGAAACCAACACTTTACATGTTGTGTTTATATTTTTGTTCAGTATATTAGCACAAAACAACCAGCTGTCAGTAGTCTCCGGAACATCAGGTAGAGAACGGTCTGGAATTGACCAATGGGAAAACTTTTAATGGCATAGACAAATAACTTTCAATCAAGAGCGTCTAACCTACTGCAGAGCCCTTTTGACACACCCTCTGCATCGAGTCCAGTACCAGACTCAGACAAAGATTTTTATGAATAAATTAAGATAGACCAAAGTCTGTCGTTTTCCAACTAGAACAAATGAGTCATACTGGGTAGAACATGCCAGGAGGTGGGCAGAGCCAAGCACGAGCTAGCGAGATCCTAGTGCGGGTGCAATAACTCAATTTGCCTTTGAACTCCTTTTAATAAATGCGATTTTTTACAACTTTGGCAAAGGGTAAAGTCTATAGAACTTGGACAATCATAGCAAATTCTAGTTTTAGGAACAAAAAACTGTATTGTGATCAAATGCTTCATTGATGAGAAAACTGTCTGAATGACAAAATACATCTCTTTCAATCTTCTCCCACTGCTGGTCAGTGGATTTGGTAGTGCAAATTTATACATCCGGTGAAATATTTGTGACTCAGCTACATACTTGGTTTTTTTGTTACCAAAATGTGCAGTCCGCAACACAACGTCCAGCCGGCGGGAAATTCAAACGGGAGCTGTGTTCGAATACCCATACTACATAATATTAGTTCATTTTAGTATTCTGTAAACAAACGGTATCCTTTCAGCTGAGCATACTAGTGTTACGTCTGTCTGCCGGAAGTTGATTCAGTTGATATACAACCTCTTGCTACCAAGACATTTTTGTGTTCTTAAATTCAATCTGGAATGCCAGTGTGCTTTTAAATTCAGAGCATTTTCAGATTGTCCATTCGTAAATTCTGAATGTTTCCCCTCTCTGAGTGTTCAGAGCGCACACTGGCAGAGGGTAGGGTTCTGGCCATCACAATGGCACTGCAGTCAAGCACACAAGCTAACTGGCTAGCTACTTCGACACAAATGAGAAAACACCTCATTCTGACCATTTCACTCGCCATAGCAGAGCTGATTAGACTGTTTTCATGTTATCTAGAGCGTTGGTAACTGTGCTACTGGCAACAATTTAATGATGTTTTTTTTGCCGACGTTTACTGACACCCGCCATATTAAACAGGTGTTGAGCGTTTGTGAAATCCTCAATTAGTCTGCACTCTAGCACACAGACGAGAGTGCTCTAAATCGGAGTAGATAGCCAGAGTGAATTTATGTCCATTGTGAAAGCAAAACGACGATACCACTTAGCTATGAATGACGTGAATAATCAAGTCAATAAACGTTGCATAGTTAGATAGGTAGCCTGGTGGTTGGAGCATTGAACTAGTAACTGAAAGGTAGCAAGATCGAATCCCAATGTAAAACTGTTGTTCTGCCCCTTAACAAAGCAGTTAACCCACTGTTCCTAGGCTGTCATTGAAATTAAGATTTTTTTCTTAACTGACTTGCCTAGTTAAATATATATATATATATATATATATATATATATATATATATATATATATATATATATATATATATAGTTGATATAATGGCAGGTTCAATGTATTAGTAGCCAACATAGCGGTAGTACCTATGCTGTGATGATATGCAATGTGGTTCGTAAGGATAGCGTAGCCAATATAACGTGTAGTGTAAATAATTTGAAGATGCATTACTTTAATACTTTTCTCAACATTTTCTTAACATTTGTCATAGTTAAGGCAATTAATTTGTATCCGCTATCGTCGGACTTCAGCTGCATATTTAACGCCATTTTCTTCAAAAATGTTACGAAGCCACGTCCATTTCCTGAAGAATTGCATTATGGGCCCGAGAAGTACGGAAATAGTGTCCACTGTGTGTTTTCTGTTGTAATTTAGCGAATGTAGTATGCCAACCGGGAACTTTTGACATACTAACCCTATCCATTCTTTGAAAAATAACCATAATACATACTCAAATTACGTTACAAATAGTACGGGTATTCGAACGCTTTCTAAAAAGAAGGAAAGCCAACATAGTTGTAAAGTTAATTGAAGCTGGATCGACTGGAGTTGGTTAGCGAGATAGGCAGTTAACCGTGGGCTATTCTAAACTGAAAAACAACAATACAGCAAACACGGAACTGTTCATTTGTGTCTGAAGAATCGTTTAGATGGTGTGTTGATGGTTCAAGTTTTTTTCCCTAAATATTTTGGGCTTTTGTCTCGACTGACGAATATCGATTGCCTTGATTAGCTGCCATTTGCTTATTGGCTGTGGTTTTCATCAACTTTTTTCACAGCATCAACGAACGCCAAGTTAACACAATTAGGCAGTTAAACTACAGCATGTCAGGATCTGAGTGGATTTGTAAGTAGCTAGTTACCAATATTGTCCATTCCTCTTGTTGCTGGTTACCAGCCTAACTAATGACTTCGTGTTTAAAAACAGCTACCTAACGTTAGCTTTAGCAGATATACTTCTAGCTATCTTGTCGTGCTATAGACGTACTGTAACGTACAAACAATTTATTCCAACGTTAGCTAGAAAACACTAACTACAAATTAACTTTAATATTTTTAGTTAGCTGGCATGTGTTGCTTAATGTTAGATAGTTCACGTTAGTTTGCTAGCATGAGCCTAGTTAGAACAGGGAGGGCTACCATAATTTGCTAAATTGACAGCTTAATTAGGATTTTTTTGATGGTGTATTTATAGTCACGTTGGCATTACCTATATGTACATAGTTACCTCAATTACCACCTACCCCTGCACATCGACTTTGTACTGGTACCCCCATGTTATTTACTCTATTGTTATTCACTGTGTATGTATTCCTTGTCACTTTTGTTTTCTATATTTATTATTAACTCTGCATTGTTGGAAAAGGACCCGTAAGTAAGCATTTTACTGTTAGTGTACACCTGTTGTTGATGACGCATGTGACAGCTAAAATGTTTTTGCCTTTAGACCAACCAAAGCCATTTGTGGTTGAGATACAGGCTTTGAATTCAACCTTCGACTGTGGTCATATAGCTAACTATAGCAAATATTATATTGGCAAGATGGGCGAGTGACCGCTTTAACAATGGATATAGATTTCCTCAAAGATGGGAAGTGAGATCAGATGGGACCATTGTAGCCAATTGACCTCAACAAAAATTCCTCACTTCGTGGTCTTATTTTTGTGGACCGATTTTGGGCGTAGTAAACCCTATCGCTCGCCCCTTCCTCTCTGTCTCTATTCCCTGTTTGACTTTTTTCAGAATATTGATATTCCACCTAAAATGTGGTATTTTGGAATATTACAGAATAAAATGTAACATGGATGTATTCTAACAAGGATAAAGCAGCAATACTCGCCTTGCCCATTTATTGTTATTAGACTTGGCTTTACTTGATACATTATTGGAAGCTGTGGTGTGCTTAGATGCTTTTACCAGTCATTCGTCTTGAAATGGGTTCAGGAGGCTGGGCGTGATGGGATTTATTGACTTCTTGGTGGGTGGGTGTGTGTGCAGGTGGTGATGGCAGAGCGTCGTGTGGAGTGTGCATGGAAGAGACAGCTGAAGCAGAGGGACCGTGTGCAGCGGCAGGCCTTCGAGGAGATCATCCACCAATGTTAGTGCCCATACCATGTCTCCGTGTTCAAGATGCTGTTTATTGACTGGTTTTTGTTTCTGCTGCCTGTGCAGTTTCCCAGAAAGTGTTTGAAGGACATATTTGTGGTGTTATCAGAGAACCATCTCCTGGAGAAGTCCAATCTACAGGCTGTCCTTTCAGAGAGATACCAGTCGGATAAATATGACTTTCAGAACAGACATGATGGCATGTAGGCCAGAAATACCTTGCTTGTGAGAAATTCTAAACGGAATCCTTGGGACGACTGTCACCCTGTTGAAGTTGAAACTGTTAAGGTAAGGTTTAAAGTAAGGTTAGGGATGTCCCAAGGATCCCGGATAGTACTAACTTGGCTAAGCATCTGTGTTTGGTTCCTCAGCCTGGGGATGGACTCAGCGACACCTTACAGCAGGAGATGGCCCAGATGCGAGTCAGGCACCAGGAGGTGCTGACAGAGCTTCATGAGAAACGGGGAGAGGTTAGCCTGTTTATTATACCTGCCTGTCCAAAGTCCAGGCCAAACCTTCCTCTGGAGAACTACACTGTAGGCTTTCACTCCGACCCTGAACTAGCACAGCTGATTCATCTAATTTACTTTCTGAGGAGCAGCTAATTAGTAGAATTGTGTGTGCTAGATTAGGGCTGGGGAGAAATCTGGAGGGTAGCTCTCTGGGAGGAGGATTGGGGCACCTCTTGGCCTGTGTCTGAAAATGTTCCTCGCTGTCAAATCCTTACTTCATCATTTCCTCTCAAAATGGACTGGGCCCGGTTTCCCGATAGCAATGGAACTTAGGCTTCAGGTGTTTTAGTGCTGCGTCTTTAAGACAAGGGGCGAAGATGTAACGCACGTTTCCTAAAACACCACGCAGAGAATTTTTGCGAAGTGCGTCTTTGAGGTGTGTCCATACTGGTAGGAAAGAAAGGCAATGCTGCTCTCGGATCAGCTTTCTCCATTCAAATATTTTATTAATCCACAATAGTGACAACGGTTCAGCTCCTAGAAAGATATCGCCTATGACTGCATATTGAGGTGGCTTACTATAATGCTTACCCTATAATGCAGTAGTTCAAGATTAGGCACATTGCACATGTTATATATTGAGACAAATTACAGACCGTAGCAAAATATAACTCAGTTCATCGAACATGAAATGTATTTTAATGATTGAAATGGGCCTATAGCCTACAATATGTTAAAGCACTCATCTCTGTTTTAATTTGAACCATGCCAACCATGCCTAGGAGGACATGAACAAGGACAATGTAATGATTTGACCCCCAGAAACTTTTTCAGACACAACCCTTTTCCAGGTGGTTTCCTCATGCACACTAGTGCAGGGGGGGGGTGTATTCAAATGCTAGGCTGGAGGTTCGAAGTACTGATGGTTTTCTGTTCTCTAACTGATAAGTAATCAGTCCCTGACTAGAGGGGACAAGTGAAAACTGGCAGTGGAACTGGCTTCAAGGTTCAGATTTGCAATTTGCCTGCACCAGTGATTGAACCCCCCCCCCCCCGCCCAAAATCATGAGAAATGTGACCTGCCCTCACATGTCTGGCTGTGTACCACTGACCGATTTATCACAATTGATAAAATTTGAACAAGGCTATTAAGTCTTTGATTCAATGGAGAAACCACAACTTTAGTGAGGGAGGTGCAAACTCAGTCATTTGGGCACAACAACCAGACATCATCGCTGTAAAGCACATGTCAAACTCATTCTACGGAGGGTCGAGTGTCTTCTGGTTTTCGCTCCTCCCCCCGTACTTGATTGATTTAATGTCACTAATCAGTAAGGAACTTCCTTAACCTGTTTGTCTAGGTCATAATGGAAAGGTAAAAACCAGAAGACACTAGGCCCTCCATGGAAAGAGTTTGACACCCTGCTATAAAGGTCCCTTTGTTATCTCTCAAGTATTAACATGTATTCATTAGTGGAAACCTTAGCGTAACTTGGTTCAGTTAGCCTCCTAGTGATCCTAGGTCTATCCCGGTATTTTGCAAATGTTCCATCTAAGAACTATCCTGCCAAAACCATAAGTGTCATTCTAAAGCATATAAAACCATTGGACGTAATCGTGTGCTATTCTAAGGTGTTAATACAAAAATCTAAAATGTTATTGTTCGTTAGCCTAAAAATATAATTGTAATTTCAAAGCAAAGTCATTGATTATTTTTGTCGTTGGGGTTTGAAACAGCCTGAATCAGAGGCAAAAATAGAACGGTTTAAATGAACAAACCAGTTTATACACTGAACAAAAATAGAAATGCAACAATTAAGTTTTTACTGAGTTACAGTTCGTATAAGGAAATCCTACCTTTAAAAAAAAGTTGGCGTGGCTCAGAACCAGTCAGTATCTGGTGTGACCTCCATTTGCTTCATGCAGAGCCACACATCTCCTTTGCATAGAGTGTATTAGGCTGTGGAATATTGTCCCACTCCTTTTCAATGGCTGTGCAACTACCAATTGGATATCACAAAATTGGCGCAGAAAGGGGGTATAAAAAAGGATGCCGTGCATACCAATATAACAATTTTGAAGTTTCAAAGGAAGATAACAAAATGGCCATATGCAAAGTTTGTGCTGCTATTATTTCCCGGGGGGAGAAGGTGAAATCTTTCAATACTACAAACATAATTGCTCATTTGAAAGTCCATCATCCCCAGACGTTCAGCGACTTAGAACAAAAGCAGAAAAAAATTAGGCGCACTTCCATTTGAGACTCAACTCGAAGGCGAAATCCATAAACGCTAAGAAAATGGAATTCATTGCCCTTGACAATCAACCGCGCTCTGTGGTGGATGATGTCGACTTCTGCCGACTGGTTGATCACCTCGAGCCCCGGTACACACTACCAAGAAGGTGCTATTTTTCAGATGTTGCCCAACTATAGTTGCACAGTATTGTTGAAAGGCCCAAAGCAAGTAGTTCATGGATGTTCGTCACTGCTATTAGCTTCACGACTGACCTTTGGATCAGCGATGTCAGCACCATGCGCATGCAGAGTCTGACAGCACAGTGGGTCAACGAGGATATCGTACTGAGGGAAGCCGTATTGCATGCTCCATAATGTGCTGGTTCTCATACCGCTGCTGCAATTTCAAATGGCATGATAACATGTTGGAAAGAAACACTCCTAGCTCCATTCGAACAACGTACTCGAGAAATAACCTCAACTGCGTCTGCAGCAGACATGATACTCTCTGTCATGGCATTGAAACACCTGCTCAACAAAAGCCCACAGTCAGTCTGCAGTTAACTTGCAAAAGTACTCTACAAGAGGCCGTGAACAAGCGATTCGGTGGCATTCTCTCTGAGCTTCTTAATTGTCGCCTCAATGCTAGGTACAAGAAACGCTACTTCAATGCAGACAAACAGGGTTTACGTGAAATGTTAGACACAGCTGGACGAGATGGAAACGGACAGTGACAGTGCACACCGAGGAAGAGGACCCACGGACTGACAGCTGAAACCTCACTGTTTGACATGTATGATGAAATCCTGGTTGAGAATGAAACAAATGAACAACGAAACAGCACAGCAGGTAAGTGAGAGGTTTTCCTTGTAATAGGGACATATGTAAATGCCAACAAAATCACTTTTTGGTCTATTTAACTGTACTAGAATGCTTAAAAGGCTGCTAAAATTTTAAAAATTGTTTATTTGTATCGGGTTTTTGGCAAGGAAAATATCAGTATCAGCAAAAATGTCATATCGATGCAAACCCAGTTTCATCAGCTGTCTGGGTGGCTGGTCTCAGACAATCCTGCAGGTGATGTTGGCTGTGGAGGTTGTGGGCTGGCGTGGTTACACGTGGTCTGCGGTTGTGACGCAGGTTGTACAAACTGCCAATTTCTCTAAAACAACTGCTTCTGTTAGTGGAATGAACATTAAAGTATCTGGCAACATTTCTTTTGGACGTTCCTGCAGTCAGCAATGGCATGCTCCCGCAACTTGCGTCATCTATGGCATTGTTGTGACAACTGCACATTTGGTGGCCTTTTGTCCCCAGCACAAGGTTCACCTGCATAATGATCATGCTGATTAATCAGCTTCTTGATAACCCATCCACCTGACAGGTATGGCATATCTTGGCAGAGGATAAATGCTCACTCACAGGAATGTGAACAGATTTGTTGGTCTTGTTTTTCAGCTCGTGAAACATGGGACCAGCACATGACACGTTGCTTTATATTTTTAAGTGTAAAACATGTATGCTACAATTGGGCCTTAATGTAGGCAGAGGCTATTCATATTGTTATAATTGAATTAATTAATAAATCAACACCTGACATACAGTAGGCCAAGAATAAATTGGGCTTTTCACAAAATAAAATATTGGTGAAAACACAGGCTAGTTACATTGTTTCCAAATATAGCCACAGTGTAAAATGAATGAAACGTGAACCTTCTGGCTTCATAAACTTGTGTTGACGCTAAAAAAGATGGGGAGCGTGACGAAACAGTAGGCTGAGAGGAGCTGCACAGCACATTAGAGAAATTGAAGATTGGACCAACTTTCGTAAGTCATGTCAATTACGACCAAGCTACAGGCCAGACGATATGCTACGTGATGGAAAAGATTGGGAAAGAGCTCAAGATGAAATTGGACTGTAGCATATGTTGGAACGGTCTGGCAGATATGGTAGATTGTGTGTAGCACAATGCTGTTTGCATGGTAGAATCCGTCACTCGCAGCCATTTCTGCTAGAATTTCCTCCATTGCTTGCGTCGACTTGAGGCAAGACTGTATCGTTCCGACTGTTTGACATTTTATTCTGTTATTGCAGATTTGTATTCTGCCTCTGTGGCATTAGTTTTAGTGAAGCTCTGCACAGGAGATATTTTTGCAATGAATTAAAGTAGGTAGGCCTACTCCACTGGTAGCGCAGAAGTTGGAGGCAATTCTGTAGGCCTACTAACTGCATTTCAATGTCGCATGTACAGTTTCAGAAAAAATAATATGCATAAATAATATAGTAAATACTAAGCTATTACAACAGCGCACACACTCAGACACGCACTGTGCATTGATGATTGATCATGCAGAGCTGGCTGTGAGATGCACAGTATTGTTGAAACGCACATCCATGAGCTACTTGCTTTGGGTGTCACTGCTAATAGCTTTAAAAAAAATCTGTTTCTGTTATTTATCCTGGTAAAGGGGAGTCGGTTTGTTTGAGAAATCTCTGTAAATATTGGTAGCCCGGTTCCCGCTATTAAACCCTGGTGAATACACCCCTGATAGTTGGAAACAACAGGGATAGGCAGTGGTTCCTGGGAAGTTGGTATACAAAAATGTTGCAAAAAAAACCAGAACATGGCCTGCCTTGCAACGGAATGTCACCCTGCATGACAAATTCTATGACGAACTGTGACTCTCAAAGACCTAAAATGATCAATCCCAGATTGGTCTCTCAGTCAGGCCAAACCAAGCTGTGCTTTGGAAGTAGGCTAATAGATAAATTAGGCTGTCCAACTGAGTCAGACATTCAGTTGTAAGCAGGGGTGTCTTGTGTGTTATGCCACAGCTTATAACTTAAATGTTTTATTTCACTTTTATTTAACCAGGTAGGCCAGTTGAGAACAAGTTCTCTGTGACCTGGCCAAGATGAAGCAAAGCAGTGCAACACAAACAACAGAGTTACACATGGGCTAAACAAACGTACAGTCAATAACACAATAGAAAACCCTGTATACATTGTGTGCCAAATGAAGCAAGGGGGTAAGGCAATAAATAGGCCAATGGTGGCGAAGTAATTACAATTTAGCAATTTACACTGGAGAAATGTGTAGATGAGGATGTGCAAGTAGAAATACTGGTGTGCAAAAGAGCAGAAAAACAAGTGAGGTAGGTAGTTGGGTGGATGGGCTATTTACAGATGGGCTGTGTACAGCTGCAGCGATCGATAAGCTGCTCTGACAGCTGATGCTTAAAGTTAGAGAGCGAGATATAAGTCTCCAGCTTCAGTGATTTTTGCAAATCATTCCAGTTATTGGCAGCAAAGTACTGGAAGGAAAGGTGACCAAAGCAGGTGTTTGCTTTGGAGATGACCAGTGAAATATACCCGCTGGAGCGTGTGCTATGGTGACCAGTGAGCTGAGATAAGGTGGGGCTTTACATAGCGAAGACTTATCGATGACCTGGAGCCAGTGGTTTGGCGACGAATATGTAGCGAGGACCAGCCAATGAGAGTTTACAGGTCGCAGTGGTGGGTAAGTATATGGTGCTTTGGTGACAAAACGGATGGCACTGTGATAGACTACATCCAATTTGCTGAGTAGAGTGTTGGAGGCTATTTTGTAAATTACATCGCAGAAGTCAAGGATCGGTCGGATAGTCAGTTTTACAAGGGTATGTTTGGCAGCATGAGTGAAGGATGCTTTGTTGCGAAATAGGAAGCCGATTCTAGATTTAATTTTGGGTTGGAGATGCTTAATGTGAGTCTAGAAGGAGAGTTTACAGTCTAACCAGACACCTAGGTATTTATAGCTTTATAGTCCAAATATTTTATAGTCCACAAGTCCGAACTGCCCAGAGTAGTATTTGAAGAGCATGCATTTCGTTTTACTGGCATTTAAAAGCAGTTGGAGGCCACGGAAGGAGTGTTGTATGGCGTTAACAGTGTCCAAAGAAGGGCCAGAAGTATACAGAATGGTGTCGTCTGCGTAGAGGTGGATCAGAGAATCACCAGCAGCAAGAGCGACATCGTGATGTATACAGAGAAGAGTCGGCCCGAGAATTGAACCCTGTGGCACCCCCATAGACTGCCAGAGGTCCAGACAACAGGCCCACCGATTTGACACACTGAACTCTATCAGAGAAGTAGTTGGTGAACCAGGCGAGGCAGTCATTTGAGAAACCAAGGCTGTTGAGTCTGCCGATAAGAATGTGCTGATTGACAGTCGAAAGCCTTGGCCAGGGTGATGAATACGGCTGCACAGTAATGTATCTTATTTACATTTACATTTAAGTCATTTAGCAGACGCTCTTATCCAGAGCGACTTACAAATTGGTGCATTCACCATATGACATCCAGTGGAACAGCCACTTTACAATAGTGCATCTAAATATTTTAAGGGGGGGTGAGAAGGATTACTTTATCCTATCCTAGGTATTCCTTAAAGAGGTGGGGTTTCAGGTGTCTCCGGAAGGTGGTGATTGACTCCGCTGTCCTGGCGTCGTGAGGGAGTTTGTTCCACCATTGGGGAGCCAGAGCAGCGAACAGTTTTGACTGGGCTGAGCAGGAACTGTACTTCCTCAGTGGTATGGAGGCGAGCAGGCCAGAGGTGGATGAACGCAGTGCCCTTATTTGGGTGTAGGGCCTGATCAGAGCCTGGAGGTATTGAGGTGCCGTTCCCCTCACAGCTCCGTAGGCAAGCACCATGGTCTTGTAGCGGATGCGAGCTTCAACTGGAAGCCAGTGGAGAGAGCGGAGGAGCGGGGTGACGTGAGAGAACTTGGGAAGGTTGAACACTAGACGGGCTGCGGCGTTTTTGATGGCGGTTATATCGTTTAGGACTTAGAGCGTGCCTGAGGTGCACCCGTGACCAGCTCGGAAACCAGATTGCAGAGTGGAGAAGGTACGGTGGGATTCGAGATGGTCAGTGATCTGTTTGTTCACTAGGCTTTTGAAGACTTTAGAAAGGCAGGGCAGACTGGATATAGGTCTGTAGCAGTTTGGTCTAGTGTCTCCCCCTTTGACAAGGTGGATGACCGTGGCAGCTTTCCAATCTTAAGGAATCTCAGACGATACAAAAGAGGTTGAACAGACAAGTAATAGGTTGTAACTATGGCGGCGGATAATTTTAGGAAGAGCCCAGCTGATTGGTTGGGATCCAGATTTTGCAGCTCTTTCAGAACATCCGCTGTCTGGATTTGGGTGAAGGAGAAGCAGGGGGGCGTGGGCCAGTTGCTGCAAGGGGTGCGAAGCTGTTGGCCGGGGTTGGGGTAGCCAGGTGTAAAACATGGCCTGCCGTAGAGATACTTATTTGAAATTCTCGATTAATCAGTGGTGAGTGTTTCTTTGTCTCGGTGCAGTGGGCAGCTGGGAGGAGGTGCTCTTATTCTCCATGGACGTGTTCCGAAACCTTTTGGAATTAGTGCTGCAGGATGCAAATTTCTGTTTGAAAAAGCTAGCCTTTCCTAACTGACTGTATAACTATAAGAAATCTAAAATGTGTCATTACATCCTTCTCGTGTGGCTAGATATCATTATCAAGCTTCTTGGTACTGCAGAGACATTCAATCCCCTCCTGGATCAAGATCCCTGTTGCTCAAGTTGTTTTGTGTGTCAGATAGAAATGGCTCCCCTTGTGTTGCGCTTCCGGTAATACTGTGTACCCCGGTATGATCTGAAAATCTGGATACCGCCCAACCCTAGTAGGCGTAGGCTACTTAACATTTTAAGGTTTTTGTGAAACCTTTCCATTTAACATTATCGCTATATTGTTCCTGTTCCATGTTTGAAAGCTGGATGTTTCTTTCGTTTCTTATCTTGTTTCAAAATAGCCTAGCCAAAATCCCACCCTAGAAATGTGGAGGCAATTATTTTATAAAGTTATCCTCATATGCGCTCTCCTGTTCTATTGGATTTTCAAATCAACTTTTTAAAATGTTGTAGCATTCAAAGGCATTTTCCTAGTTATATTAGCATCCCATGATAGTGGTTGCATCTTTAGATCTCTGCTTTATCTAAATGTTGAATCTCTGTCCATGAAACCGCCCACAAGTGTTTTCTCGCAAATTGCAATATTCGTATGTAGGCCTACCGCTATGTAGGCTGTACGCCAACATCCGTTCAAGATGACGGCAGGGCAGTTATGCTGAGCGTTTTGTCCATTTTTTTGTTTCAATTGTAACAAGTTTTTATTACTTAGCAAAACCGTTATTGGCTGTGGGAGTTGTCATTTTAACAGGCAAAATCCTACAGGATCAAAGTGTTTAAAATCGTTAGTAAACCAAGTAGTGGCATCTGCTGTTTTCTACCAGATTTGTGCCGGTGTGTTGCCCTCCCTGATAGCCGAGCGAGGATACATCAGCACTGTGACTGTCTAGACACGTAGAGCCGAATAGCCTTGGATACTCCTCGACAGTCAGGCTTTTCATGTGTTCCGCCAATCTACCGGAGTCCTGACTCCTCTCCTGCCTTCCTGTTGATAGAGGAATTTTAAATTTTGTTATGTTTTATTGCCAAAACCAATTAGATTCGCACTCATTTCTAATTCATGATAAGTTGTAAGTTTATCATTTGCATGAATTAGCAAGAGACCAGTCTTAAAAAACAAGTTCAGCATTTATTCTTGATGAGTACTGACCCAAAATACAAAGAACATTATATTTTAAAAGAAGACATAAAATGACGTCATCAGTTTCACACCCTCTCCCAGCATTACAATGGCGTAGTATTCGGTCCTGGAAATAGTTTCACTCCCCACATAAACTACATTCCAACCTGTCTAAAGGATAAATTCTCCCCTAATGGAATCCAACCAAAACGTTCTTATCTGTTTGGAAACCTATCTTATCCCTCCTTCCTCAACTTTCCCAGGAGACACAGACACAATTAATTTCTGCTTACATTTTTAGTAACAGTACAATTAAGAACCCATACTTTTCAAATAATAACATAATAGTATTAGCATGAATGGTTCTAATCATTAAAGTATACATAATTGATCATCTAAACTATATTTTCCTCTATCACCTGTGCTGTGTGATGGAGGTCGGAATCTGAGCTGACATAACGTGATTTGCCGGTCTACATGGCCCGCATCTACCTCACTCTGCAGTAGCCAACTGCAAGGCGACTGGACGCATTTTACCAGATCCACACACTGGCTGAAATCCCTGTCAGCACATTACTGCAGCGACTGTTGAACGTGCTGGCGTTCTAAGGCAGCAATGCTCGGGCACACACATGGTCTCTGACTACTAGACCTGTAGGTTACAGCTGAACATTTTTTGAATTGTTTGATTCAATGGTTTAAATGAGTGTTTCTCTACACATGGTTTTAATTGCTTCCAACATGGGTTATGGCTCATTGCGTAGTCTATCAAAACAATCTTATCTCCATATCCCAGTGATACTGCCAAACCCTACTTTGACTCATGGTAGCTTTTATCTTTCAAATTTAGCATTGAAACTGCAGTTATTGAACGCTGTAAACTTGATTTAAATGATCATTGTGCAGTTGCTTGCTTTAGACACTAAAATGCTGAGGTGCTCCCTCGGGTCATAGTCAATTGAAACTTTACACAGTTCTGTTTGCAGGCATTCCTGCGTGAACTTTATGCATGCAACTGGGATAGGATTGCGCTTATTCCAGACATTGCGGTAGCTCTATTTTCATTTCACGTTTTCTACTATCTGTGATTAACACGCCCCTCTCAAAAAGTACCAGGTAAAAGGTAGAGACAATCCCTAGTTTACAGGAGAATTATCTGATTTGATCCATAAACAAAACGCACAATGGGCCAAAGCCAGAAAGGGTAATTCCAAGGCCGACTGTCAGTTATTCAGGGTACTGAGAAATTAATGCATCTTTTAAAACAGAAATGCAAATCTAGCTTCTATTACGAATCAACCAAGGCAAACTTTTATTGTGTGTACAGTTGTGGCCAAAAGTTGAATTACACACATTAATTTCCACAAAGTTTGCTGCTTCAGTGTCTTCAGATGTTACTATGGAATACTGAAGGATAATTACAAGCACTACATAAGTGACAAAGGCTTTTATTGACAATTACATGAAATTGATGAAAAAGTCAATATTTGCAGTGTTAACCCTTTTTAAGACCTGGCATGCTGTCAATTAACATCTGGGCCACATCCTGACTGATGGCAGCCCATTCTTGCATAATCAATGCTTGGAGTTTGTCAGAATTTGTGGAGTTTTGTTTGTCCACGCCTCTTGAGGATTGACCACAAGTTCTCAATGGGATTAAGGTCTGGGGAGTTTCCTGGCCATGGACCCAAAATATATTTTTGTTCCCCGGGCCACTTAGTTATCACTTTTGTCTTATGGCAAGGTGCTCTATCATGCTGGAAAAGGCATTGTTCATCACCAAACTGTTCCTGGATGGTTGGGAGAAGTTGCTCTCGGAGGATGTGTTGGTACGATTCTTTATTCATGGCTGTGTTCTTAGGCAAAATTGGTTTGGCTGAGAAGCAACCCCACACATGAATGGTCTCAGGATGCTTTACCGTGCTTTGCATGACACAGGACTGATGATAGCACTCACCTTGTCTTCTCCGGACCAGCTTTTTTCCGGATGCCCCAAACAATCGGAAAGGGGATTCATCAGAGAATATAACTTATATAACAGTCTAAATATAACAGTCTAATCCCTTTACCTTTTGCAGAATATCAGTCTGTCCCTGATGTTTTTCCTGGAGAGAAGTGGCTTCTCTGCTGCCCTCCTTGACACCAGGCCATCCTCCAAAAGTCTTCGCCTCACTGTGTGTGCAGATGCACTCACACCTGCCTGCTGCCATTCCTAAGCAAGCTCTGTACTGGTGGTGCCCTGATCCCGCAGCTGAATCAACTATAGGAGATGTCTTGGTGCTTGCTGGACTTTCTTGGGTGCCCTGAAGCCTTCTTCACAACAATTAACGCTGTATGTATGTATATTATGTATGTATGTATGTATGTATGTATGTATGTATGTATGTATGTATGTATGTATGTATGTATGTATGTATGTATGTATGTATGTACACGCACATACAGTGCCTTGCGAAAGTATTCGGCCCCCTTGAACTTTGTGACCTTTTGCCACATTTCAGGCTTCAAACATATAAAACTATTTTTTGAAGAATCAACAACAAGTGGGACACAATCATGAAGTGGAACGACATTTATTGGATATTTCAAACTTTTTTAACAAATCAAAAACTGAAAAATTGGGCGTGCAAAATTATTCAGCCCCCTTAAGTTAATACTTTGTAGAGCCACCTTTTGCTGCGATTACAGCTGTAAGTCGCTTGGGTATGTCTCTATCAGTTTTGCACATCGAGAGACTTACTTACTTATTTTTTCCCATTCCTCCTTGCAAAACAGCTCGAGCTCAGCGAGGTTGGATGGAGAGCATTTGTGAACAGTAGTTTTCAGTTCTTTCCACAGATTCGATTGGATTCATGTCTGGACTTTGACTTGGCCATTCTAACACCTGGATATATTTATTTTTGAACCATTCCATTGTAGATTTTGCTTTATGTTTTAGATCATTGTCTTGTTGGAAGACAAATCTCCGTCCCAGTCTCAGGTCTTTTGCAGACTCCATCAGGTTTTCTTCCAGAATGGTCCTGTATTTGGCTCCATCCATCTTCCCATCAATTTTAACCATCTTCCCTGTCCCTGCTGAAGAAGAGCAGGCCCAAACCATGATGCAGCCACCACCATGTTTGACAGTGGGGATGATTGGTTCAGGGTGATGAGCTGTGTTGCTTTTACGCCAAACATAACGTTTTGCATTCTTGCCAAAAGTTCAATTTTGGTTTCATCTGACCAGAGCACCTTCTTCCACATGTTTGGTGTTTCTCCCAGGTGGCTTGTGGCAAACTTTAAATAACACTTTTTATGGATATCTTTAAGAAATGGCTTTCTTCTTGCCACTCTTCCATAAAGGCCAGATTTGTGCAATGTACGACTGATTGTTGTCCTATGGACAGAGTCTCCCACCTCAGCTGTAGATCTCTGCAGTTCATCCAGAGTGATCATGGGCCTCTTGGCTGCATCTCTGATCAGTCTTCTCCTTGTATGAGCTGAAAGTTTAGAGGGACGGCCAGGTCTTGGTAGATTTGCAGTGGTCTGATACTTCCATTTCAATATTATCGCTTGCAGACTGCTCCTTGGGATGTTTAAAGCTTGGGAAATCTTTTTGTATCCAAATCCGGCTTTAAATTTCTTCACAACAGTATCTCGGACCTGCCTGGTGTGTTCCTTGTTCTTCATGATGCTCTCTGCGCTTTTAACGGACCTCTGAGACTATCACAGTGCAGGTGCATTTATCCGGAGATTTGATTACACAGGTGGATTGTATTTATCATGATTAGTCATTTAGGTCAACATTAGATCATTCAGAGATCCTCACTAAACATCTGGAGAGAGTTTGCTGCACTGAAAGTAAAGGGGCTGAATAATTTTGCACGCCCAATTTTTCCGTTTTTGGTTTGTTAAAAAAGTTTAAAATATCCAATAAATGTCGTCCCACTTGTTGATTCTTCACAAAAAAATAGTTTTATATTTTTGTTTGAAGCCTGAAATGTGGCAAAAGGTTGCAAAGTTCAAGGGGGCTGAATACTTTCGCAATGCCCCCTTGAACTTTGCAACCTTGCCACATTTCAGGCTTCAAACACAAATATAAAACTGATAAATGGGCATTCCTTATCATTCAGTTAGGCCAAATTTAAAATAAATTGTGAAATAATGTGCATGATTATTGCTCTTTCAGTGAGGCGAGAGAAACGCATTAGTGTCTGGCTGGGTACTAACATTCTACAGCACATTGTCTTGGCGGTTTAAGTTGTGAGTAGGTATGTAAAAAAGGCTCAATACATTTTGTTTTAGTTTTCACATTTTTGACATGAGCAATGTAAAATACAAACATTTTTAAAAAGTCAGGGAACGACATGGAGGTTCAGTATTTTTTATAACGGAGGAGACTGGTTGGTTCTTTCATAGGGGGGTACATGGTAGAGTCAGAAACGTGCACTAGACCGATCTATCTAGGTTTATCTGTCGGCAATCAAAGCTGTATCTCGCAATGGAATGCTCTTTCTCAATTTCTTGGTCTGCAACTTCAGTTTAACAGTACCTATCGCCAATGAATAGGCTAGGAAAATCTACACGAAACAGATCGTATACTGAACACGCTCACATCATTAGCAACGACAAAGCGCATTTGAGTCATCTGCACTGTGATTTTGATTTTGTGCTGGACAAAAAAACATTGTTTTTCCATTAGGGATTTTTCTTAACATTTAAGGATCCCAATGCAGTTTAAATGTCCGCACAGTCAATGCAGATTTACCACAGCTGTATATTACTGCCCTAGAGCTTTGAACTGGTGGTCTGTGTTCAGTCGATATGTATTTGAATGTATACCCTTGTTCCGTGTTGTAGCAGTCTTTCCTGGGTCTTGTTCATTAGCCGTCAAAAGAAAACTGACTGAAGCGTGGAGGGACTCCCTGAACTTGTCCATTAAGAAGTGCACGTTTTATTTTAGTCGCGTGCTACAGTTATAATAATAATATAATATATGCCATTTAGCAGACGCTTTTATCCAAAGCGACTTACAGTCGTGTGCATACATTCTACGTATGGGTGGTCCCGGGGATCACGGCCCAGACGTCACTCCCTTTCAAATTGACTGCGTTTCTTAAGATTTGAGTTGAACTTCCTTAGGCACTGACTGGGTATGGTTCTGTAGTGTATTCGCTAGGAACCCAACTGAAGCACATGGGTGGAAACGGGAAGGACTAACCTGAACTTATCCAATATAAAAGGCTTTTGTTGCTGAATGTTTTCCTTTGCAAAACTTTTTGCTGCGATGTGCACTAATCAATCACTGTTTTCTTCCTGTGTGCAGGTCGCTGTGAGCCAAAGGGTGCTTTGACTGGCAGCAACTCCGGGATCACCAGTATAGTTTGACAGTGCTTTGAGTGTCATACTGCTTAATATCCTACCCTGTCTAAAATGGGGGAGGGGAGACTAATGATTCTGTTTGTACGTATGTTAGTCACACGCAAAATCTAGCCCAATTTTGATGAAACTTAGATGAATGATGCGTCTTGCCATAGAGCTACGCCATTTACAAAATTCCAAACTTTGAACAAGCATATCTCCTGTCCCGTTTTAGCTCGAATTGTTGTCACTAATTGGCTCAAGGACTGCATAATTTGTTGCGGACTACATGTTAACGGTGGCCTCGTTTGTTTTTTGCTTGTGGATGCTTGCACAGCAAGTTAAGCTGGAGTCACAACTGTAGCTCTTTGGTCTTTTGTGAACTGTTACAACCTGAAAATTGTACTGTTAAAAAAACAAAACAAAAAAACTTTAAACTATATTTTTTTGTTAAAATTTTTTTTTTTTCTTTAATGGAATGATGCTTTTCCACTTCACTGTTTAATTGTGATATTGTGTGTCTCAGGCCTCCTACTTGCTGGCTGTGTCCAATGACTTTACCAGTAGGCTGTGTGCTGTGGAAGACTACAGACTGAGGGTAAGTATGCCTCAGAAGGGCCCTTCTGTACATCCAGAACAACTTATTTATTGCTGTAGTATGCAAGTGAAGGTTGTAGGGCTGACCCCATTTAGTAGAATGTTTGGTCAATAGGCTGTTGGTCGACCACAATTTGTTTTAGTTGAGTAGTTGCATAAAGATATATATTTTGGGACAAATCCATTGACTAGGCTGCGGGAATGCTATCGTCCAAGAAGGGGAGTGTGGCTAGGATGTACAAGGCAAGTCTCTCTCTCTTCAGAATGCGATCTCCAGCCATTTTGTGAGCATTCATTGTTTCATAACTTCATTGTGAGTTGTTTGCCCATTGATTGTTCGTGTCTATCAACTCCCCATTACATTCATCACCAGTAGTAGCCTACATTTACTGTTAATTCCCATAATTTGTCATTTCTGTTAATCCATTCAATAATATTATTAGACGTTTCACCATTGTCGGAGTGGACACTTTTGCAGAGCTCACAACCTATGCTATACTTGTGAGAAACAAGCTTTGGTTTAGTTTAGTCTTGTTTGGTGTGGTCCTGTCAATGGTGAGTAAGGATATGCACCTGATTACGCATATAAAAGTAGGCCAAGGCTACCTGACCTGCACGCAAAAGTAGGCTTACAAATGTGCCCAATTTGGATATGTCTGACAGTATTTTTGATTATCTTAACTCAACACCACTGAGCTGCAGACTTTTTCAAAGTACATTTTTCTTCACTTCAAATTGCAAGTAAATCAGTCTGTTTTTAGAATCCATTGATAGACAATAGTTCCTCATTGTATTTGAAAAATATTTCGAGCTCTCTCCCTTTTGATAAACATTTGACATGAAAGGGAAAAATGTAATGCAAATGTCAAATTATGATTTACTTCATATCAATGTTCACAAATAGCCTGTTCTGAGTTCACTGGTGCAGTAAACTGAGGGCGCAGAATAAAAAAAAAATTAAAGTGAGTTTCAGGCCAGACACAGTTGATAGTTTCAAGTACGTTGCAGACAGGTCATGCGTAGCCAATGTGATTTATAGGATAGTTTTTTTTGCAGGATATTTTGTACCTGCAGGCTGCAATGTTATGTGTTGGTTTTATGTAGGCTATTACATAGTTGGCAGTGGCAATTTAATTAAGCAACATTTAGGTTTGTATCATTTTAATTTAGATTAACCAAATTACATTTTTTTTAAATATAAAGACTATTATAAATTTTATTTTAGCCTATTCCTGGCAACTTCAGGAGCGTAACGGCGGATGTATCTGCGAAGGCCAGCGGGAGGAGGGTCGGAATTTTTATTTTATTTTTCTGGTTAGGCTATTTTAATCTCTTGCTCGTTATTGAGTCATTTTGTGTTGTAATTATTTAATCAAACAGCGTGCTTAAAGAATCAGACAAGCTGTGTATATATAGTTGATTTTATTAAAACACATGGGGAAAATACACTTTTTTAAAAATTCGACCATTCGATTGGTGGAAAGAAAAGACTTATTGATCGAACCAAGATTGTTTTTAGTTGGGAACAGCCCTAGACTGTTCTTAGGATGGTTTCAGCAATTACAGCTTTCTTATGATCCATGCTATGTGGTCAGGACATACTTATCTCCCTATGTATATAAGAACATTTTTGGAGCCTAAAATGTCCATCTAGGCAGTTTGTCATATGTTGGTCAATGATGTTATGTAAAAGGTCTGACGCCCAGTTCCCACTCCCTGCTATCCATCGGCTCCCAACAGCCCCTGCTCTACCCCCAGCATGCTCTAGTTGTGCATCGTTGGACACAGGGGCTGCTGACATAGAGGATAACCTCACATCCTGTGTCTCTAAGAGACCATGGCGTCACTGTGTTGATGGACATCCAACAGAACCAATCACTAAGGGGTATCAAGCTGTGGTACGGGGCTGGGCCACTGATCTCAACTTTCAAACTGAGACCATACCTGTTTTCACAAACTCAAAAGGCAATGCTCTTTCCATTCACCTTATTGCGGCTGGGCCAATAAGAGATGCTGTTTTGTTTTGTCGCACAACCCACCCAGCACACACTGACAGGTCACAGCGGGAAGGTGCTAGCGGCTCGTTTTCTCCTGGACAACACTCCGGGAGCTACAACAGGACTTTAAAATTGTGGGACATGCGCAGCAAAGTCTGTAAGTTTGATTTTTCCCCATTGGTGTTAGCATTTCTTTGACATTCTTCTTTCTGTTTCCTCTAATTTTTTTTTTCAGCCACACAAGAGATTAATGTGGATTGTTCTTTAAGAGATTCATGTATGTTCTACTCGTTGGGGATTCGTTTTTCTTGTGGATGGAGCCTTTGGTCAGTTCTAAACGCCCACTCTGTTTCTTCCTCTCAGGCATGAAGACTGTTTGCTGATCCAGCTGTAATGACATAGTCTGCACAGAGCAGTGTGTCATGAGCGGCCAGTCCGATAAAGTGCGGTTCTGGGATATCAGGTGAGTGTGGAGGGTGAAACTTTTTGGATAGTCCCCAATAGATGGTTTATAGACGTCCACCTAACTATCTGCTAACCTTAAAGGGGCAATCTACAGTTAAAACAAAGTATTTTCCCTGCCCATTTCAGTGAAAAGCTGCGGGATAGGGCTGGAGAAATGTAACCACTCTCAAAATATATAAACCAGAGCTATGGATACAAGGACTGACCATCCATGATATCAAAATTAGTTTTGAGGCTATATACTGTTTTACAACTACTTTAACAAACATTGGAGTAAAATATGCTTGTATTTTGTGTTTTGATGGGGTAAGACAGTTGAACTAACCTCATTAGGCATTTATAAGTTACTTTATTCAAGTCAATGGGTACATATCATTAATTTACCAAAACGGTAAACCCTACCAAATCCCTAGTAAAGCTTAATGTATGCTTTCCATTTGTTTTTCAAGCTCTGACATGAAATTAGCAGCAGCAGTACAAAAACTAAGCAAGCAAACTCATTCCTTGCTCCTAGAAGAGGAATTAAAGGGGAATTGCAATCAATCTAAATTTGTTTGTATTTTCCCCAGACCTAAATGGTCTTCTGATGTGATTTAGACTTGGAACATCCCATTTCGTTGTTTCTCTAAAAATAATTGCAATTCTGAATGAATAACACAATGATCCAAAACCAGGAAAAAATCCAACTGAGAACAGAATTCGGGAAAATATACTGAATTTGGGGAATTTTTATTTTATTCGCTCCCCTTACACTAGCAATTTTTATCATTGCCTTTTTAGCCTTTTTTTTTTCAAACCCCGAGCTGACAAGGTACAAATCTATCGTTCTGACCCTGAACAGGCAGTTAACCCACTGTTCCTAGGCCGTCATTGAGAATAAGAATTTGTTCTTAACTGGCTTGCCTAGTTAAATAAAGGTAAAATGCAATCTGGTTTCCGAGCACCTTAGCCACGCTCAAGGTCCTAAACAATGTCATAACCGCCATCGATAAGAGACATTACTGTGCAGCCGTATTCATCGACCTGGCCAAGGCTTTCGAGTGTCAATCACCACATTCTTATCGTCAGACTCAACAGCCTTGGTTTCTCAAATGACTGCCCCGCCTGGTTCACCAACTACTTCTCTGATAGAGCTCAGTGTGTCAAATCGGAGGGCCTATTGTCAGGACCTCTGGCAGTCTATGGGGGTGCCACAGGGTTCAATTCTCGGGCTCACTCTCTTCTCTGTATACATCAATGATGTCGCTCTTGCTGCTGGTGATTCTCTGATCCACCTCTACGCAGACACCCTTCTGTATACGTCTGGCCCTTCTTTGGACACTGTGCTAACTAACCTCCAGACGGGCTTCAATGCCATACTTCCGTGGCCTCCAACTGCTTTTAAATGCAAGTAAAACTAAACGCATGCTCTTCAACCGATCGCTGCCTACTGTGGACGGTTCTGACCTAGGATATGTGGACAACTATAAATGCCTGGATGGCTGGTTAGACTGTAAACTCTCCTTCCAGACTCACATTAAGCATCTCCAATCCAAAATGAAATCTAGAATCGGCTTCCTATTTCGCAAACAAAGCAGCTATCACTCATGCTGCCAAACATCATACCCTCGTAAAGCTCACTGTCCTACCGATTCTAGACTTCAGTGATGTCATTTACAAAATAGCCCCGAGGACAAACCATTCAGATGTTTTTTTTTTAAGTCACTGTCTTTTCATTATGTTTTCATGGGGAATCCAGAATTCTAATAGACTTTCCTGCAGTTCCTACCGCTTTCCACTGGATGTCACCAGTTTGTAGAAATTGGTTGAGGTTTTTCCTTTGTGTAATGAAGTACCATAGCTCAGAACGAACGTCACTTCATGTGTAGAGGCGTGTAACCAGAAGAGTAGCGTCAGTTTATTTTGCTCCTGTATTGAACACAGATCATCCCGTCTTCAATTTGATAGATTTATATACGTTTAAAAATACCTATTACAAAAGTAGTTTGGAATGTTTTGGCAAAGTTTACAGGTAACTTTTCAGATATTTTGTAGTGGCGTTGTAAGTTGGAAGCTGTGTTTTCCTGGATAAAACAATCCAAATAAATGGACATTTTGGATATATATCGACGGAATTAATCGAACAAAAGGACCATTTGTGATGTTTATGGGACATATAGGAGTGCCAACAAAAGAAGCTCGTCAAGGGTAAGGCGTGATTTATATTTTATTTCTGCGTTTTGTGTCACGCCTGCAGAGTTGAAATATGCTACTCTCATTGTTTACTGTTGTGCTATCATCAGATAATAGCATCTTATGCTTTCGCCGAAAAGCCTTTTTGAAATCTGACATGTTGGCTGGATTCACAACGAGTGTAGCTTTAATTTGCTAACTTGCATGTGTAATGTGTGTTTGAATTTGGCGCTCTGCATTTTCCCTGGCTATTGGCCATGTGGGCCTAGCCCAGAGAGGTTAACCATTAACTGTTTGAAATTACAACCCAAAAAAGTCACTCCTATTTGAATAGTAATTCCATAATGTTCAACATCACAAACCTATGACTTATACAGTCATGGCCAAAAGTTGAGAATTACCTATGAATTAAATTTTAATTTTCAGTCTGCCTCAGATTGTATGATGGCAATTTGCATATACTCCAGAATGTTAACATTACTTATAGAAATTTGGTAACTGATTTGTCACCCTGCATTAAAGTCCCCCGCTACTAAGAGTGCTGCATCTGCATGAGCAGTTTCCTGTTTGCTTATTTCCTTATACAGCTGACGAGTGCCGTCTTAATGCCAGCATCTGTCTCTGATGGTAAATAAACAGCCACAAAAAATATAGATTTATCATCAGAGTTTATCATGAGACTCTACTTCAGGCGAGCAAAATCTAGAGGCTTCCTTAAATTTCGCGCTCCAGCTGTTGAATACAAATGTACACAGCCCCCCCACCTCTTCTTGCCGGAGTGTGCTGTTCTGTCTAGCTGGTGCAGCGTATATCCCGTCAGCTGAATGTTATCCATGTTGTCATTCAGCCATGATTTTTGTGAAACATAAGATATTACAGTTTTTGATGGTAGGATATTCGTGATCGTACCTCGTCCAATGATTGTACATTGGACAATAATACTGTAGGTAAGGGCAGCTTTCCCACTCGCCATCGGAGGATCCTTACAAGGCACCCCGCCCTGTGTCCTATATAAATGTTTCTTTTGGCCTTGTTGGGTGTCTGAAGTACACCCTGTGCGTCCTGCTTGTTGAAGAATTAACCTTTGTCTAATCCGAGGTGAGTGATTGCTGTCCTGATATCCAGAAGATACGGTGGCAAACATTGTGTACAAAATAAGTTACAAATAACTCAGAAAAAAAACACAATAGCACAATTAGTTAGGGGGCCCGTAAAAGGGCTGCCATTTTTTCCGGTGCCATCTTATGGGGATATATGCCTTCTATTAACAATTTTACAAGGAAGTGATACCCACTTCCCCCGGAGAGTAGTTATGGTTATTGTGCCTATTAATTGGTCATGTTTTCGAACCAATACTGAAGCATCTGCAGATTTACGACTGGATATTATGGGTGACCAAATGTCTTATACCATTGACAACACACATTACCAAAAACTATTCAGTTGTCTTCCTATTTCCACATAGGGTTTCCCCTCCCAAAAGGGCATAAACCAACCTCTCTCCTTATTGCTACTACAAATACACACATTTGAATATCTTGTTTTTTTTAACCATGGATGTGGCTTTTGTTCAGAATTTATAGACAGCCTTATCACCATCCACATTACCTCCGGTTGGCCTTCTCCATGGACTACTTCTTTACAACCTACTGTACTAGTACACAAGCCTAACAATTTATCCATACAGAGCAACACCCACTAGGGACCTATCCTGAACGAAACCTACCAGACACTGTAGTGTTACTCACAGATCTCGCAAAGAACGAGCTAGACTCTGGACCTATCCTTATGGAACCTACCCTACACCATATATTTACGACCTGTCGTTACACAATAGGCCTACTGAATAAACTTTCTAGGTCCGCATCCTATAATTGTTCACCCTACGATTCTCATCTGCCCAATATGTCAGAATGAGTGGTAACAGGTGTAGGAACTGAGCCTACCTTGGTGCTGGCTCCTGTTTCACTGATTCGGACTCAAGTTTGACTCTAATTGTGGTGAACCCTGCTTGCAGAGCCAACTGTTTGGTTCTAAATAGTTTTTACGGACAACTAGTCAAAGCTTAAACCAAGTGTATTCACCCAAAGGGTCAAACGGCATCAAGACCCGTTTCCCCTAGCACAAGTATTTATACCTTGCATTAGGCAGCGTATCCTCCTTTTCTCTAAACACTAAACAATTTTTGTTGCTAGGCAGGAAGTTCATTTACGTGGGTAATAAACTATTCCTTCATCTGACCTGACCTCGACCCACATTCCACCCTTATCAGTGACCGCAACATGTACATTTCTCCTTCATATAACCATTAACTTCTGGTGTAGCAAGTATTTCAAATTACAACTCAATACTTGCGACATGTTTACATTTTAAAAGTAGATCTCATGTTAGAAGGGGGGGGGTAGGTGTCATGCTGCTATAGGGGAATATCCAAATAATGAGAATGTTTGGAGGCGGAGAACCCAGCTGGGGAAATCATACATACCCAGTGCATTTGTGTCATGGGCAATGGTTGTATGGGGTCTTTGCCTAGGGGGTCATTTTATTATCATGACACTGGCTTTTTGTCCTGGGGTGTGTTCTTTAGGAACCCAGAGGAAGGAAAATCTGCCTAAACGGGGAGGTACCTACCTGAATTTGTACAATACGGTGTGCTCTAATAAATATCCCCTCTTGCAACACTTAACGTTTTTTAGCTTGCGCCGTCTGTTCATTTGGGTTGTTCTGACTTTTTTTTAAAAGAGCGGAGAGTATAGTCTGCGAGCTGGAGCTTCTGGGCCGAGTCACGTCTCTTGACCTGAACCACGACCGCACCGAACTGCTCACCTTCTCTCGGGGCGACCTGGTTAAGATCATCGACTTGCGCAGCAACACGGTCCGTCAGACCTTCAGGTACAGGGACATGTCACTTTAGTACTGTAGACTCGAGCTCATTTACCTGACCACCACACACCACTTGATGTCAAACCAGCACTCAGTGTTTTATTTCTTGTAAATTTGTAGTCCTGGATAGCCTCATCCATATTGTCAATTAAGATAATCTGAGGTGATTGCATGGGTGGTCAGAGATTCTCTTTATTCTTATTGGTGAATAGATGCTGTATGTGGGCAATGGAATAGTCCTAATAATGCAAACCCTGCCTGTCTGACACTCAACGTATTTCAAAGGAAACCTAATATTATTGGAACCCAGGTCTGATATAGATTAGTGGTGTTGGAGGTTTGTCAACAGTGTTTTCCAATCTTTCCTCCCAGTGCTCAGGGCTTCAATTGTGGCACTGACTGGACCAGAGTCCCCTTCAGTTGAGTGGACACCACCTTTTTATACCAATGGGTGTCCTAAATGTCACACTATTCCCTATATGTTGCACTACTTTTGACCAAAGCCCAATCATTGGTTTATAGTTTTACTAACATTGGTCATGGTCAAATTCCCTACCATCTTCTATGAAAGTGTGCACATGCTCACCTATCCAACCACAGTCCCATGAGTCTCCACTCGAGCACCTTGTTTTGATCCTCCTGTTTCCTTGTGTTCTCAGTCCCGATGGCAGTTATGTGGTGGGGGGCTCTGCAGACTGAGTGCTGTATGTGTGGAACGTCCTGACGGGCAAGTTGGACTGCACCCTGGGCCGGAACCACTGGTAAGTTTGAACTTCTGGAGTAGGATCGTCTCCCTTCGACAATTCTTTCTAGTCCATTTTGCATTTAAGTTTCAGGTTCAGAATTTGAGGGATAAGCCATAGACTTGGATAGACAGATCTCGTGCCACAAAGCCTGTTTTTAACGGGCAGGGCCATTGAGGACTTTTACCATTTTTAAGTAGTGAGCTGGGTGGGACTTTCTTTGCAGAGTTTCCCTTAAATTTTTTAGCAGGGGTGGCAAGGGTCAGGGAAGGATGGGGGGAGGAGGGTCTCAAGAGTGCCCCACCGGGAATGGACTGAAGGTCCAACAAGTCTACTATGGGGTTGTCTGATGCTGTTCGTTACTCTTGTTGACTGAGGGAAAGTACTTGTTGATAGTTCTAGCATCTTCAAAGTGTGGCAGGTGGAAGCGTGTTAGGGCACAGCTTGTCCCATCAATTAATCATAGAAAGTGTGGATTAGCTGATAACTACGAAACAAACATTCTGGATAATATATATAGAATCTTGAAC
Organism: Oncorhynchus gorbuscha; assembly: GCF_021184085.1. Taxonomy (NCBI): domain Eukaryota; kingdom Metazoa; phylum Chordata; class Actinopteri; order Salmoniformes; family Salmonidae; genus Oncorhynchus; species Oncorhynchus gorbuscha. The sequence continues at coordinate 34,296,151 of NC_060186.1, forward strand.
TATTTATTGATCAGCATTTTGATATGCTTGAAAAAGAATCGGATACACTTGACGTGAACAAAATACATTTCTTCGAGCTCTGCGATCGAAACTGAAGGGAAGCAGCTGTCTAAATTTCTAAATTTAATATATGGGAGGGATGTTTTTACAATATCTCCAGAAGATAGAGCATTGCTTACAAGCATGAGTGAGCCATAAAAAATAAAAAAATGGATCTATTGCCTGGGTTACTGGGGGAGGTTGAGGCCTTAAACAGGTATGGATTATAGTAGGGATGCACGATATATCGGTGAACATATCGGCCGATGTCTAGTTTAACGGCCCAATGTTTAAAACCGTCAAATGTCAAAGCTGACGTGCGTACCTATATAATGTATGTACATGCCGTAATGATGTCACGTTAAGTTTTGCACTATACGTGCAACACAGCATTCCTAAACTAGCCCACAACGTTTGCTGTGTGGATTGAGCAGTCAACAAATCGATATATGCATTGATATATGCACTGCATCACAGTAATTAGTGTCACTACAAACCCAGGTTCGATCCATTTACATTACATTTAAGTCATTTAGCAGACGCTCTTATCCAGAGCGACTTACAAATTGGTGCATTCACCTTATAACATCCAGTGGAACAGTCACTTTACAATAGTGCATCTAAATCTTAAAGGGGGGGGTGGGGTGAGAGGGATTACTTATCCTATCCTAGGTATTCCTTAAAGAGGTGGGGTTTCAGGTGTCTCCGGAAGGTGGTGATTGACTCCGCTGTCCTGGCGTCGTGAGGGAGTTTGTTCCACCATTGGGGGGCCAGAGCAGCGAACAGTTTTGACTGGGCTGAGCGGGAGCTGTACTTCCTCAGTGGTAGGGAGGCGAGCAGGCCAGAGGTGGATGAACGCAGTGCCCTTGTTTGGGTGTAGGGCCTGATCAGAGCCTGGAGGTACTGAGGTGCCGTTCCCCTCACAGCTCCGTAGGCAAGCACCATGGTCTTGTAGCGGATGCGAGCTTCAACTGGAAGCCAGTGGAGGGAACGGAGGAGCGGGGTGACGTGAGAACTTGGGAAGGTTGAACACCAGACGGGCTGCGGCGTTCTGGATGAGTTGAAGGGGTTTAATGGCACAGGCAGGGAGCCCAGCCAACAGCGAGTTGCAGTAATCCAGACGGGAGATGACAAGTGTCTGGATTAGGACCTGCGCCGCTTCCTGTGTGAGGCAGGGTCGTACTCTGCGGATGTTGTAGAGCATGAACCTACAGGAACGGGCCACCGCCTTGATGTTGGTTGAGAACGACAGGGTGTTGTCCAGGATCACGTCAAGGTTCTTAGCGCTCTGGGAGGAGGACACAATGGAGTTGTCAACCGTGATGGCGAGATCATGGAACGGGCAGTCCTTCCCCGGGAGGAAGAGCAGCTCCGTCTTGCCGAGGTTCAGCTTGAGGTGGTGATCCGTCATCCACACTGATATGTCTGCCAGACATGCAGAGATGCGATTCGCCACCTGGTCATCAGAAGGGGGAAAGGAGAAGATTAGTTGTGTGTCGTCTGCATAGCAATGATAGGAGAGACCATGTGAGGTTATGACAGAGCCAAGTGACTTGGTGTATAGCGAGAATAGGAGAGGGCCTAGAACAGAGCCCTGGGGGACACCAGTGGTGAGAGCGCGTGGTGAGGAGACAGATTCTCGCCACGCCACCAGGAGCGACCTGTCAGGTAGGACGCAATCCAAGCGTGGGCCGCGCCGGAGATGCCCAACTCGGAGAGGGTGGAGAGGAGGATCTGATGGTTCACAGTATCGAAGGCAGCCGATAGGTCTAGAAGGATGAGAGCAGAGAGAGAGTTAGCTTTAGCAGTGCGTAGCGCCTCTGTGATACAGAGAAGAGCAGTCTCAGTTGAATGACTAGTCTTGAAACCTGACTGATTTGGATCAAGAAGGTCATTCAGAGAGATAGCGGGAGAGCTGGCCAAGGACGGCATGTTCAAGAGTTTTGGAGAGAAAAGGAAGAAGGGATACTGGTCTGTAGTTGTTGACATCGGAGGGATCGAGTGTAGGTTTTTTCAGAAGGGGTGCAACTCTCGCTCGCTTGAAGACGGAAGGGACGTAGCCAGCGGTCAGGGATGAGTTGATGAGCGGGGTGAGGTAAGGGAGAAGGTCTCCGGAAATGGTCTGGAGAAGAGAGGAGGGGATAGGGTCAAGCGGGCAGGTTGTTGGGCGGCCGGCCGTCACAAGACGCGAGATTTCATCTGGAGAGAGAGGGGAGAAAGAGGTCAGAGCACAGAGTAGGGCAGTGTGAGCAGAACCAGCGGTGTCGTTTGACTTAGCAAACGAGGATCGGATGTCGTCGACCTTTTCAAAATGGTTGACGAAGTCATCATGACCTTGCGGTGGGCATAGGCTTTTAATGTTGGAGTCTGTCTGCTCCTCCTGGGCCCAGTTTTTCAAAAGCTATCTGATTGGATTCCAGCCATAGAATAGAATTAAATGCACAGAAATAGAATGGGCATATCATTGACTTGAATGGGGATGCCCGTTTGATTCACAATATTTCTATACATTTAATCCTATCCAATTGCTGAGCATTGAGGTTGTCAGGGGTCATTTAATACTGTAGTTCAGTGGTCTTCAAACCTTGTCCTGGCTACCCACAGGGCCTGTTAGGTGGTCGTTATAGCTCTGCACCAACGCATCACATAAAGTATTAAGTAGTTTAACTGGGCTGGAGAAAATGTGTGTCCATAATAATGAGACTTTTACATCACCAGGTCATTGTGGACACCTAAACAAATCATGATAACATTGTATTGATAGATGCACTGGCACACATGTAGCATCTGACAATAACAGGATCATATCAAGAATAGCATCACAAATGAATACATAAATACAACTTGAAGTTTGATGATGAGTTGATCATTTGAATCAGCTGTGCAAGCCGAAGGCAAAATAAAAAAAAGCGCACGAGGACTGAGAACCACTGCTCCACAGGCTTTCATAGCTCTCTTTATCTGAGGACAGAACCGCACAAGAAACAGACTTCATTATAGTCAAATTACACCTCACTGAATATTATGTTACCGTTATCCCCATCCTCACTTCTAGGGACAGGAACTACACAAAGGTACCTACCCTATCCAGAATAGCCTACTCTCTCACTGATAGTTAAGGCTTCTATCCTTTCACCCTCCTCCATGGCTGTTACCTAGCTACCTATCTACAAATTATTACAGTGATAAATACATCAAGATAGCTAGCTAATATGAAGTTATGTAGATGGTGATATTTAATTCACTTAGCTAGCTATCTATACAGTATGTGAAGTTAGCTAGTCAACTAGCTAGCTCATTTAGCAGCTCATTTGAGTTAGCCTGCACTGTAGCTAGTTAGCTAATAATACATGTTTTATACATATTCAAAATGTATTTACTTACTTGAATAGGTCCTCCCAGCTATCTGTACAGGATATTACTATTGAACTATGTACCCATTAATAACTAGACCTTCATACAAACTTGCTATGCTGAATTCTTAAAGCACAATCGAACATACTGCCAGAATGCCCACGAGCGAGTCACAATGGGTGGCCTAAGCGGCACGCGGCAATTTGGAGGGCCTCAAACCGCAAGGCTCTCCAGAGGGTGGTGCGGTTTGCACAACCCATCACCGGTGGCAAACTACCTGTCCTCCATGACACCTACAGCACCCGATGTCACAGGAAGGCCAAAAAGATAATCAAGGACATCAACCACCCGAGCCACTGCCTGTTCACACCACTACCGTGTGTCTCACGGTCAATGCGTGAGAGTTGGTAACTCAGGAGTTGTTATTTTTCAGTTTCATCCTAATAACAGATTGTATTGGCAAAATACAATAAGGTAGACATTTTTTTGGTGCCATTTAGGGAACATTTTATTCTCAGCATCACTCCAGTGAGGAGAGGCTCAGCAACAGTTCGTTTCAATTCTTTTGACATGGCTTCACAATAGTGTTCCAGCTCAGCCAACGTTCTTTGGCCTTTTTTTTGTTGCCATGTGTGAATTTGGTCCAGCCCTTGGAAATCAAGTTTAAAACAATGAGTTTGACGTTATATCTGGCAGCTCTTCTTAGTACAGCTACAGTTGGTTTGTCACTCATTCAACTGACAAGCTCTATTATTATACAATTCATAAACAAGTATTACAATGATATATTCCAGTGCTTAATTTGAACCGGATCCTGCCCAAACAGCATCAGGCACCTCTCCGTTTTTGATTGTTTCGTTCTGGAATCTATTTGGCTGGATCCGATACCTCTAATGGCATGAAAGATAATTGTCACTTTTTGCAATGTAAACATTCTAATAAACGCAAAGTTCACTCGAGTTGCCTCTTACTTAATTCTCCTTGTATCTCTCACAGAACTAGAATGAGATTCACTTTCTTTGATATCTCTCCCTCTCCTCAGATAGACATAAGCCTGCAACTCATCTCTCCAGCACTGCACTTAATAATTTATTTCCTTATAGAAACATAACCGCACGAAGTGTTCTGTAGGAACTGCAGCACGCCTGATAAATTGAGACAGATTTGCAAAATTTATACAGTTACTGCTGTCTGTTCAGAAAGAAATGAAATAATTCAGAATAGCCTACTACACCATGAGAAAGCCTACAATTTTGCCACAGAGGAAAAACAGCTTATTTAAAAAAATTGCCTAGCTGTGGAGTGTAGCACAATAACGAGTCGTTGTCTACTGCCGGGAATGAGGCCAATCTGTCAGTGAAAAAACATCATGCAGACAAAATTGGCCTTTCGCAATATTTCAAATACCCTACAAATTTGGGAAAACACAGGTTGGAAAGCAAATGGCTCCTGCTGAAAAGAGAAGAGTCTATTCTGTTCGCTGTAAGCTACCAAAATATTTGATACAAAACGAGAGAGAGCAAGATAGAAATGCTTTTGGTACGAGCATATAGGCCATCACCAGCTAGTGAGCTGGCATCATTGATTGAGTCTGTGAAAGTGGAAAGCATTTTTAGGACTATCATTTCCACCTCATATTGTAGCATTACACACGTAGGCCTAGGCTATTGATAGATTCAAGGTGGTTTTCATTGGTCTCAGATTTTCAATTTGTCACTGTCGAAGTAGCCTGTCATTTCGATAATTTGTGCGGTATTATGGTGCTTTCAAGACAACTGGGAACTCTGGAAAAAAAACAAGGTCGAATCATGACGTCAGTGATCTTCAGGTCAGAAAGTAGGAGCTCTAGAAAGAGGCCAGGGTGCCAAAGTCTCAAGTCATGTAAAATTACATAGAATGAAATGCTTTTATAAAAAGGCCAAAAATGTCCCTGACCCGGGCCACAATGTTTTTTTTCCCCCATGAATGCAACTTTACTCTACTGCTCTTTAAAACTACGCAAATGGGATGATATGCAATGCTTTATTATAAAGGAAAAAACATTTCTTATGCATTCCTGTACCTCAGAGCTCCTCAGGTCACCCCCTCTCATGCTCACTTTTTGTTTCGCACCTCCCGATTTACAAATTCAGCACTGATCTATTCAGCACAAATAGATTTGATAATCTTATTCTTCATTTAGCGCTCAATACTCAGCAATAAACAATGTTTCCCCTTTTGTTTATATTCAGTGCCCATTCAGACAGCCTCAGTTACCATGACAACGGCAGTAGCTTCTATGCTAGCGGATTTAAACTAATTTAACTATGAAAACGTAATGAAAACAATACAGCAATAACATAACTACGCTCCTTGTATTATGTGCTTTACAACTCTCTCACCTTGGAAATCAAGTTTAAAACAAAAGTTTATATTTGATTGCTCTTAGTACAGCTACAGCTGCCTTGTTACTCATTCAACTGACAACAAGCTAGCCCAAGAACTACTGCGGTGAGAGCTCATAAAGCAGGGGTGCCCAACCAGTCTATCGCGATCTACTGGTCGATCACGGAGTGCTTGCCAGTCGATCGTGAGATGATTATACATCTACTAAAATTCAGCCACACTAATCAATTCATATAATCTTTTTCTGTTTTAACGTTTGACAGTCCTCCATTCACAGCAATGTCTGAAAAGTGATTTACATAAAATATGACCTGTCCCTGCCCACTTATTGACGTTTGCGTAGTTAGCGCGGTCAAATGCCTCCCGGCAAATCCAAGTCGAAGTAACAGTGATGCCAGTCAGGTAGCTAGCTAGCTAACTTTGTAGCCAGACTCGTTCTTAAGTTGTGGTCGACAGCAGCAATAATGAGTGAAGGGAAGGATACAAAACAACGTATACCGTTTCCACAAGGAATGGGAGGATGATTATTTTTTTCTTCATGTCATACTCAAAATGTGTGTGCCTTATCTGCCATAATAGCAATCGCTACCCCAAAGAAAGGTAACATAGAACGACATTTTAAAACCACACAAAACCCAGGAAAGAGATTTTCCAAAGACTGAATTACAAAGAAGAAAGAACAAGAACAAAAAAATCCACTGGCAGTGCAGCAGCCAATTTCAACAAGGCCTGTGGCCAAAGGGAAGGCGGCAAACAGCATCTTATCGTGTGATTCACGTTCTTGCTAAACATAAAACGCTGTTCAAAGATGGGGGGGGGTGATCAAGGAAGCATTTATTGAGGCTGCAGACTTGTTGTTTGGGGATTTTAAGAATAAGACTGAAATTATGGCTGCCATCAATGACATTCAGTTGCACAGAAAGGGGAGGGAATAGCGGAGAACCTCGAGGATCAACTGAAGAAGGATATTGACACCTGGCGAGTGTTATTTCCTCAAGTTTGACAAGTCCACAGATATGGTAGATGTGGCACAGTTATGCATTTTCAGCAGAGTGGTATTTGACAACATGAGTATAGAGGAGGAACTACTCACCATTTTGCCACTGAAAGGACGGCGAAGATATTTTTCAAGCTTTTATGAAATTTGCTAACAAATTCCAACTGCCCTTTTGTAAGCTTGTCTCCATTACTACCGATGGGGCACCCGCTATGGTAGGCTGCATTAGTGGGTTTGTTGCATTGTGCAAACGGGATGATTCTTTCCCTGACTTTCTTAGTTATCACTGCGTAATTCATCAGCAAGCTTTGTGCGGGAAGATGTTAAACATGAAAGAGGTGATGGATGTTGCAATTAAGATTGTGTGTTCTAGTCAAGCAAGAAGCCTAGAGCGGAGGCTAATTCCCGCTCACTTAGAAGAGACTGAAGTGGAGCACACAGACCTGCTGCTGCACACAGATGTGCGGTGGCCAAGCAGAGGTACATTTTTAGGGAGATTCAGTGAGTTGTTGCCTGAAATCTAGGAGTTTCTCAAGGTCTCCAAGCATGTAGAATATGCACAGTTAGAGGACACACAGTGGCTCCTGGATTTAGCTTTTCTCACTCACATAATTTACATGCTTAATTAATTGAATGTAGAGCTACAAGGAAAAGGCAAACATGTAATTGACATGATCAGTTGTGTGAATGTTACGCCCCTGAAAACAGGAGAAATAATCACGAGAGTGATACGGTGTTGTATTCTCAAGTCAACATTTAGTTCAATGAGAAAAGACTGCGAATTTCCCCAGGAATATGGGTGGAGACCAGAGCAATCGATCTCCGGCTCATAGATTAAGAGCATTTCGTAGATCACAGATTAACACTTTTAGGCACTACAAAATAAAGTAATCAATATAACGTTTACACATTACTCTCACAATTCGTACCCTTTGACAGATTTTAACTTTAACACAATTATATGAATGTTATCAATCTCGATCAACTAATACTGAATGCATCTTTTTAACCTTAGATGTTTTAAGATCCTCATATACTATGAATTTACTAATACTTTTCAATGTATAACAGGCTATGAATATTTCCTTTAACCTGTCACACTCTCCCCGACAAAATAAATGGTGTCCCAACATTACCAACATTGTCTTCTTCAACAGTCCGTATGCACTGGACCTAGAAAATCCTCTTCTGTAAGGTAGTACTTGAGCAGAGGTCAAGGGTCACAGTTCAAATATAACTAACAAGTTATATTCACAGTCCATATCTGTTGACCAGCTATATAACATCAGCAGTATTTTCTCATACTATTGATCAACAGTCCATCAATTTTAAATTATCAATATGCATAGTCTGCAAATTGTCTCTTTTGACAGTCTGTGAAATCAGACGGTAGTCCATGGTCAAACATGTCAACTCTGTAGCCTCATGTTTGCTGAAGCCCATACATGTAAGGTGGCTGAAAGTAACATTGCTGTAGTGATGGCAGCCATGGAACCAGTCCTGGTGCAGAGTAGACAGGGAACAACTGTGGCTGTATACTGTAGCAGGAAGGGATACCAAGCTGATCATAGGTGATACGTCTTGGAGGGTGGCTCTCTCTTTGTGGCAGCTGGTAGGCTGGTTCCTCAGGTTCAGCAGCATCAGTATATGAAGGAAAGGCACTTGGTGGACATTCATCAGGCAAATTTTCAGCAGGCAGGTTAATCTCCTCAGCAGGCAGGTCTTTAACTGTTGTCTCCTCCAGCCGCTTTTCAACAAGAGGCTGTGCTGGTAGCGTATCAGGGACGGGCACTGCAACTGTCTGTTTCACTGTTGGGGGTCTGTGTTCTCACTCTCTCGCTGGTTCAGCATTCCTCTCCTCAGGTACTGTAGGAGATGTGGGAACCTGTAGCGGCTCATGATGAAGGTCATATTCATCCCCACTGTCTTCATCAGAATCTAGAGTCTGTGATGCAGGCTGGAGTCCCCTTGTTTTCTGACTTTTGTCCACTTTGGTCATTTCTGGTTGTGTCTCAAAAGGTAAGTGGTCTCAGGAAATGAGCAGATTTCTGTGCAGGACCCTGGAGCGTCCCCTACCCTTTTCTGGTCTCAATTCATAAATCGGCAGGTCTGAACCCATTTGTCTCACCACTGTGTGAATTGTATCTTCCCAATAGTTATGGAGTTTTCCTGGTCCTCCTCTTGGTGTCAGGTTTTTAATCAGAACTCGCTCGCCAGGCTGTAGCACTGAACTCCTAACTTTAGTGTCATAGTACTTCTTACTACTTTCAGCGGCTTTCTGAGCATTTTCATTTGCAATGGCGTATGCTTCTTCCATCCCTCGTTTCCAGTTCTCCACGTATTCTCGCTGGTTACTGGAACCTGCCTCTGTGCACAATCCAAAGTGCATATCAACTGGAAGCCTGGTTGATCTCCCAAACAGAAGATAAAATGGTGAATAGCCAGTCACTTAGCAACGGGTGCAGTTATAGGCATAAACCAGTTTGTTCAGAGACTCCTTCCAATTTGACTTTTGTGTCTCAGTTAGTGTCTTTAACATTTGCAACAATGTTCTGTTCATGCGTTCTGCTTGACCGTTTCCCATCGGGTGATAGGGTGTTGTCCTGGACCCCACCATGCCACTGAGTTTCTTTAACTGATGGAACAACTGATTTTCAAATTCTCCCCCTTGGTCATGGTGGATGCGGGACGGGAACCCAAACTTCAGGGCAAAGTCATTGAAGATGAGATTTGCAGCAGTTTTACCTGACTTTGATGTGGTGGCGTAGGCTTGAGTGAAACGTGTAAAATGATCAACAATCACGAGGATGTACTCATATCCCCCTTTGCATCTGTCGAGATGAAGGAAGTCTATACATACCAGTTCAAATGGCTGTGTTGTCACAATGTTTGTCAGAGGAGCCCTTGTTGCATGGGCTGGCTTTTTCTGCTTGACACAGCTACAAGTTTTAGTCACATAGTGCTCGATGTCAGATTGCATATATGGCCAGAAGAAGCGGTCACGTACTAGTGATACAGTGCGGTCAGTACCTTGGTGTCCCATGTTATTGTGCAACTCTTCCATCACTTTACCTTTGTACTGCTCTGGTAGAACTAACTGCTTGCGGGCTGTAGTGATTCTGTACAGAATGCCATCACTGTCTATTGTCAATTTGTCCCATTCTCTGAATAGGCATTTTGTCTTTGGACTGAATTTGTTTTGTTCTTTAACTGGCGGTTTGGAACCCGACAGTTTGAAATTGAGCACAGGACGGATGACCGGATCAGATTCTTGTGCTTCTCTCATCCCATCTTTTGGGATCGAGCTGGTTGTTGCAGTGGTTGTCTCACCTTCAGCTGATACTGACATAGATACAGCTGAAAATGACCATGGTACAACAGCCTCTTTCTGTACCTCAACTGCTTGTATCGTGGCGGCGATGGTGTCTGGTGGAAGCTCCTCAGAACATTCTCTCATCAGTGACTCTACATCCAGTGGCATCCTTGACAAAGCATCTGCATCACCGTTCTCTCTGCCTGGCCTGTACTTTATTGTAAAGTGGAAATCAGCCAAGTCTGCAACCCACCTGGAAGTGGTTGCGTTCAGTTTTGCAGTAGACAGAATGTAGCAGAGCGGGTTGTTATCGCTGTATACAGTGAAGGTCGGAGCATAGTACAAATAGTCATGGAACTTATCAGTGATTGCCCATTTTAGAGCTAGAAATTCTAGCTTGCTCGAGTGGTAGTGATAGTTCTTCTCAGCTGCTGTTAAGGTTCGAGAGCCATAAGCAATGACCCTAAGCTTCCCCTCTTGCTTTTGATAAAGAACTGCTCCCAAGCCTTGGTGTGACGCATCAGTGTGTGCAACAAATGGCTGAGTGAAATCAGGGAAACCTAAAACTGGTGGGTGAAGCAAACACGCAATCAGCTGTTCAAGTGCCTGTTGATGCTGGTCAGTCCACAGGATTGGCTTGTTTGAGGGCACCACATGACTTACTTTCTTTGTTTTTGTTTTCCGTGGGTGGTCAGGTAATTTCTCTGAATCTGCTTTCAGGAGGTCATACAGGCAGCTGGCACTCCTAGAAAAGTCTTTGATGTACTGTCTGTAGTAAGTGAGTAAACCAAGCATTTTTCTGAGCTGGCCCACATTCTCTGGTCTGATTTCTTTCAATGCTCTTACTGCTTCAAAATTGGCTGGGTCAACTCGGCTGCCCTCTGCAGACACTATTCTGCCCAAATAACGGACCTGGGGTTTAAAGAGCTCACACTTACTTGGTTTGAGTTTAATGCCATACTCTCTGAGACGCTGCAAAACTTTTCGCACATCATTCACATGGTTGTCGAATGTTTTACTGAAAACTAGCGTGTCGTCCAGATAAGGAATGCAGATGTTATCCCGTAGCCCTTCCAAACACTCCTCCATACACCGCTGAAAAGCTGCAGGAGAGTTCATGAGGCCGAATGGCATACGTATCCACTCAGAGTCCCCACGGTGTCACAAATGCTGTCCGTGATCTGCTTTCTTCAGAGATGAACCCCTGGTAATACGCTTTCCCCTGATCTAAGAGGGAGAACCAGGAATTACCACCTAAACTGTCCATGATGTCTTGGACCCGAGGGATGGGCTGGCGGTCGGGATGTGTCTTTCTGTTCAGGTCTCTGTAATCTATATACAACCGGAGGGTCCCGTCCTTCTTACGAACGCACACGACAGGTGAAGAATATGAAGAGTTTGACTTCCTAACCCAGCCCTGGACTATGAGGTCATAAATGTAACCCTTCATCTCCTGATACAGTGGCCTGGGCACTGACATGTATGTGCGCTTTACTGGTTCAGAGTCCTTTAGAGAAATAGTCATTTTCAATCGTTGAATGCAGCCAATGTCATTGTCTGATCTGGAGAAGGAGTGACACTCTTCTCTAAGCATTTGCCTAACAACCTCTCTCTGCTCTTCGGTTAGGTGAGTTAAAACTACTGGTGGATCCCACTGTTCAGTAGCAGTACATGGGGTTCGAACGCTGGTGTGATTCACTGTGGCTGAGGTGACAGTTTTTTCAAAGACTTGGGCAGGTAACACAGTCATAATGGTTTGTACTGTACCGATTATTGTGCGTCCTAGCAGGGTAATGTCGTGGTCAGTGGGGTTAGACATCAAGCAGGATAACTGGAAAAACAACTTTCCTGACTGACTAGTGTGTCAAAGAACTCAAGGTCGTCTGGCCACGGCGGGTTCAGGTCTGGCTGGAAAAGCATTGTCATGTCATCTTTGAAATGCTGGGAAGCTACACTGCACTCAATCTGAATGCTACTGTGTTTTGGTACAGCAACCTTCTCTTTCTTGGTTTTCACTGCGTATTCATCTGTCTGTTCTGCAGTAACAGCCTGTATAAAAGCTCTCACCTTGTTTCTATTGAGGCTTGGGAAAGCTGTTTTTACTGTACTGTATCGTTTAGTCTTTTCGGTCATTGTCAGGATGTGCTCGATAACATTTAAACCTATGATGGGATGAGATAGGTGACAGCCTTTCATTACCAGCACTGGGATGATCAGTTCATTTGTTTGGTCAGTTTCAGAGGCTAGCCGAAAAGTTGTTTCAATCCAACCCAGGTACGGCATTTCAGTCCCATTTGCTGCAGTCAACCTTAGATCATCAGGTGAGTCCAGGATTTCTGAAACATCTCTCAGACTTGCGTTTGGGAGAGATTCCTCTTTCCATCGTTCATCAATGACCGATACCTGAGATCCTGTGTCCCATAGAGATTGGAGGTGGTGGCGATTCAGGTGACACTCAATAAGGCACTGTCTGCCGACTAGCGAGGTGACCTTACGGGGGTGGCAACCTTGAGCTAGGGATGGTAAGGAGTGGGCATTTTCCTCTGCAGGAAAACCTTTCACTGGTAGAGTCAATTTTCAGGTGAGTGCATTTTTTCTTATGTTTAGTCCAATGTTGGTTTTGACATACTTTGGAACAGTACAGTGTCTCTTTACATGATGAACATTGTTTCAGGTTCTCAAATGACTCTTCTCTGGCACAATTTGCACATTTCCGGGACTTGTTGGTAGCTACGGTTAACACTCGTCCCTCAGCGGTAACCTGTTTCCGTTTAAAGGGGCCTCCCTTGATGGTCTGGCTCCCCGGATTTTACATCCAGCTTGAAAATGTTCTCCACTCCCACATCGGAAGCAGTGTGTGCAGCGTGCATCTGTTCTGGCCTGCTGGCAGACAAAACACCTCCTTGGAGCTTGAGCAGAGTGGTTGGTATACCGGTTAGATGCATATTGATGCTGCGCAGGGTCAGGTGCTTGGGACCGACTGTAGTTGCTGTAATACTGCTGCTGGGAAACAGGTGGCTGGGGGTCCCTATCTGGCCTCCTAACTGGGGGTGGGGCATAGGCACAAGGCGGTGACTGAAACATAGGCTGCTGTAATGTCTCCTTAATCTGAGCAATCTCTGCACTGAGACCTTTTAGAGAAGCTACACCTGTCTTAAGTTCAGCTAACTCTGTTAACAGTTCTGCGGGTATCATAGTTTTGGCTTCCTTCACAGGACACTTTGCAGATGGCGTATCTTCTAACTGGACTACACTTACAGTTGTAGCAGGCTGTTGGGCATTAAACCACTTTTTGTTTAGTCTTTCTATCTCCTTAGCACAAGCAATGTTAAGCTTCTCTAGCAAAACCTCATCTGATGTTTTGCTCTCTAGCAGGAGAGGCTGAATGTCTATCCTGATACTGTCACTCTGGAGACCCGTAAGGACTGTGTGAAAACACATGCTCTGGACTAGAGCGCATGTCAATATGTATGTCAAAGAATAAATGCATTACACGGTAACCTCAAACAACCACCAAACTATCCCTTCCACAAACAGCTACCACAGATTACCACAAACAACTCTAAACAATCTCAAAATACCAAAGTGCCCAAAACAGTTACCACAAACTACCACAAATAACCTCAAATAACCCCAAAATACGCATATACTGTTACATCAACAAACCACCACAAAATACCATAATCTTGGGTAGTTTCTAGTTTGTGCTATTTCCGGATTGTTTGTTGTAGTTTGTGGTATTTTGGGGGGGTATTTGTGGTAGTCTTGGGTAATTCGTAGGAATGACCTTCCGTCACAAATGGTCTATCTTTTAATGTCACAAATAGTTCATTTCAGATATACTGGAGCTAAAATTAATGTAATATATAATAATCTATGCCATAGCGCATCCTGACTTTGCAAGTGCCATGCTCTACCAACAGCCACACAGGATCACATTAATGTGATTATACCATTAGACATTGAATACATCATCAGACATTGAATGCGTGCTCTTTCAGGTGCATGTGGGAAAATGCATGTCAGTATTGTCAGTATTAAATGCAGGAGGACTGTAAACTCCCTCTGCCCATCTTTCTGTTTACCTACACTCTTCAAAAAAAAGGGTCTGTCCCCATAGGAGAACCCTTTTTGGTTCCAGGTAGAACCTGCTGTGGAAAAGGTTTTACCTGGAACCAAAAGGGGTTCTTCAAAGGGTTCTCCTATGGGGACAGCCAAGGAACACTTTTTGGTTATAAATAGCACCTTTTTTCCCGTAAGCGTGTACTGTATCGACAGTTAGTGTGTAGGGTGGTCTGTGACAGAACAGATTGCAGTGATTCATCTGTTGATTTAATATTAAAAGTGAAATTCCATCAGGCCCTCTGATCAAGTCAATCTGCAGACTGCTGATTTTGACAAGGTTTTTACAGCTGTCAGGCGAGAGAGACTGCACTGTAGTACACATGTACAGTGTCCATATTAGAACAGCCAAGTCCTAGTGAGATTGAGGCTGTCCTAATATGGACACCTAATTACAGACCTGACTGACTGACCCCCCAGGTCTAACAAGTTTTTATTTAACCTTTTATTTTGACAGGGAGTCAATGCTGAGACCATGGTCTCTTTTCCAGATGAGCCCTGTATAGCATCACAATACACATCAAAATACAATAACACATTGAACTACACATTCATAATCCCCTTGACTTATTCCACATTTTGCACTGTTACAGCCTGAATTCAAAATGGATAAAATATATTTTTTAAATCTCATCCACACACAATACCGCATAATGACAAATGTATTGAAAATGAAAAACAGAAATATCTAATTTACACAAGTATTCACACCCATACATTACATTACTTTATAAAAGCATTTGCCCATTATTTTCAAAATTCTTCAAGCTATGTCAAATTGGTGGTTGATCATTGCTAGACAATCATTTAAGTCTTGCAATAGATTTTCAGGTAGATTTAAGTCTTCTATCACAGCCATTAAACTCTGTAACTGTTTTAAAGTGACCATTGACCTCATGGTGAAATCCCAGAATGGTTACCTTCCTCTACGGCAAATGAGTTAAGTAGGATGCCTGTATCTTTATAGTGACTGGGTGTATTGATACACCATCCAAAGTGTAATTAATCTACCAATGCCTTTCTTTGTGAGGCATTGGGAAAACCTCCCTGGTCTTTGTGGTTGAATCTGTTTTAAATTCAGATAATTGTATGTGTGGGGTACAGAGATGAGGTAATACACAGATTCAAAGAGGAGTCCGTAAAGAAGTTCATGAGTTCAAGAATTCATCATTCATTTCGATAGTATAAAAAATAGATTTTGGATTGTTCTTATTCTCCTCAATTAAGTTGGAAAAGCAGGCTGATCAAGCAGCAGAGAGGGATCTTTGATATTCCACTGTACTGTCTTTCCAAGCTAGTCGGAAGACTTCCTGTTTGGCAGAGAATGCACTCGGAGCATGAGAGTGTGGAGCATGGTAGAATGCATATTGTGTCTTGTGGGCTGCTGAACCTCTCTCCATCCATGATTTTGGGCCAGACGCAGGCAAACTGTCATGTCGACAGATGTAACAGTGTAATTTTAAACCGTCCCCTCGCCCATACCCGGGCGCGAACCAGGACCCTTCTGCACACATCAACAACAGTCACCCACGAAGCATCGTTACCCATCGCTCCACAAAAGCCACGGCCCTTGCAGAGCAAGGGGAAACACTACTTCAAGGTCTCAGAGCAAGTGACGTAACCGATTGAAACGCTATTTAGCGCACACCGCTAACTAAGCTAGCCGTTTCACATCCGTTACAGAGGCCAAAGACCCATTCATGTTCCCCTACAACATGGTGCAGGATGCCTCTCCACATGTTCTACAACATCGAAAACCATTTATCAGTAACCATTTATTTACTACACAATAGCCTGCCATATGATTAATCACTGTAATGACAGTGCTGAAATTACGGTTTTAGCGTGAGTACCAGCCATTACAATATAAATCATCCAATAGTTGGATTTTCTTACTGCCACAGTATTTCACTTACAATGAACTCTTCATATGTCCCAGCCTTTTTACAGCACCACCAGAAGTGGTTGACTATGTTCTTACTCCACTGGAGAAGGATGGAGTACCCTGCCTCCTGCCTTGCCTTTTTTGAGAACGTTTTGAGAGGGGGTTGAGAGAATTAAATGTACTTGCACACTGTTGATGAGACTGTTGTACTGATGATATTGTCAGTGTCCCCAATAGTCATTTGCATACAAGTAAAACTTTTTTTGGCTATTATTAGTTTGAATTCATGCCCTCTTACCTGACCGATACAGTCTAGCTTGAAGCAATGCCAATGCTAGACAGAACATGCATTTCGAATGCTCCATCTTTGGCATGAGTGGATGTGGATGGACCTCATAGTCCCTTCTGGTATCTGAGGATATTTTACCAAAAGGATGAGGATATGTGATATGTTACTATGAGGATATAATATGAAAGATATTGCTGTTCATTACAACAACATATTATCCCAATTGCAGACACTATTTGGCAAACTATCCTAACCTTGCAAATTGGTTAATTAATGTTTACGTAACGTTAGCTAGCTAGCCAGGCTGGGTAGTAATGTCACACATCACACAAACGGTAACAAATTGACAGTTGGTGTCGAAAGCTGCCGTGTCATTGTAGCTAGCTAGCTACTGTAGCAAAGAATAACAGAGCAGAGCATGTCACTGTGTACTGGTAGCTAGTAACAACTTTGTAGCCATTTTACAACTAGCTACTTTGTTTCAAGAGTGTCACTGTTAGAAGTAGACGTTACTTAAATAGTTTGCTTAATTCGGTTATTTTGCCGGCTAGTCATTGATGAACACATCATCAGCTTACATTAGCTTCAAGGAAGAAAGTGGTTGTATCTGTGATGTTCCTTTTCTAAATATGTCTAGCATACTTTTGCAATCTTTTTTTATTCTGAAAAATTCCAGTTATGATAGAAATACATTAAAACCTATAAGATGCCATTTTAAGCGGTATAAATCAATAACTAATTCACCTTTTGTCACAGAAACATCAAACTAGGTATGATTTATTATATAACTGTCTAGTATACTTTTACAACCTTTTCTTTGAGTAGAAATTCCAGTTTTGATTTGATAGAAATGCATAGAACCTCAAATATTGCATTTAAAGATGAAGAAATCAATAACCAATTCAGTGATTGTAGCAGAAAAAAAGTGAAAATATGCATTTATTTGCAATAACATTAAAGAAATGTTCATTTCAAGTGCAATTTCTTCTAGATTTAGTTAGACTCTGTTTACATAAAGTTGTACAATATTTACAATCTTAAATTGTATGCCAAATCAATGTTTGCATTTTTAGTGCAACGGTTCCACATTTTAATTTAGTTACAAGGCACAACAGTCATTTATTTGTACATCTCTAATTTAACAGCAAAGAGGCCACTTGCAATCATTTTCTATTTTAGCTTTGTTGAAGTCCTTCTTTGTCATCCCCAGGCAAGCTGAATGGTATCTCCTGAGGTAATAGATTCAACTGTTCAACACTTACAGCCAAACACATTCTGGAAAAGTCTATAGATTCAGTGTTCACTTTATTAGGTACAAACTCCGTTGCATCTGGAACAGCGTGAATTCAAAAGTGTTGATGAACCTGGGAAAGGAGATAGTGTTCAAGTTAAGTCCAGTTGGAGTTTATTACAGTCAGTTCACGTTTTGGAACTTTTCTGAGTTACAAAATACAATCACAGACTGTGCTGTCATTTTGGACAATATAAAGTTCAAACAAACAGTAACAGAATACAGTAATAATTCTCTGCATGCTTTAGTGTCTAGCAAGCCATGACCACGGGACTTGGTGTATGTAGGAGCAATTTCTTTTTGTGAATAGGGTGGTGAACCTAATAAAGTGGCAAATGAGTGTAGATATCACAAACAACTCCTTTTGAGCAGTGTCTGTCTGTTATACGTTTGATCAATAGGTATAATGGTCAATCTGATCCCCAAGGTCCTCATAGGCTCACTTGGATATATAGAGTTGGAGGTAAAGAAAAAATATGAAACTTGGACATTAAAACACTGGCAGAATTATTTGAAAAAACTCTTATTAAGTTTTACACACACAAGACAACACAAAGCAATATAAATAATATACTCAACTAGAAAAAATACAAATAATACGTTAAAAAAATATATTTAAAGATCGCATACTTTAGACAAGTTAAACACACCAGGCAGAAGGCTACAAAGGTTAAAGGGCCAACTATAGTACAGGGACAGAGCAAACACCTCACCATTGTTCCTGTAAACAGTCAAGAGATAGGAATGGAGAAATGCAACCACTCAGACAGTCATGGCCACAGACCAAAAATGAAAGTATGAATAATAATCATTTTATGTAGGCGTGAACAAAAAAGATATATATTTTTTTAAACGGGGAAAAAAAGCTCACATTTTAGTCTCTTACTGGGCAAGATGAACAAGGCATCCGTAGGTCACAATCAATAAGCACATTACCTTAATGCCCAGAAAAAAAGAAAGAAAAGAAAAGCTCATCCAACCCTTAAGTCACAGGGGGGTAAAATGCAGACGTATTTTTGTTTTAATAGGAATGCCATCAGAGGATGGACTGTTTAACGGTGTAAAGTAAGACCAGTCTGGAGCCCAAGCCTCATTAAACAGTTTGGGGTTCCCACGTGAATTGAAATTTTTCTAGATTCAGAGAGCACAATATAACTCAATATTTATAAGATGGGGGAGCTGCCATCTTCCAGTTCTGTAGTATTAGCCGTCTAGCTAAAAGAATTGTATAAGCAACAGTGTCCGACTGGATTCTTGACAGGGGTTACCTATGGGCAGTACTCCAAAAAGGGCTAAATATTAATTCCCAGAAACCTGACAGTTTATGACAGCCCCAAAACATATGCAAACAGTGTGGCTAATTCGATTTAACATCTGACACAGGTAGGATCAAAATCAGAGAATATTCTTCCAAGTTTGGCCCCGGACCAGTGGATACGGTGAAACACCTTGAGGCAGAATTATTTAATCCACATCCATTCACATAAAATATAAAGTATACATGTCACGAATCCCGCTTCCTGAGTCTGTTTGCCTGTGTTTCTGTCCTGGAGTGTGTTTCCGGTGTCCTGGAACGCACCCGGTCTGATTGCCGGGCGAATTAGCTTGTTGGGAGATCGATGTTCACCCGCACCTGTATCCCATCAGTAATCTGCACACCTGTCCTGATCATCACCTCTCCCCTTCAAAAGCTCTGACCTGACATCCATTCCCTGCCGGATCGTTAGCCATGAACAGTATGTTGTGCCATAGTATCAGCCTCAAGTTGGATAGAATTAGTTTTGTTTTTTTACGTATTGCTTGCCTTAAACTTACCTCAGTTTGTTCTGTCTTCAGTTACTCACCCGGATCATTTACCCCATACCTGCCTGGTCGTCGGAGGATTCCGCTACCCCATTGGATCCACCTATTTACTCCCATCAACTCACCACCGCTGCCCGCTACGCCACCTGGATATATCTACACATTCACTTGTAAATAAATACTCACATTCTTCCTACTCTCCTTGTCCTGGTCTGCTTCTGGGTTCGATTTTGAAAGAACGTGACAAATACCCTTCTAAGACCACTGTCTTTCTGGATGTTTAAAAGGTTTGCAAAAAGTTATTTCTGCAAGGAATGTGAATTGAAGAGATATGGTAATACCCTACGTATGTAGGTGACGTAGTTTCTCCGCTGGTATAATGGGTATAATATGTGGTAGTGGCACACCTCCCTACTGAATTATGTAGAGCTGATTTGGGCTAGTTGATGTTTTTTCCCCAGATCTTTTGTGAACAAAACACATTTCACTTAGGCTTTGTGCTAGCAGTTTGAGAAAGAGAGCAAATAGCATAGGGACATCCTGGTTGAAGTCCTAGTTTTTAATGGTGGCAGTAGATTGCAGAGGGGTTCACATACAGTTCAGAGGAAAATCATAATGTATACATTTAGCCCAATAACAAAACATGTACCGTCCACTTCTTATATTAGTGTTTTTTTTGTTGTTATCCACCCTCTGGTATCTTTCAATACCCATGCTAATAGTTTGGGATCACTTAGAAAGGATTGCTTCTGAAAGAAAAGCCATTTTTTAAAATCAATTTAAAATTACATCAAATTAATCAGAAATATAGTGTATATATTGTTAATGTTGTAAATGACTATTGTAGCTAGAAACGGCTAACTTTTAAGGGAATCATAGGCGTACAGATGCCCATTATCAGCAACCATCATGACTGTTCCAATGGCACATTGTGTTAGCCTTTTAAAATGATAAACTTGGATTAGCTAACTGATCATTAAAAAATCCTTTTGCAATAATGCATATTTAGGTTTTTTTCATTTCGCAAGTCAGGATGATAGACAGCTCAAGAGGTATGCTTATTATGCAGAAAAATATATACAGTTGAAGTCGGATGTTTACATACACCTTAGCTAAATACATTTACACTCAGTCTCACAATTCCAGACATTTAATCCTAGTAAAAAAATCCCTGTCACCACTTTATTTTTTAAGAATGTGAAATGTCAGAATAATAGTAGAGAATATGATTTATTTCAGCTTTTATTTCTTTCATCACATTTCCAGTGGGTCAGAAGTTTACATACACTCAATTAGTGTTTGGTAGCATTGGCCTTAAATTGTTTATCTTGGGTCAAACAATTTGGGTAGCCTTCCACAAGCTTCCCACAATAAGTTGGGTGAATTTTGGCTCATTCCTCCTGAGCTGGTGTAACTGAGTCAGGTTTGAAGGCATCCTTACTCGCACACTCTTTTTCAGTTCTGCCCACAAATGTTCTATAGGTTTGAGGTCAGTGTACCTAAACGTAGACTGAGGTCACAAGACGCAGGCCTCCTTATTTTGCCTAGAATTTCTAATGGAATGATCTGCCTATCCATGTGAGAGATGCAGACTCAGCCTCGACCTTTAAGTCTTTACTGAAGACTCATCTCTTCAGTGGGTCCTATGATTGAGGGTAGTATGGCCCAGGGTTGTGAAGGTGAACGGCAAGGCACTGGAGCGATGAACTGCCCTTGCTGTCTCTGCCTGGCTGGCTCCCCTCTCTCCACTGGGATTCTCTGCCTCAGACCCTATTACAGGGGCTGAGTCACTGGCTTACTAGTGCTCTTCCATACCGTCCCTGTGAGGGGTGCATCACTTGAATGGGATGAGTCACGGACATAATCTTCCTGTCTGTTTTTGCGCCCCCTCTTGCTTGTGCGGTGAAGGAGATCTTCATGGGCTATACTCAGCGTTGTCTCAGTTTAGTAAATTGGTGGTCTGTTGATAGGGATGTGGGGGCTGAGCTTTGGCAAAGTGTGTGGGGTTATATCCTGCCTGGTTGGCCCTGTCCGGGGGTATCGTCTGACAGGGCAACAGTGTCCCCCGACCCACCCGTCTCAGTCTCCAGTATCTATGCTGCAATAGTCTCTGTGCCGGGGGGCTAGGGTCAGTCTGTTATATCTGGTGTAATTCTCCTGTCTTATCTGGTGTCCTGTGTGAATTTTAGTATTCTCCCTCTAATTCTCTCTCTCCCTCCCCTCCCGGAGGACCTAAGCCCTAGGATCATGCCTCAGGACTACCTGGCCTGAGGATTCCTGGCAATCCCCAGTTCACCTGGTCATGCTGCTGCTCTAGTTTCAAATGTTCTGCTTGTGGCAATGGAACCCTGACCTGTTCACCGGACCTGCTGTCTGCCGCACCTGCTGTCTTGACCTCTGAATGCTCGGCTATGAAAAGACAACTGACATTTACTCTAGGTTGCACCCCCTACAACTACTGTGATTATTATTTGACCCTGATGGTCATCTATGAACGTTTGAACATCTTAAAAAACAATCTGGCCTTAAGAGAAAGGAGTGAGGGAGCGAGAGATGGAAGGCTGTCACACTGAAAGCTTTTAGGAGCTGTGCTCTTCAGCTGGGGCCCAGTTTTCAAACTCTTCCTCTCTTTTCCCACTTCATTCTCTGGAACCAGAGACCACTTCATTCACACTGGTTCCATAATGCGTTCAAGACACCTGAGAAACTTGAACCCTACAAACAATGGGACAACAAACAAAAGGCATTATGTAACCTGAACACCTACACCCAGCGAGTGACCTTGTTTCTCACACCATAATGTACATGTACAATTAGATGTACACTTTGTTTAATGGCCTTCCGTCTTCTTTGACCCTCCTTTTATTAGCTGCATTGTACATGTCAGCATTGAGAATTACCAATGACTGCTTCCTGGTGCCCTGTATTCCCAATGCGGAAATGATTGATGGATAAAGGATGTGATTCATTCAACCGCCACTGCTCCTCGGTTACATTTTTATTGCTGACCAGTGTCATTGATATGTAACAGTTTGACCTATAAAAGTTTAATAAATTATGATTTACTTGAGAGAAGGCTAAATATCATCCATTCTGCACTTCTTCTATATGCTTTATTGAAACTATCCTCACATTCAATATAGTTGCCTGGTTTGGCTTACTCGCATGGGTAAGCCATAATACACTGGAGAGAGTTGTACAAGTCAGTGGAAAGATAGACTTTTGATTACTCCCACTGAGACATATCCCACTGGGCACAAACTGGTTGAATCAATGTTTTTTTGCACATAATTTCAACAACAAAAATTCAGTCTTACCACTTCTGATGCCGCTGAATCAACGTGGAAAAGTGATTTGATTTGTAAAAAGTTAACAACGTAAAATAATTCTGTGACTTTTAACCTAAATCATGGTTCAAAGTTTTGTTGATTTCACTCGGAATTCATGTTAGTTGACAACTCCATCAAGTGTCAATCAAAACTAGACTTGAACTGATGGCTGTGCTGAGTGGATCTGAGACATCTAAAAATGTTCACCATAAAAATTCACCTTTATTGTAAAATATTCCATGCATCATTGCATTTTCAGACTTGTGTGATAGCTTATTATTCGTAATGTGATGAGTAAATTGGATAGTCATAATTTAACTCAATTATTGTTTGCAAAAAAGACTGTTCAATACATGGCTGAGCACTTACACTCTTAGAAAAAAAGGTTCCAAAAGGGTTCTGTCGCTGTCCCCATAGGAGAACCCTTTTTGGTTCAAGATATAACTATTCTGTGGAAAGGGTTCTACATGGAACCAAAATGGTTTATTCAAAGGGTTATCCTATGGTTCCCAATGTGTTTAGAAAAGGCAACATGTTGTGCAAAGAAAAAAGAAACGTATCTGATATAGCCTATAGCTTAGGTATACTCTATGCTATACACTCTTAGAAAAAAAGGCACCTTTTTTCTATGAGTCTATAGCACATAGTATGGCGTAGAGTTCGTTCAATTAAGTTGAAAATTTTCATAGCCTAACTAAAATACATATTAGAGTCGTTTCATTGTATTATTTTTACAGCAATAGCTATTTGCTTTCCAAACGATGTTTTTACAACTATTGTATTTTGAAATATGCAATATATTTCCACTGACAGGAGCAAAAATGTTGTGCTATCCAGGAGCATGAGTACAGGACATCAATAAGCTGCTCCCAAACATTTCAAACCAGCATCAGGAAATTGAGTCAGTCTGTCATAATTAATGTGGTTCAATTGCATTATGAAGTGCAGCTCAGAACAGATTCATTTGAAAGAGCTGATTGGGTCACGAATTGACACCAACTTCATACAAGCGCATTTTCGTAATCTTTCCTTCTCCTCGCCGCCTCTCCTTGATTACCTTTGACCCTTTTCCAAAAGAAGGCGAGAGGAGCAGGAGGATGCATGCGTTGAGAAAAACCCCGAGTGGTGCTGCTTTGCCCTGTCTTGACCACAAGGGGGTGCTAAATTCCTCTTGACTCCACCTTCCACTCGTTGTATATATCATTCCCTGGGGGCGAATGATATGGCGGTGGCAGTCCGAGTCGAGGCCACGGCAAGATGCCTGGATGAATCTTCGGATAGTGAACCAGAGCAGGAACATGGATCTCCGCAGAAATTAATACGCAAAGTTTCCACATCGGGTCAGATACGAAGCAAGGTAACCTGTAATTGCATTGGTAATATTGCAATTCAAAGCCAAAGGCGACCATACTTTTCGGTAGCTGTTCTCTCCATCCGCTATGCTAATTTTCTAGCTTTGCGAGGCCAAATGGGAAACACCGCTCTTTCCTGACTCTCTACATCCGCGAGATGGCGAGTAGGGTCCCCGGACAGGTCTCGCTTGCGCTAGCTGGAACTATAATAGCTAGAGCTCTCGATATCAGTAACGTTACTGTACTATCATCAGCACCACACCTAACGGTATCATTACTGAGTGTTGATAAATCGTAACGTTAGCTAACCTTCATCAAAACCTTAATCTATTTTAACTTAAAATATATTAAATCCGTGGATTACTGCGGCTAAATAGCTCCATATGTGAATGGCCAGCTGTTTCATAGCAATATGATACTCCTCGATTCTGTTGGCCAGCTCTAGCTAGTTTTTGCTTCTAACTACTATCGCAATTGATTCATTCGGCATCTCGTTTGATATTCATAACTATCTATACGTTTTCAGGAGTACTTATCTGACAAGACATATGTTGTAAAATACAATATTGTACATTGGAGACAGGCTATGTTTTGGCTAATGATTTTCTTTTCAAGAGTGATTTCACATATAGGCCCCTTTTAAAAAAAATACCGATTTCAGTCCTTTTTAAAGTGAACTCTGAGAAGAAAAACAAAACAAGCTAAATAACAGTTGTCGTTGTATTCACACTGCCCTTGCCTTTGAAAGAGGACTCAACTGTTTTGCCACTTCACTTCACCTATTTTGTGGGCCGAGTCCTATTTGCGTTCACATTGCTGTATTTGGAAAGGAAGGAAAGAAAGGAACCAATATATTCTCTGGGTTTATACAAAGCATAGGACGAGCTATTCCATCAGAATGTGTTGTCAGTTGGCTGGCAGAAACCTGGTCTCAGAGCATTTCGTATTATTCTGTACGTAAATCCGTTAGCTAGGCTAGGATTTAGGGTTAAGTTAAGGAGTTAGTTAAATGGTTAAGTTTTGGTTAGGGGAAGGCTTGCAGTTAAGGGACGGGTTAGCTAACATGCTAAGTTGCAAAGTAGCTAAAACATAGTAAGTAGTTAATTAGTTAAAATGCTAAAGTTGTCTGTGTAGTATCTGGGATCTACATCTGTTTATATTAGTTACTGTGCTGTTACTAAGCAGTAATGCATTACGCCAGTGTTACGTTACTAGACTTAATAGGAAATGCACATGCACACTGGGGTGCCGGGAACTGTAGAGCACGAGGGGTTTTGACTAAACGAAAACTAACTGTACTCCCGTCTCCTGCCTGGTCATTTCTCCACAACACAAATATTACAGTCTGTGATGAGATTTGAGCTCGCAACCTTTGTTGCTGGATGTTCGTGTTATACGCCCGCCCATCCACCCTGTCTTATGTAAGCGTACCAAACACAACATATCATACTAATTTGCATGTTCTGGATTTACGTTTACTACGTTACGTCTATGACACCAGGTGTGACAGCTAGATATACCTACTTACATTTTGAAAGCTAACAGATTTGAGTTAAAAGATGACACATTAATTGTAGTCAGAAAATATTATTAACATGTCAATATTATTGGTAACATAATAAATAAAAGAAGAATAATTGCAGATGAAAAACATTAATTCCATGTCTATTCAATGTTGGTTCAATGTAATTTAATTGAAATTATTCAACCAGTGTGTGCCCAGTGGGAATGCTGTAATTCAACCGAGACTCTGAGCATTTTGTATTATTCTTTACCTAAATCCAAGCTGCTCCATTTATTATGTTATGTTTTGTATGGTATGTATTAATGTGGGAATGTCCATCGTCCATTTCTTATGATATGTTACGAAATCCATTTAGTTGTGGATAGCTGGCTAACATTAGCTAGGCTAGGGATTAGGGTTCAAGTCCTGTAAAATTTTATTTGTCACATGCCGAATACAACAACATTACCGTGAAATGCTTACTTACCAACAATGCATAATAATGCTAAAGAAAAAATAGTAACACAATAAAAAAGGAATAACGAGGCTATATAGAAGGGGTACAATGTGTAGGGCTTCAGGGTAGTCAAGGTAATATCTACATGTAGGTATGGGTAACGTGACTATGCATAGATAATAAACACAGAGTAGCAGCAGCGTTCAGTGCATTCAGAAAGTATTCAGACTAGGTTTGCACAGTTTGGGGAATATTCAGAGGTGGACACATCCCATATTTGGAATATTTGGGAAGTAACAGAAATATATGCAAATTAATATTAATACCATTTAAATGTAGATGTTTTTTGCAATGGATATATTTACCATATCATATGGAGACAGAAACAAACTTTTTACCTTATCATAAGTAGACATAATTGAAAATTATTAAATCCTTCCAATAGAAATTTAAAAAACTATTTAGTTACGAACTTGAATGAAATGAGTTGACTCTTCACATGGGAGGATTTCACTGAACAACAAAAGAAAGGGGATATTGAATGATTCCCAATGATCCATCGTATCTCCCAAAAACGTTTTCAACATACATCTATAAAATAGTCTAGATAGTCTAGAAACTAAAGCTTTGGTTGTCTTCCTCTCAAGCTTCCATTGCTTCTCCCTGGACTTCCGCTTCTCCCTGGACCTCCTCAAAGTCCACCTCTTGAACATCAGACTCTGAGGCTCTGAGGCTTCATCTTCACTTTCCAATCTTGTTGAGGATGGCTCGTTGTCAGGCTCAAAAAGCCTCAAATTTGCTACTAATTTTTCAACCCTTGTATTGGTGAAGCCTGTTGCGTGCTCTGGTGTGTGTGTTCCCAAACAAGAAACAGTTGCGCTCTAAGGCGGCTGATGTTGGTGGGATTTAGAGGATGATGGAGGCAACAGGGGAAAGAGCCTCAGATCCACAAAGTCCCTTCCACCAGGTGGCTGATGAGATATGTTGGCATGGCTGCCATATTGCATCACCATCCCAAAGCCCTTGCTTGGACGTGTACTTCGCCAGACTGCCAAGAACCATGCCCTCATCCAGGCCAAGGTGGCATGACCAAGGTAGTGATGACCTTGTTGATCTCTGCACCAGACAGGATGTTCTTGCCAGCATACATGTACGCTGCGGCATGTATTGACTTCAGGCAGAAGTCTTCACGCTTTTTGATGTATTTCAAAACTTCAGTTTCCTCTGCTTGGCGCAACAGTGAAGTGGGCAGGGCAGTACAGATTTATTCTCTTACATCTGCAAGCAGAGTCTGAACATCAGACAGGATGGTCTCCCTGCTGGGCAGCTTCAATGTGGTGCTCTTATTCTTCTCACTTTGCTTGGTGAGGTAGATTGGTGCTTGATGATCCTTCATATATGGTTGAAGTCGGAAGATTACATACACTTAGGTTGGAGTCATTAAAACTTGTTTTTTAACCACTCCACAAATTTCTTGTTAATGTCCCTTTGATAGGATAGTCTTGAACGGAGCTTATTCAATTCCGGTGCCATCCATTCACCAGGGTTAGAGTTAGAGTTAGGTTAAAGGTTAGGGAAAGGGTTAGCTAAAAGGGTTAACAAAAAAAGTGGTCTAAAAAAAGTGGATGCTGTGCGAGTACTAACCTACTTTTTGTTAAAAGAAACACAAAAACGAACTACGCCGTTGAACTCGTCATCAATTTTCTATATAATAATAATAATAATATGCCATTTAGCAGACGCTTTTATCCAAAGCGACTTACAGTCATGTGTGCATACATTCTACGTATGGGTGGTCCCGGGGATTGAACCCACTACCCTGGCGTTACAAGCGCCATGCTCTACCAACTGAGCTACAGAGGACATAGAGGTAAGATAGATTTTGAGACATGACATGTATTAGCAATTGCGGAGGCTCCAGAGACTTGTGGATGCCAAATCGAGCTCCGTACCGCATCACCGTGTGCCTCTCAAATTGTGTAACAATGCGGAGGGCTTTTATAGGTCTGTTTAGCTCTGCATTTACATGATTGGTTGACGGTAGATGTGGGAGGGAGGTTTTGTATAAACGCAAACTCACTTCCTTGACAACTTTCTTCACAACAGCTCTGCGAAGCACAAGAAATACGATGCCTCATGTCTACCAAATTCATCAAAGTATTCGCGTTCCGGTGGAAGTCATTCACTGTCAATGGAGCAGTTCGCAATGCTACGTTGGGGGTGCCTCATTAGGCTGCGGGGCGTTCTGTGTACCCCATGCGGTTAATATTTTCAACTTTTGCATTGCTTTGCTGTGTGGTGGTACAAACGGAAGTACACACATAGACTCCAACTAGGTAGCTTTTAGCTAGTTGAAAAGCGAAGCACGTGCGTCAAGTACGGAAATCTGGCCAAACAAAACGCTTATGCATCTGGTCGACATCGGGCACGAATGCTCTTCCTTCTGCGGAGACCGCATCATAGTAAATCCTGTACGGCCGCAGCAGATGTCAGATTGACCATGCAGAGACATAATGCCTCTTGAGTAAATCTGAGCTGAAGATCTTTTTTCAGGCTATTCCGTTAAACAACTAGAGCCTACTGTATGCACATGTTGTAATCACACTTCAAATCTTAATTGGTTAATTTCAAACTGTAATTTTTTGAGGCGCAGCCATAAACTAGTTTTGTACAATGGCAAGTGGTGGGGTTGATAAAACCCACATTTTAGGATTTTAGCAAGACCTAAACGATATCATAACCGCCATCGATAAGAGCCAATACAGTGCAGACGTATTCATCGACCTGGCCAAGTCTTTCGACTCTGTCAATCACCACATTCTTATGTGCAGACTCAACAGCCTTGGTTTCTCAAATGACTGCCTCGCCTGGTTCACCAACTACTTCTCTGATAGAGTTCAGTGTGTCAAATCGGAGGGCCTATTTTCCGGACCTCTGCCAGTCTCTATGGGACTGCCACAGGGTTAAATTCTCGGGCCGACTCTCTTCTCTGTATACATCAATGATGTCGCTCTTGCTGCTGGTGATTCTCTGATCCACCTTTACGCAGATGACACCATTCTGTATACTTCTGGCCCTTCTTGGACACTGTGTTAACAACCCTCCAGGCAAGCTTCAATGCCATACAACTCTCCTTCCGTGGCCTCCAACTGCTCTTAAATGCAAGTAAAACTAAATGCATGCTCTTCAACTGATCGCTGCCCGCACCTGCCCGCCCGTACAGTATCACTACTCTGGACGGTTCTGACTTAGAATATGTGGACAACTACAAATACCTAGGTGTCTGGTTAGACTGTAAACTCTCCTTCCAGACTCACATTAAGCATCTCCAATCCAAAGTTAAATCTAGAATTGGCTTCCTGTTTCACAACAAAGCATCCTTCACTCATGCTGCCAAACATACCCTTGCAAAACTGACCATCCTACCGATCCTCGACTTCGGCGATGTCATTTACAAAATAGCCTCCAATACCCTACTCAATAAATTGGATGCAGTCTATTACAGTGCCGTCCGTTTGGTCACCAAAGCCCCATATTACTACCCACCACTGCGACCTGTACGCACTCGTTGGCTGGCCCTCGCTTCATACTCGTCGCCAAACCCACTGGCTCCGGGTCATCTACAAGACCCTGCTAGGTAAAGCCCCCCCCCCCCCCCTTATCTCAGCTCGCTGGTCACCATGGCAGCACCCACCTGTAGCATGCGCTCCAGCAAGTATATCTCTGGTCACCCCCAAAACCAATTCTTCCTTTGGCCTCTCCTTCCAGTTCTCTGCTGCCAATGACTTGAACGAACCACAAAAATCTCTGAAACTGGAAAGCTTATCTCCCTCACTAGCTTTAAGCACCAGCTGTCAGAGCAGCTCACAGATTTCTGCACCTGTACATAGCCCATCTATAATTTAGCCCAAACAACTCTCTTCCCCTACTGTATTTATTTTGCTCCTTTACACCCCATTATTTCTATCTCTACTTTGCACATTCTTCCACTGCAAATCTACCATTCCAGTGTTTTACTTGCTATATTTTTTTACTTCGCCACTATGGCCTTTTTTTCCTTTACCTCCCTTATCTCACCTCATTTTCTCACATTGTATATAGACTTATTTTCCTACTGTATTATTGACTGTATGTTTGTTTTACTCCATGTGTAACTCTGTGTTGTTGTATGTGTCGAACTGCTTCGCTTTATCTTGCCCAGGTCGCAATTGTAAATGAGAACTTGTTCTCAACTTGCCTACCTGGTTAAATAAAAGTGAAATAAATAAAGAATTCTCCTATATTAATTTCACATTTCCACAAACGGCAAAGGGTTTCCTTTCAAATGGTATCAAGAATATGCATATCCTTGCTTCAGATCCTGAGCTACAGGTGTAATGTTGTTCGTCTGTTGTTTGTAGAAAGTCAGACCGAAATGCAGCGTGTAGGTTACTCATGACTTTTAATGAAGCTAATACGGTACATGAAATAACGGAAGAAGAAAACAACAAACGAATGAAACTAATACAGCCTATCTGGTGACTAACACTAAGACAGGTACAATCACCCACGAAATACAACGCGCACTCAGGCTGCCTAAATACGGTTCCCAATCCGAGACAACGAGAATCAGCTGACTCCAATTAGGAATCGCCTCAGGCAGCCAAGCCTAACTAGACACACCCCTAATAATACACACTCCCAATTAATACAACCCCAATACGAAATACAACATATAAACCCATGTCACACCCTGGCCTACCCAAACATATAACAAAAACACAAGATACAATGACCAAGGCGTGACAACAGGCAGTTAGATTTGGGTATGTTATTTTAGGTGAAAATGGAAAAAAAGGGTCAGATCCTTAATTAAGTAATGGAGTACGAGATTGAAGCAGTCCACACCAACTACATAATTCTCATGGAAAACCAGGGAATTGCAGTAAACAAAAACTGTGTCCATCGGGGCTCTTCCTTTTCATGTTAAGCTGGCTCTCATTTCATTGTTGTTGCGCTTCAGTCTTGTTAATTACTTCCTTTTATATTTGTTCCTAAGCTGCTACATTTTGTGTGTACACAACACATTTTTCCTATACTAACCGTTGGTAGCGGAAGGCACACTAACGCCCTGGACCAGAGCTAAGCTGTCACCTGCTACCACCCATTGAGCAGCAGTTCCTATTGAAATGAATTTATAGCCGTGGTGGCAGCTCTGTGCCCATTCTTACAGTCATAATGGCTACCACAGTATTAGGCTAACTTTCTTGTTAACAAGGAATCATATTCACCTCAGACCTTCAAAGCCTTTTTAAATGTATTTTTAAAAAGCTATGCAATGATGATAAAGCTGTTATGACTAAGGCTGTGGCGGTCAACCAGTGATTGTCATGCAAATAACTTCAGGTCTCACAGGTATTGGACCATTAATTAACATTAACACGTTTAGTGTCTATCTCCTGGCTTCCACACACAGCCTACAAGCCACTGATACAGACCTTTTGGAACATCTACATTTTCAGTCTAAATCCATGTAATATAGCCTACACCATCACAATAAATCCATTATTTATTTTAGACAGGTCTAAAGAAACAAGATATGAAGAAAATGTATACCCTCATATCTGGCTATGTTATATGGCTGTGGGCTATGCTAGTTCATTTAGCAGACAATATTTGCTTAGAATTCCTTGCCATTATTTTATAGTATGAAGAATACAATTGAACATAGCTGAATAAAATAGAAAATGCATTTTCTCCATGCGATTTCGAGGGAGTGTCAGGAGTTTGCAAATGTGGCTATTCTGTGTTGAGCGGTTAACAAAGAAACAGGTTCTCATATGCTTCATTTTGAGTTATTTATGTAACTTTAGTTGTGATACAAAAGTTAAGCTATATGCTTTGATTTAATACATTCTAAGGCTGCATTCGACTCTAATGATTTGAAAGAAGTCACATGAAAGGCATGCTCTCTCCTTGCTCAGGCTGCATACTTCATTAGTCTCATCACCTACTCCTGTTTATACAAAAAAAAATACAATCATTCAAAATAGGCTACTAAAACATGATTTTGGCCACGGAGATATTTAGCTTATTTTTTGTAATAAATTGTGTATTGTTTTAAATTGTATTGTTTACAATCGGAAGGAAAGGCAGAGAGCAATTTGACCAGATTATTGTTGAGTTGCGTCTCTGTGAAAAGTAGAGGCCAAGCCAGGCATACCGCAATTTTCAAAATACAATTGCAGGTAAACATAATTTGGAAAGAAAATGGTTATTGCTGTAGAACGAAGACAATGAAAGGACTACTATGTGTTTTTAGTTATCATAAATGATCAACCTAATTGAGCAAACAACAGTATAGCACCAGCGGAGAGCATCTGTCATCTCCCCGGTGATTTCCCTGTGAGTGCGCACTGTGCATATTCACTATTTATCATTGTTGGTTCAGTGCTACTTAAAAGTTTGTTTTTGGAAAATAATTTCCTCCTCAAGGACGTTCAGAGACTTGTTCCAAAGTCTCACTCCTGCGTTGTCTTGGCTGTGTGCTTAGGGTCGTTGTCCTGTTGGAAGGTGAACCTTCGCCCCAGTCTGAGGTCCTGAGCGCTCTGGAGCAGGTTTTCATCAAGGAACTCTCTGTACATTTCTCCATTCATTTTTCCCTCATGCAAAGATAGAAGAAACATAGGCCTACTATACGTGCTCAGCCATGCATTGAACTGTTTTTTTTTTTTCGAACAGTGATTGAGTTGTATTATTAGCCTAAATTATGACTATCCAATCTACTCATCACATTACCAATAGGTCTGCAATTGGTAGTAGGACTGCAATTACATAGGTCTGCAAATGCGATTATGCATGTAATGCATTATTATAATAAAGGTGCATTTTTATGGTAACTGATTTTCCCCAAACTTGAAACTCAGGAGCCGCCGGTTAGGCTAACCCGGTTGTAAAGTGGATTAATGTGCTTAATTTTAAGCAGCACGAGAAAGCTGGATCCTCTTTTAGATAGTGGCCAGTCAAAACTCTCTTTTCACACGCTGGGCATCATTCACAAGTGATAGATAATACATCATTCACAAGTGATAATATTGTCGCCCATCAGACTATTGTTCATTTAATCTGGTCTTTTACATGTATTAAATAATATGTGACATTTTTAAAATATATTTTAGAATGGACTATTTATCATTCACCTGTCAGAAGCAGGGGGAATGATCTATGCATATAAATAGCGAATGGAGGACGCTTTTCCCTTAGTTCATTTTCATGCCAGCCAGGTAGGCTATACTCCTGTTATAAAGTGAAGCAATGTGCTTAATATAGTAGGCCTACCCTATTAAGCTGATGGGATCCTCCTCTTTTTAATAGAGGCCATCAACTCTGTTTTCTCACGCAATTGCTTAACCAATAGAAAATTGGGCAACGTGAGCTCATGGTCTCATGATGTTTGATTTGATTTTCGAAAGCATTTGCATTGATGTCAAAGGGATTAGAGTGCCAATAGAGTGCTGAGTACCAGGCCATTACTGACTGGCATTTAGCACGTTTGGTAGATTATTATTGACCATCAGCAGCTTCAAAGCACAGCTTTGGAGTTACCGGTGTGGCGGACTGGCGGTAATACGTCACTGTAACACTGTAGTTATGACTGACTGCTTAGATTTAGATGTATTCTAATCTGGACTTCAAAGTCAGTTCCACTGCTGATTTTCACCTGGGACTGATTTAGACCTGGGATACCAAGTGGGTAAAATTATCAGGTAGAACAGAAAACCAGCAGTACTCTGGACCTCCAGAATCGGATTTGAATATCCCTGCCTTAGGTGATGCTTTACTGCGCAGCACTGCTTTTCAAAGCAGAGGATGACTGTGGAGAGCATGCGGTCAGAGCAAAATGTTGGTTCATCAACAATTCTCTGGTTGCCCCTAATGCTAACATTGGATGCTCACCCAAAATGTTGTCTCCACTGGAAGGCTAAGTCCCAATACTCCACTCTCTGACTTTTTCGTATAGATTTAACAATGGTGAGCAACTTCTTCCAGTAACTTTTTCCTATGCATTTAAATCCATGCCATGGAGTTTGGAAGAAGGTTGGAGATTTTGGGACACACCCTATCTTTTTTTACTGAGTCTCTAATTGGTTAGGTAGAATTCAAGATAGTAGTCCTACCTCCTTCCTACA
Source organism: Oncorhynchus gorbuscha (assembly GCF_021184085.1). Taxonomy (NCBI): domain Eukaryota; kingdom Metazoa; phylum Chordata; class Actinopteri; order Salmoniformes; family Salmonidae; genus Oncorhynchus; species Oncorhynchus gorbuscha. The sequence continues at coordinate 34,330,439 of NC_060186.1, forward strand.
TTTAGACACTAGGTGGGTTTATTTGTGAACTGACTGTGTGTCTCCGCTCTCCAGCTTTGGCAATGTCTTAATGTCAAGCCCAGTTCAGTGACTCTGCCTCCCTGGATATGTAAATCAACCATGGCCAATATTACTGTCCAAACCCCCTATATGTCAGAGTAGAGGAGCTAGGCTATGCTATATCTCTGTGCAGAGAGATGATATAACGGTGCTGGTGGTAAGAGTGCTCAGTGCTGCAGGGGTTCGGGTAGCTAAACTTGGTAGATTAAGGGTGACATCGTTCAGACATTGTGAATGGCTGGCATTGTTAGTGCAGCTCAGGGGATTATACATTCGATTTCACAGACGTTCCCGAGAAAAGGTTGTGCGGTTCATGATGATATTATATTCTTACCTATTTATATAGTCATGGGGTTGATGTTTTGATAAAGCTGCACATTGATGATCCCATGCATCACTTGTGTTTGTGTGTATGTGCATGTACTTTAGTGTGTTTGGGAGGATGGGGACGTCACTGACTAGTCTCCCTACATTGTCATCCTGTGCAGACGATCCTGAAGGAGGGCAAATTGGTAAAACAGACCAATTCGTTCCAGCGCTGGAAGAGACGCTACTTCAAACTGCGTGGGAGGACTCTGTACTATGCCAAGACTGCCAAGGTTGGTATTAATTTTTACCCTTTATGTATACAGTGAGACATTTTTTGTTGTTTTTGGCTCTATTAATTTGAAGATATTTTCACCCATATCGAGTAAACCATTTTAGGGGACCAAAAGTATTGGGACAAATTCATGTAATTGTATTTGTTTTTATTATCTATCCCCACTTCCTGGGGCCAATCAACATTAAGGCAATTATAGACAATAAAAAAAAAAATTCACAACACATTAAGTGTCTGCCCTCAGGCCACTACTCTACTACCACATATCTACAACGCAAAATCTGTGTGTGTGTGTGTCTCCATAGTCCTCTCTGTTCCATTTTTTAAATTTTTTATTTGACCCCTTTTTCTCCCCAAGTTCGTGGTATCCAATTGTTTTTAATAGCTACTATCTTGTCTCATTGCTACAACTCCCGTGCGGGCTCGGGAGAGACGAAGGTTGAAAAAAGTAATGCGTCCTCCGACACCCAATCCAACCATGCCGCACTGCTTCTTAACACAGCGCGCATCCAACCCGGAAGCCAGCCGCACCAATGTGTTGGAGGAAACACTGTACACCTGGCAACCTTGGTTGAAAAAAGTAATGCGTCCTCCGACACACAACCCAACCAAGCCGCACTGCTTCTTAACACAGCACGCATCCAACCCGGAAGCCAGCCGCACCAATGTGTTGGAGGAAACACCGTGCACCTGGCAACCTTGGTTAGCGTGCATTGCACCCGGCCCGCCACAGGAGTCGCTGCTGCGCGATGAGTCAAGGATATCCCTACCGGCCAACCCCTCCCTAACCCGGACGACGCTTGGCCAATTGTGCGTTGTCCCAGGGACCTCCCGGTCACGGCCGGTTGCGACAGAGCAGTGCCCTTAACCACTGCGCCACCCGGGAGGCCCCCATAAGGTGTATTTTTATACAATTTAAAAAATATTTCAAACACATTAAGTGTCTGCCCTCAGGCCACTACTCTACTACCACATATCCACATATCTACAACGCAAAATCTGTGTGTGTGTGTGTGTGTGTCTCCACAGTCCTCTCTGTTCCATAAAAAAAAAATGTGACCCTTTTTCTCCCCAATTTCGTGGTATCCAATTGTTTTTAATAGCTACTATATTGTCTCATTGCTACAACTCCTGTGCGGGCTCGGGAGAGACGAAGGTTGAAAAAAGTAATGCGTCCTCCGACACACAACCCAACCAAGCCGCACTGCTTCTTAACACAGTGCGCATCCAACCCGGAAGCCAGCTGCACCAATGTGTTGGAGGAAACACCGTGCACCTGGCAACCTTGGTTAGCGTGCACTGCACCCGGCCCGCCACAGGAGTTGCTGGAGTCAAGGATATCCCTACCGGCCAACCCCTCACTAACCCGGACGACGCTGGGCCAATTGTGCGTCGCCCCACGGACCTCCTGGTCGCGGCCGGTTGCGACAGAGCAGTGCCCTTAACCACTGTGCCACCCGAGAGGCCCCCATAAGGTGTATTTTTATCAGTTTTTTTTACATCAGATTTTACTGGTTGCATGAGTTACTTGATGTGGAATAGACTTGCATGTAGTCATAGCTCTATGTAGTACTGAAAAACAGCTTCTATCTCAAGGCTATCAGACTGTTAAACAGCCATCACTAACACATTTGAGGCTGCTGCCTATAGGCACATACTAGGAATCACTGGCCACTTTAAGGAATGGAACACTAGTCACTTTAATAATGTTTACATATGTGGAGTTACTCATCTCGTATGTATATACTGCATTTTATACTATTCTACCGTATCTCATTCACTTAATAATGCTTACATATCTTGCATTACTTATCTCATATGTACAGTTGAAGTCGAAGTTTACATACACCTTCGCCAAGCACATTTAAACTGAGTTTTTCTCAATTCCTGACATTTAATCCTAATAAAAATTCCCTGTCTTATGTCAGTTAGGATCACCACTATATTTTAAGAACGTGACAAGTCAGAATAATAGTAGAGAGAGACTTATTTCAGCTTTTATTTATTTCATCACATTCCCAGCGGGTCAGAAGTTTATGTACACTCAATTAGTATTTGGTAACATTGCCTTTAAATTGTTTAACTTGGGTCCAATGTTTTGGGTAGCCTTCCACAAGCTTTCCACAATAAGTTGGGTGAATTTTGGCCCATTCCTTCTGACAGAGCTGGTGCAACTGAGTCAGGTTTGTAGGCCTCCTTGTTCGCACACACTTTTTCAGTTCTGCCCACAAATTTTCTATAGGATTGAGGTCAGGGCTTTGTGATGGCCACTCCAATACCTTGACTTTGTTGTCCTTAAGCCATTTTGCCACAACTTTGGGAGTATGCCTTGGTTCATTGTCCGTTTGGAAGACCCATTTGCGACCAAGCTTTAACTGATGCCTTGATATGTTGCTTCAATATAACCACATACTTTTCCTGCCTCATGATGCCATCTATTTTGTGAAGTGCACCAGTCCCTTCTGCAGCAAAACATCCCACAACATGATGCTGCCACCCCCGTGTTTCACGGTTGGGATGGTGTTCTTCGGCTTGCAAGCTTCCCCCTTTTCCCCCCAAACATAACGATGGTCATTATTGCCAAACAGTTCTATTTTTGTTTCATCAGACCAGAGGACATTTCTCCAAAAAGTACGATCTTTGTCCCCATGTGCAGATGCAAACCGTAGTCTGACTATTTTATGGCGGTTTTGGAGCAGTGGCTTCTTCCTTGCTGAGCGGCCTTTCAGGTTATGTTGATATAGGACTTGTTTTACTGTGGATGTAGATATTTTGGTACCGGTTTCTTCCAGCATCTTCACAAGGTCTTTTGCTGCTGTTCTGGGATTGATTTGCACTTTTCGCACCACGGTACGTTCATCTCTAGGAGATAGAACGCATCTCCTTCCTGAGCGGTATGAAGGCTGCGTGGTCCCATGGTGTTTATACTTGCATACTATTGTTAGTACAGATGAACATGGTACCTTCAGGCGTTTGGAAATTGCTCCCACCGATGAACCAGACTTGTGGAGGTCTACAATTTATTTCTGAGGTCTTGGCTGATTTATTTTTATTTTCCCATGATGATGTCAAGCAGAGGCACCGAGTTTGAAGGTAGGCCTTGAAATACATCCACAGGTACACCTCCAATTGACTCAAATTATGTCAATTAGCCTATCAGAAGCTTCTAAAGCAATGACATAATTTTCTGGAATTTTCCAAGCTGTTTAAAGGCACAGTCACAGTATGTAAACTTCTGACCCATTGGAATTGTGATACAGTGCATTTATAAGTGAAATAATCTGTCTGTAGACAATTGTTGGAAAAATTACTTGTGTCATGCGCAAAGTAGATGTCCTAACCGACTTGCCAAAACTATAGTTTGTTAACAAGAAATTTGTGGAGTGGTTGAAAAACAAGTTTTAATGATTCCAACCTAAGTGTATGTAAACTTCTATACTATTCTACTGTGTCTTAGTCCGTTCCGCTCTGACATCACTTGTCCATATGTATACAGTCTTAATTCATTCCTACTTAGAATTGTGTTTATTGGGTATATGTCATGTAATTTGTTAGATATTAATGCACAATCAAATCTAGAAGCACTAGCATTTTGCTACACCTGCAATAACATCTGCTAATCACGTGTATGTGACCAATAAAATGTTATTTTATTTACTGTGTGTCTGCCAATAGTCTGTGCTGGACTTGGGATCTGTGAATAGACCTCTGTTGGCATGTATTGGGTATGCATAGGTGTCTGAGCTGTGTGCTAGTTGTTTTAACAAACAACTCAGTGCATTCAACATGTCAGTTCTTCTCACAAATACAAGTAGTGATGAAGTCGATCTCTCCTCTACCTTGAGCCAGGAGAGATTGACATGCATATTATTAATTTTAGCTCTCCGTATACATTTAAGGGCCAGCCGTGCTGCACTGTTCTGGGCCAGTTGTACATTTCCTACGTCCCTCTTTGTGGCACCTGACCACATAACTGGAAAGTAGTCCAGGTGCGACAAATCTAGGGCCTGTAGCACCTACCTTATTGATAGAATTGTTAAGAAGGCTGATCAGCGCTTTATTATGGACAGACCTCTCCCCATCATAGCTACTGTTGCATCAATATGTTTTGACCATGACAGTTTACAACCCAAGGTTATACCAAGCAGTTTCGTCTCATCAACTTGTTAAATTTCCACATTATTCATTACAAGATTTAGTTGAGGTTTTAGGGTTTAGTGAATGATTTGTCTCAAATACAATGCTTTTAGTTTTTGTAATATTTAGGACTAATTTATTTCTTGCCACCATTCTGAAACTGACTGCAGCTCTTTAAGTGTTGCAGTAATTTCACTTGCTGTAGTAGCTGACATGTATAGTGTTGAGTTATCAGCATGCATACAATAGACACAGGCTTTACTCAGAGCCAGTGGTAGGTCATTAGTTAAGATTGAAATAATTAATGAGCCTAGACAGCTGCCCTGGGAAATGCCTGACTCTACCTGGAGGCCCCACTGAACACCCTCTGTGTTCTGTTAGACAAGTAACTCTCGATCCACAATATAGCAGGGGATGTAAAGCCATAACACTTATGTTTTTCCAGTAGCAGGCTATGATCGATAATGTCAAAAGCTGCACTGAAGTCTAACTGTCATGTTTTGACATAGATTGTCATGTCTTGTCCCTGTGCTTTCTCTTCTATTCGTTTCCCCCTGCTGGTCTTATTAGGTTCTTTCCCTCTCTCTCTCTCTCTCTCTCTCTCTCTCTCTCTCTCTCTCTCTCTCTCTCTCTCTCTATCGTTCCGTTCCTGCTCCCAGCTGTTCCTCATTCTCCTAACTACCTTGTTTACTCTTTCACACCTGTCCCCTATTTTGCCCTCTGATTAGAGTCCCTATTTCTCCCTCTGTTTCCGCTTCTGTCCATGTCGGATCCTTGTTTGCTGTACTGTGTTCTTGTTCCGTCCTGTCGTGTTTTTGCCTTCATCAGATGCTGCGTGTGAGCAGGTGTCTCTATCAGCTACGGCCTGCGCCAACCCGAAGCGACCTGCACTCTGTGGCCGCTTCTCCTGTTGTTCCCCTCTACAGACTAGAGGATTTCTGTTATTCCTGTTTGGACATTACCTGTGAATGAATTCAGGATTAGTCGTTTTCTGTTAGGACTGGAATAAACTCTGTTTCTGTTAAGTCGCTTTTGGGTCCTCATTCACCTGCATAACAGAAGGATCCTGTAGCTCAAGAATGGACGCCAGGGTAGTGGGTTCGATTCCCGGGACCACCCATACGTAGAATGTATGCACACATGACTGATCTTTGGATAAAAGCGTCTGCTAAACATAGATATCAAGAATGGCCGACTACGGAGATCCAGGGAGATCCAGGGAGCGATGCTCGGCAGACACGAGCAGGAATTGTCTGCTGCTCGTCATGCCGTTGAGACCCTGGCCGCTCAGGTCTCCGACCTCTCAAGACAGTTTCAGAATCTCCGTCTCTTTTCTCTCCAAAACTCTTGAACGTGCCGTCCTTGGTCAGCTCTCCCGCTATCTCTCTCAGAATGACCTTCTTGATCCAAATCAGTCAGGTTTCAAGACTAGTCATTCAACTGAGACTGCTCTTCTCTGTATCACGGAGGCGCTCCGCACCGCTAAAGCTAACTCTCTCTCCTCTGCTCTCATCCTTCTAGACCTATCGGCTGCCTTCGATACTGTGAACCATCAGATCCTCCTCTCCACCCTCTCCGAGTTGGGCATCTCCGGCGCGGCCCACGCTTGGATTGCGTCCTACCTGACAGGTCGCTCCTACCAGGTGGCGTGGCGAGAATCTGTCTCCTCACCACGCGCTCTCACCACTGGTGTCCCCCAGGGCTCTGTTCTAGGCCCTCTCCTATTCTCGCTATACACCAAGTCACTTGGCTCTGTCATAACCTCACATGGTCTCTCCTATCATTGCTATGCAGACGACACACAATTAATCTTCTCCTTTCCCCCTTCTGATGACCAGGTGGCGAATCGCATCTCTGCATGTCTGGCAGACATATCAGTGTGGATGACGGATCACCACCTCAAGCTGAACTTCGGCAAGACGGAGCTGCTCTTCCTCCCGGGGAAGGACTGCCCGTTCCATGATCTCGCCATCACGGTTGACAACTCCATTGTGTCCTCCTCCCAGAGCGCTAAGAACCTTGGCGTGATCCTGGACAACAAACTGTCGTTCTCAACTAACATCAAGGCGGTGGCCCGTTCCTGTAGGTTCATGCTCTACAACATCCGCAGAGTACGACCCTGCCTCACACAGGAAGCGGCGCAGGTCCTAATCCAGGCACTTGTCATCTCCCGTCTGGATTACTGCAACTCGCTGTTGGCTGGGCTCCCTGCCTGTGCCATTAAACCCCTACAACTCATCCAGAACGCCGCAGCCCGTCTAGTGTTCAACCTTCCCAAGTTCTCTCACGTCACCCCGCTCCTCCGCTCTCTCCACTGGCTTCCAGTTGAAGCTCGCATCCGCTACAAGACCATGGTGCTTGCCTACGGAGCTGTGAGGGGAACGGCACCTCAGTACCTCCAGGCTCTGATCAGGCCCTACACCCAAATAAGGGCACTGCGTTCATCCACCTCTGGCCTGCTCGCCTCCCTACCACTGAGGAAGTACAGTTCCCGCTCAGCTCAGTCAAAACTGTTCGCTGCTCTGGCTCCCCAATGGTGGAACAAACTCCCTCACGACGCCAGGACAGCGGAGTCAATCACCACCTTCCGGAGACACCTGAAACCCCACCTCTTTAAGGAACACCTAGGATAGGATAAAGTAATCCTTCTCACCCCCTCCCCCCTTAAAATATTTAGATGCACTATTGTAAAGTGGTTGTTCCACTGGATGTCATAAGGTGAATGCACCAATTTGTAAGTCGCTCTGGATAAGAGCGTCTGCTAAATGACTTAAATGTAAATGTAAATGTAATGTAAAATGTCTCGAGCCACCAGCTACTTCCTGGTCTTCCGAGTCTCCGGAACCAAGAGTTAATAACCCACCGTGTTACTCTGGGCATCCCACTGAGTGCCGCTCCTTTCTCACCCAGTGTGATATTGTGTTCTCTCTCCAGCCCAACACATACTCAAGAGATAGAGCTCGTATCGCCTACGTCATATCACTCCATACTGGACGGGCTCGGGAGTGGGGCACAGCTATCTGGGAGGCAAGGGCTGAGTGTACTAACGAGTATCAGAACTTTAAAGAGGAGATGATACGGGTTTTTGATCGTTCAGTTTTTGGGAAGGAGGCTTCCAGGGCCCTGGCTTCCCTATGTCAAGGTGATCGATCCATAACGGATTACTCTATAGAGTTTCGCACTCTTGCTGCCTCCAGTGACTGGAACGAGCCGGCGTTGCTCGCTCGTTTTCTGGAGGGACTCCACGCTGAGGTTAAGGATGAGATTCTCTCCCGGGAGGTTCCTTCCAGCGTGGATTCTTTGATTGAACTCGCCATCCGCATAGAACGACGGGTAGATCTTCGTCACCGAGCTCGTGGAAGAGAGCTCGCGTTAACGGTGTCCCCCCTCTCCGCATCTCAACCATCTCCTCCCACTGGCTCAGGTATTGAGCCCATGCAGCTGGGAGGTATTCGCATCTCGACTAAGGAGAGGGAATGGAGAATCACCAACCGCCTCTGCCTCTATTGCGGTTCTGCTGGACATTTTGTTATTTCATGTCCAGTAAAAGCCAGAGCTCATCAGTAAGCGGAGGGCTACTGGTGAGCGCTACTACTCAGGTCTCTCCATCAAGATCCTGTACTACCTTGTCGGTCCATCTACGCTGGACTGGTTCGGCAGCTTCCTGCAGTGCCTTTATAGACTCTGGGGCTGAGGGCTGTTTTATGGACGAAGCATGGGCTCAGAAACATGACATTCCTCTCAGACAGTTAGGGGAGCCCACGCCCATGTTCGCCTTGGATGGTAGTCTCCTCCCCAGTATCATATGTGAGACACTACCTTTAACCCTCACAGTATCTGGTAACCACAGTGAGACCATTTCCTTTTTGATTTTTCGTTCACCTTTTACACCTGTTGTTTTGGGTCATCCCTGGCTAGTATGTCATAATCCTTCTATTAATTGGTCTAGTAATTCTATCCTATCCTGGAACGTTTCTTGTCATGTGAAATGTTTAATGTCTGCTATCCCTCCTGTTTCTTCTGTCCCCTCTTCTCAGGAGGAACCTGGTGATTTGACAGGGGTACCGGAGGAATATCATGATCTGCGCACGGTCTTCAGTCGGTCCAGAGCCACCTCCCTTCCTCCTCACCGGTCGTATGATTGTTGTATTGATCTCCTTCCGGGGACCACTCCCCCCCGGGGTAGACTATACTCTCTGTCGGCTCCCGAACGTAAGGCTCTCGAAGATTATCTGTCTGTTTCTCTCGACGCCGGTACCGTTGTGCCTTCTTCCTCTCCCGCCGGAGCGGGGTTTTTTTTTGTTAAGAAGATGGACGGTACCCTGCGCCCCTGCGTGGATTATCGAGGGCTGAATGACATAACGGTTAAGAATCGTTATCCGCTTCCCCTTATGTCGTCAGATTCTGCAGGGAGCCAGGTTCTTTACTAAGTTGGACCTTCGTAACGCTTACCATCTCGTGCGCATCAGGGAGGGGGACGAGTGGAAAACGGCGTTTAACACTCCGTTAGGGCATTTTGAATACCGGGTTCTGCCGTTCGGTCTCGCTAATGCTCCAGCTGTCTTTCAGGCATTAGTGAATGATGTACTGAGAGACATGCTGAACATCTTTGTTTTCGTTTACCTTGACGATATCCTGATTTTTTTCACCGTCACTCCAGATTCATGTTCAGCACGTTCGACGTGTCCTCCAGCGCCTTTTAGAGAATTGTCTCTATGTGAAGGCTGAGAAGTGCGCCTTTCATGTCTCCTCCGTCACATTTCTCGGTTCTGTTATTTCCGCTGAAGGCATTCAGATGGATCCCGCTAAGGTCCATGCTGTCAGCGATTGGCCCGTCCCTAAGTCACGTGTCGAGTTGCAGCGCTTTCTCGGTTTCGCGAATTTCTATCGGCGTTTCATTCGTAATTTCGGTCAAGTGGCAGCTCCTCTCACAGCCCTTATTTCTGTCAAGACGTGCTTTAAGTGGTCCGGTTCCGCCCAGGGAGCTTTTGATCTCCTCAAGAAGCGTTTTACATCCGCTCCTATCCTTGTTACTCCTGACGTCACTAAACAATTCATTGTCGAGGTTGACGCATCAGAGGTGGGCGTGGGAGCCATTCTGTCCCAGCGCTCCCATTCTGACGATAAGGTCGATCCTTGCGCGTATTTTTCTCATCGCCTGTCGCCGTCTGAACGCAACTATGATGTGGGTAACCGCGAACTGCTCGCCATCCGCTTAGCCCTAGGCGAATGGCGACAGTGGTTGGAGGGGGCGACCGTTCCTTTTGTCGTTTGGACTGACCATAAGAACCTTGAGTACATCCGTTCTGCCAAACGACTCAATGCGCGTCAAGCTCGTTGGGCGTTGTTTTTCGCTCGTTTCGAGTTCGTGATTTCTTATCGCCCGGGTACTAAGAACACCAAGCCTGATGCTTTATCCCGTCTCTTCAGTTCTTCTGTAGCTTCTACCGACCCCGAGGGGATTCTCCCTGAAGGGCGTGTTGTCGGGTTGACTGTCTGGGGAATTGAGAGACAGGTAAAGCAAGCACTCACTCACACTCCGTCGCCGCGCGCTTGTCCTAGTAACCTCCTTTTCGTTCCTGTTTCTACTCGTCTGGCTGTTCTTCAGTGGGCTCACTCTGCCAAGTTAGCTGGCCACCCCGGTGTTCGGGGTACGCTTGCTTCTATTCGCCAGCGGTTTTGGTGGCCTACTCAGGAGCGTGACACGCGCCGTTTCGTGGCTGCTTGTTCGGACTGCGCGCAGACTAAGTCAGGTAACTCTCCTCCTGCCGGTCGTCTCAGACCGCTTCCCATTCCTTCTCGACCATGGTCTCACATCGCCTTAGACTTTATTACCGGTCTGCCTTCGTCAGCGGGGAAGACTGTGATTCTAACGGTTGTCGATAGGTTCTCTAAAGCGGCTCATTTTATTCCCCTCGCTAAGCTTCCTTCCGCTAAGGAGATGGCACAAATCATCATTGAGAATGTGTTCAGAATTCATGGCCTCCTGTTAGACGGCGTTTCGGACAGAGGTCCGCAATTCACGTCTCAGTTTTGGAGGGAGTTCTGTCGTTTGATTGGTGCTTCCGTCAGTCTCTCTTCCGGGTTTCATCCCCAGTCTAACGGTCAAGCAGAACGGGCCAATCAGACGATTGGTCGCATATTACGCAGTCTTTCTTTTCGAAACCCTGCGTCTTGGGCAGAACAGCTCCCCTGGGCAGAATACGCTCACAACTCGCTTCCTTCGTTTGCTACCGGGCTATCTCCTTTTCAGAGTAGTCTTGGGTACCAGCCTCCTCTGTTCTCGTCCCAGCTCGCCGAGTCCAGCGTTCCCTCTGCTCAGGCTTTTGTCCAACGTTGTGAGCGCACCTGGAGGAGGGTCAGGTCTGCACTTTGCCGTTATAGGGCGCAGACTGTGAGAGCCGCCAATAAACGTAGGATTAAGAGTCCTAGGTATTGTCGCGGTCAGAGAGTGTGGCTTTCCACTCGTAACCTTCCCCTTACGACAGCTTCTCGCAAGTTGACTCCGCGGTTCATTGGTCCGTTCCGTATTTCTCAGGTCGTTAATCCTGTCGCAGTGCGACTTCTTCTTCCGCGACATCTTCGTCGCGTCCACCCAGTCTTCCATGTCTCCTGTGTCAAGCCTTTTCTTCGCGCCCCCGTTCGTCTTCCCTCCCCCCGTCCTTGTCGAGGGCGCACCTATTTACAGGGTACGGAAGATCATGGACATGCGTTCTCGGGGACGTGGTCACCAGTACTTAGTGGATTGGGAGGGGTACGGTCCTGAGGAGAGGAGTTGGGTTCCATCTCGGGACGTGCTGGACCGTTCGTTGATCGATGATTTCCTCCGTTGCCGCCAGGGTTCCTCCTCGAGTGCGCCAGGAGGCGCTCGGTGAGTGGGGGGGTACTGTCATGTTTTGTCATAGATTGTCATGTCTTGTCCCTGTGCTTTCTCTTCTATTCGTTTCCCCCTGCTGGTCTTATTAGGTTCTTTCCCTCTCTCTATCTCTCTCTCTCTCTCTCTCTCTCTATCGTTCCGTTCCTGCTCCCAGCTGTTCCTCATTCTCCTAACTACCTCGTTTACTCTTTCACACCTGTCCCCTATTTTGCCCTCTGATTAGAGTCCCTATTTCTCCCTCTGTTTCCGCTTCTGTCCTTGTCGGATCCTTGTTTGCTGTACTGTGTTCTTGTTCCATCCTGTCGTGTTTTTGCCTTCATCAGATGCTGCGTGTGAGCAGGTGTCTCTATCAGCTACGGCCTGCGCCAACCCGAAGCGACCTGCAGTCTGTGGCCGCTTCTCCTGTTGTTCCCCTCTACAGACTAGAGGATTTCTGTTATTCCTGTTTGGACATTACCTGTGAATGAATTCAGGATTAGTCGTTTTCTGTTAGGACTGGAATAAACTCTGTTTCTGTTAAGTCGCTTTTGGGTCCTCATTCACCTGCATAACACTAACACAACAACGACCACAATCTTTTAATCTGCAATTTCTCTCAGCCATTCAGTCATTTGTGTAAGTGCTGTGCCTATTGAATGTCCTTCCCTATTAAGCATGCTGATAGTCTTGTCAATTTGTTTACTGTAAAATAGCATTGTATCTGGTCAAACACAATTTTTTGGTAACAGTCTGGTTGGCTTGAGCCAGTAAGGGGGGCTTTACTATTCTTAGTAGTGATGCACCGATATGACAATTTTGGCCGATACCGATATCCAATATTTTCCTTGCCAAAAAAAACAGATACCGATAACCGATTATTGAAAATTTTAGTGGCCTTTTTAAACATTCTAGTACAGTTAAATAGTTAACACATTGACGCAGCAGTCTAAGGCACTGCATCTCAGTGCAAGAGGTGTCACTACAGTCCCTGGTTCGAATCCTGGCTATCACATCCGGCTGTGGTCTGGAGTCCTAAAGGGCGGCGCACAATTAGCCCAGCGTCGTCAGGGTTTGGCCGGGATAGGCCGTCATTTTAAATAAGAATTTGTTCTTAACTGACTCGCCTAGTTAAATAAAGCTTACACACATACACACCGCACTGACCAAAAAGTTATTTTGTTGCCGTTTACGTATGTCCCCATTACCAGTAAAACATAATCAAAACCTATTTCTTTCACTTACTTACTGTTCTGTTTCGTTGTTAATTTGCTCAGTCGTTTCATTCTCAACCAGGATTTGAATGGAACGCCGTTTGGGTCTTTACATGTCAAAAAATAAAACATTGACCAGTAGATAACACTATTTGACGTGTCAACTTAGCTCGTTGACCAATCATGGCCTGACTATGAGTTCACATCACATAGTATTTTAACGCATACATACATTTTTTACGTTGTTATTACACATTGATTACACTATCACTTATATTTCATGTCACAACGTACGTATGCAATGATGCTGGTAAAATTGTCTCGTGCACCTACAGTGCTGGTCATAAAAAAAATAGTTTGTTTGCATCCATGAGCTATCTATGTTCTTCCCCAAAAACATAGAAAAACGACAATCTGTTTCAGTAGCTATAGTTAGCTAGCTAGCTAACTATATAGCTAGGCGGCATCATCTTAACTAACCCTAATTTATAAGACTTTGATTAATAGTGACTGGACTTGGTTATGTGTTGTGAAGCTAGCCACAATAAGGATTAGCCCCAATAGTGGACTTTGCGGTTAGCCTTCAAAATAAAATTATGTGATAATTCTACTATTTGTTTTCATTTGCATCACTGTCAATGACATACTTTTATTTTGAAGGCAAACCGCATATTCCACTATTTGTGTCTAATCCTTATTGTGGCTAGCTTCACAACACATAACCAAGTCCAGTCGAGCCTCACTAGCCAGATTAAGCTAGCTGGTTGCTTATAACGGTAGATTTGGGCAACAGGGTTAAGTAAGCTGGCTAGCTATTTATTTTCATTAACTAAAGTTCAATTTCAATAGGCAAAAAACAAGTGGCAACCTAGCTAATACTTACTCACAAGGATTGCTAAGAATAATGAAAATGATTGCAGTTTCTACTGGTCATTGTTTTCAGGCTGATTGTATTGGTGCTAGCCAGGTACCAAGCTAAAACTAGCTACCCCCGAAGTTGTGGTCGAACAAATGATGCTTTATTACCAATGCGGTTTTGTAAACACATCGTTCATGGCCGTTGTTTTCTTGTTTGCATCCCGACAGTCCTATAATCTAAGCTAGATGCCCTCAATCTCACACAAATTCAATAAGTAAAATTTCAATAATTTCAATAAGCATTTCTATACAGCTGGCCATGCTTTCCTCCTGGCCACCCCAACCTGGCCAACAGCTCCGCACCCCCCGCAGCTACTTGCCCAAGCCTCCCCAGCTTCTCCTTCACCCAAATCCAGATAGCAGATGTTCTGAAAGAGCTGCAAAAAACCTGGACCCGTACAAATCAATTGGGCGTTTTGTCACCAAAGCCCCATATACCACCCCCCACTGAGACCTAGTGTGCTGGCCCTCGCCAAATATTTGTCGCCAGAAACACTGGCTCCAGGTCATCTATGAGTCTATGCTAGGTAAAGCTCCGCCTTATCTCAGCTCACTGGTCACCATAGCAGCACCCATCCCAAAGCCAACACCTCCTTTGGCCGCCTTTCCTTCCAGTTCTCTGCTGCCAATGACTGGAACGAACTGCAAAAATCACTGAAGCTAGCTTTAAGCCACAGTTGTCAGAGCAGCTCACAGATCACTGCACCTGTACATAGCCCATCTGTAAATAGCCCACCCAATCTACCTACCTCATCCCCATATTGTTTTTATTTACTTTTTTGCTCTTTTGCACACCAGTATTTCTACTTGCACAACACCATCTGCTCATCTATCACTCCAGTGTTAATTTGCTAAATTGTAATTACTTTACTACTATGGCCTATTTACTGCCTTACCTCCTCACGCCATTTGCACATACTGTATATAGACTTTCTTTTTTTCTATTGTGTTATTGACTGTACGCTTGTTTATTCCATGTTAAACTCTGTGTTGTTGTTTGTGATGCACTGCTTTGCTTTATCTTGGCCAGAATGGGGCGGCAGGGTAGCCTAGTGGTTAGAGTGTTGGACTAATAACTGAAAGGTTGCAAGTTCGAATCCCCGAGCTGACAAGGTACAAATCTGTCGTTCTACCCCTGAACAGGCAGTTAACCCACTGTTCCTACGCCGTCATTGAAAATAAGAATTTGTTCTTAACTGACTTGCTTAGTAAAATAAAGGTAAAATAAAAAAAAAAAAAAAAATAAAACTTACCAGCTTACCTGGTTAAATAAAGATGAAATAAAAATAAATAAAAAAGTGCTACTGTATGTTTTTTTACACGCAAAGACCCAAACAGCGTTCTATAGTATGCATGTTGTGAAGCTAATAGAAGTGATGCTATTACTGTGTAACTCCGGTAGGGCAACATCTGAAAAATAGAGCACTTAGGTAGTGTGTACCAATGCTCGACCAGTCGGCGAAAGCTTACATCACCCATGGCAGAGAACGGTTGATTGTCAAGGGCAATGAATTCCATTATCTTGGCTTTAATGGATTTCGTCTTTGAGTTGTCTCGCTGAAATGTTCTTTTTTTTTCAAATGACTGCTCGACTTGTTAACTGCTCGATCCACATAGCAGACATTGTGGGCTAGGTTATTAATGCTGTGTTGCACGTGTAGTGCAACATTTTACGTGGGGTCATTAAGGCATGTACCTACGTTATATAGCACGTCAGCTTTGACATCGTTTTTGCACATCGGCGTTAAACTAGACATCGGCCAATACCGATGTTGCCATTTTTAGCTAATGTCGGCCAATTCAGATATGTTCACCGATTATATCGTGCATCCCTAATTCTTAGGTAGCAGAATTACTTTTGCTTCCCACCAAGTCTGAGGGCACACTTTGTAGTAGGCTTTAATTGAAGATATGGCATAAAGGAGTGGTAATCTCATCCGCTATTATCATCAGTAGTTTCCATCCAAGTTGTCAGACCCAAAATTTCATTGAATGTGCTCCAAAGCTTCTTTATTTAATTTATCTTGGTTTCAAAGTGTAGTTTATTTTTATTCAGTTTAGTCACATAATTTCTCTATTTGCAGTATGTTTGCCAATCGGTTGTGCAGCAACCATACATTTTTTTTCAATTTCTCATCCATCCAAGGGGATTTTTACATACATTTTCGTAATGTGTGCTTGCTTATTAGTAACTGGGATAAGCAATTTCATAAATGTGTCAAGTGCAACATCTGTTTGCTCCTCATTACACACCACGGACCAACAAATATTATTTACATCAACAACATAGGAATCACTACAAAACTTCTTGTATGACCTCTTATACACTATTTTATGCCCAGCCTTTGGAACTTTGGTTTTCCTAGATATGGTTACTAAATTGTGATCACTACATCCGATCTGGATACTGCATTCAAGCACATTTCTGCAGCATTAGTAAAGATGTGATCAATACATATTGATGATTTGAGTCCTGTGCTGTTTGTAACTACTCTGGTAGGTTGACTGATAACCTGAACCAGGTTGCAGGCACTGGTTACAGTTTTAAACTTTTTCTTGAGTGGACAGCTTGATAAAAGCCAGTCAATATTGAAATCACCCAGAAAATATACCTCTGTTGATATCACTTACATTATCAAACATTTCACACATGTTATCCAGATACTGACTGTTAGCACTTGGTGGTCTAAAACAGCTTCCCACAAGAATGGGTTTTAGGTTAGGCAGGTGAACCTGTAGCCATATTATTTCAACAGCATTTGACATGAGATCCTCTCTAAGCCTTACAGGAATATGACTTTGAACATAAAAGGCAACACTTCCAACATTGGGATGTGCCTCTTCTGAAGCTGTTGAACCATATATTGCTACCACTGTATCATCAAAGGAATTATCTAAGTAAGTTTCAGAGTTAGTCAGTATATGCATGTCATCTGTTACTAGCAAGTTACCAATTTCATAAACCTTGCTTCTTAGGCTGCATATGTTAACGTGGGCTATTTTTAGCACTTTTCTGCAATTTTTGGTTGTTTTTATTGGTTTACTGGGAGACTTAGCTGAGGTATACACGACAGTGCTATTTATGTTTGAGCTGAGGGTAAGTTGTAGGGTGAGTTGCACACAGTGGACCTCCTACTAGGGAAAACTGCCTAAGTGCTAACAGTATAATTCAGGTTCATAGGATCATGATTACTGCATACAATAGCTGCAAAATTGACAGAGTCATTTAGGGAAGTTAGAGGGACATATATTAGGTTACTTACATTATGACTGCCAACTCCCATGGGACAATGTACATTTGCAGCAGCACTATGACAACTCAGCGACACAATGGTAGGGATTATCTGAGTAGGGCTTGGGTCACTGATAAATCATTGTCTCAATGTAGCTTTGAAATGTGTGGACAGGGTCCAGGAGGCAAGATGATTTGGATAGACACTGTCATTCACTTTTATGTGTATTAAAGTTTAGTATTTGTTCCCATATTTGTAGCACACAGTTACTATATCAAGCTTGTGACTACAAATTTGTGTGTGTTTCAGATTAATTTATTGTAAATAAGAATATAATATGTTTCTAAACACCTCTACATTAATGTGGATGCTACCATGATTACAGATCATCCTGAATGAAACGTGGATATACAGTGCCTTGCGAAAGTACCTTGAACTTTGCGACCTTTTGCCACATTTCAGGCTTCAAACATAAAGATATAAAACTGTATTTTTTTGTGAAGAATCAACAACAAGTGGGACACAATCATGAAGTGGAACGACATTTATTGGATATTTCAAACTGTTTTAACAAATCAAAAACTGAAAAATTGGGCGTGCAAAATTATTCAGCCCCTTTACTTTCAGTGCAGCAAACTCTCCAGAAGTTCAGTGAGGATCTCTGAATGATCCAATGTTGACCTAAATGACTAATGATGATAAATACAATCCACCTGTGTGTAATCAAGTCTCCGTATAAATGCACCTGCACTGTGATAGTCTCAGAGGTCCGTTAAAAGTGCAGAGAGCATCATGAAGAACAAGGAACACACCAGGCAGGTCCGAGATACTGTTTTGAAGAAATTTAAAGCCGGATTTGGATACAAAAAGATTTCCCAAGCTTTAAACATCCCAAGGAGCACTGTGCAAGCGATGATATTGAAATGGAAGGAGTATCAGACCACTGCAAATCTACCAAGACCTGGCCGTCCCTCTAAACTTTCAGCTCATACAAGGAGAAGACTGATCAGAGATGCAGCCAAGAGGCCCATGATCACTCTGGATGAACTGCAGAGATCTACAGCTGAGGTCCCAGACTCTGTCCATAGGACAACAATCAGTCGTATATTGCACAAATCTGGCCTTTATGGAAGAGTGGCAAGAAGAAAGCCATTTCTTAAAGATATCCATAAAAAGTGTCGTTTAAAGTTTGCCACAAGCCACCTGGGAGACACACCAAACATGTGGAAGAAGGTGCTCTGGTCAGATGAAACCAAAATTGAACTTTTTGGCAACAATGCAAAACGTTATGTTTGGCGTAAAAGCAACACAGCTCATCACCCTGAACACACGATCCCCACTGTCAAACATGGTGGTGGCAGCATCATGGTTTGAGCCTGCTTTTCTTCAGCAGGGACAGGGATGATGGTTAAAATTGATGGGAAGATGGATGGAGCTAAATACAGGACCATTCTGGAAGAAAACCTGATGGAGTCTGCAAAAGACCTGAGACTGGGACTGAGATTTGTCTTCCAACAAGACAATGATCTAAAACATAAAGCAAAATCTACAATGGAATGGTTCAAAAATAAACATATCCAGGTGTTAGAATGGCCAAGTCAAAGTCCAGACCTGAATCCAATCGAGAATCTGTGGAAAGAACTGAAAACTGCTGTTCACAAATGCTCTCCATCCAACACTCACTGAGCTCGAGCTGTTTTGCAAGGAGGAATGGGAAAAAATTCCAGTCTCTCGATGTGCAAAACTGATAGAGACATACCCCAAGCGACTTACGGCTGTAATCGCAGCAAAAGGTGGCGCTACAAAGTATTAACTTAAGGGGGCTGAATAATTTTGCACGCCCAATTTTTCCGTTTTTTATTTGTTAAAAAAGTTTGAAATATCCAATAAATGTCGTTCCACTTCATGATTGTGTCCCACTTGTTGTTGATTCTTCACAAAATACAGTTTTATATCTTTATGTTTGAAGCCTGAAATGTGGCAAAAGGTCGCAAAGTTCAAGGGGGCCGAATACTTTCGCAAGGCACTGTATATGAGTATGCGTCTAACTTTCTCACTCAGGACTATCCGTAATCGTGGTAGCATCCACATTAAGTGTTTAGAAACACATTCTATTCTTATTTACAATAAAAGTTACTCCAAAATGACACAATACATTATTTACTATTAATTTCTATGGGCACAAAATAATCTGAAACACAACCAAACAAACCACAAATACATCCAACAAGTTTGTAAAGTCACAAGCTTGATGTAATCATTGTGTGTTAGGAATATGGGACAAAATACTAAACTTTTTACTACATTAATACAAAAGTTAATTTGTCGGAATACTTTTGGTCCCCTAAAATGGAGGGACTATGTACAATAAGTGTAGTAATTTCAAAATGGTTCATCTGATATGGAGGAAAATACCCTCAAATTAAAGCTGTTTGCACTTTAACCTGATAGTATTGAGAGCTATTGACATGTTGAAAGCACCGAGCCATCTGTTTAAACGGCTAGCAAACAGTTCAGACACCCGCGCATATCCCACAAGACAAGCCACCAGAGGTCTCTTCACAGTCCCCAAGTCCAGAACAGACTATGGGAGAGTACTACATAGAGCCACGACTACATGGAACTCTATTCCACATCAGGTAACTGATGCCAGCAGTGGAATCAGATAAAAATACACCTTATGGAACAGAGGGGACTGAGAAGCAACACAAACATAGGCACAAACACACGCATACACACACATGATAACATATGCACTATACACACACGCACACATGGATTGTGGAGTATGGGCCTGAGGGCAGATACTTAGTGTGTTGTGAATTCTGTAATGAATGTTTTGTAATGTTTTTAAAATTGTTTAACTGCCTTCATTTTGCTGGACCCCAACAAGAGTAGATGCTGCCTTGGCAGATAGTCATTGAATCATTTCAAATCCAAAGTGCTGGAGTACAGTTCCAGAACAACAAAACCTTTGTCACTGTCCCAATACCTTTGGAGCTAAATGTATATGTATTTTTTTATTGAGCCAGTATAGTGAAGAGGAGATAGGAAAGATTGCGAGTCAGAAGGACAGTGGGTCCAATTCAAACTCATGCTAATTCTGTAAGCCTAGGCTGTACGTGTGTGCCAGGGTCAGCGACACTAACCCCTGGACCACACAGGCCACATTACTTTTGAAAATAGTTCAGTAGTACCTATCTACAGACAGTTTTCTGTATTTTTTTATTTAGACCTAACAGTCAGATGATGTAACAATTTCTTCTTTTTTTCCCTCAGTCCATCATCTTTGATGAGGTTGACCTGACAGATGCGAGCGTGGCCGAATCCAGCACTAAGAACGTCAACAATAGTTTCACTGTGGGTCCCTTCTTTCTATTTCTTTCTTTCTTTAGCCTACTTCTTTAGATTTTTCTGTCCGTCTTTCTATATTTACAGTACCAGTCAAAAGTTTGGACACACCTACTCATTCAAGGGTTTTTCTTTATTTTACTATTTTCTACATTTTAAAATATTAGTGAAGACATCAAAACTATGAAATAACACGTATGGAATCATGTAGTAACCAAAAAGTGTTAAACAAATCAAAATCTATTTTATATTTTAAATTCTTCAAAGTAGCCACCCTTTGCCTTGATGACAACTTTCCACACTCTTGCCATTCTCTCAACCAGCTTCATGAGGAATGCTTTTCCAACAATCTTCGAAGGAGTTCCCACATATGCTGAGCACTTGTTGGCTGCTTTCAATTCACTCTGCGGACCAATTAATCCCAAACCATCTAAATTGGGTAGAGGTTGGGTGATTGTGGAGGCCAGGTCATCTGATGCAGCACTCCATCACTCTCCTTCTTGGTCAGATAGCCCTTACACAGCCTGGAGGTGTATTTTGGGTCATTGTCCTGTTGAAAAACAAATGATAGTCACACTAAGTGCAAACCAGATGGGATGGCGTATTGCTGCAAAATACTGTGGTTGCCATGCTGGTTAAGTGTGCCTTGAATTCTAAATAAATCACTGACATTGTCACCAGCAAAGCACCCCTACACCATCACACCTCATCTTCCATGCTTCACGGTGGGAACCACACATGCGGAGATCATGCATTCACCTACTCTGCATCTCACAAAGACACAGCGGTTGGGACCAAAAATTTCAAATCTGGACTCGTCAGACCAAAGGACAGATTTCCACCAGTCTAATGTTCTTGGCCCAAGCAAGTCACTTCTTATTATTATTAATGTCCTTTAGTAGTCTCCTCTGAACACTTGATGTTGAGATGTGTCTGTTACTTGAAGTCTGTGAAGCTTTTATTTGGGCTGCAATCTGAGGTGCAGTTAAATTTAATGAACTTCTCCTCTGCAGCAGAGGTAACTCTGGGTCTTCCTTTCCTTTGGCAGTCCTCATGAGAGACAGTTTCATCATAGCGCTTGATAGTTTTAGCGACTGCACTTGAAGAAACTTTCAAAGACCTTGACATTTTTGGGATTTACCTTCATGTCTTAAAGTAATGATGATGGACTGTCATTTCTCTCTGCTTATTTGAGATGTTCTCGCCATAATATGGACTTGGTCTTTTACTAAATAAGGCTATCTTCTGTATACCACCCCTACCTAACACAACTAATTGGCTGAAACGCATTAAGAAGGAAAGAAATTCCACAAATTAACTTTTAACAAGGCACACTTGTTAATTGCAATGCATTCTAGGCGACTACCCCATGAAGCTTGTTGAGAGAATTTCAAGAGTGTGCGAAGCTGTCATCAAGGCAAAGGGTGGCTACTTTGAAGAATCTCAAATATAAAGTATATTTGTATTTGTTTAACACTGTTTTGGTTACTACATGATTCCATACGTGTTATTTCATAGTTTTGATGTCTTCACTATTATTCTACAATGCAGAAAATAGTAAAAAAAATAATAATAATAATTTGAATATAGTATAGGTGTGTCCAAACTTTTGACTGGTACTGTATGTCTTTCTGTCTCTTGGCTACTCTCCAGCCATATATCAGTCCTGTGTTGGCCGTGGTCATTCTAACCTAAGGGTCATCATCATGTGGTCATGCGGTGGTCAAACGACTAAACTGCAGGATGAACACCACTAAAAGTTTTGCGGTGTGTTTATAGGTTGCCTTTGGGGTTGTTTCACCATAAATAGCAAATGAAAGAGGATTTCGACACCCGCCATCTGATTTGTTCTGAAATTGTTTTGGTTGTTGGAAACGGATAAGTTTAGCATTCCTGCAAAATGATTTTGTTGAAGTATAATCCCCACGCCAATCCCACCCCAACAACAAGTATTTAGTATCAGTTCTCTGTTTGACAAGTAGAATGGAGCTGTAGATTAAATAATTTATGATGAAAGTGCACAGTGATGAGTTTGATGCTCATTTCCAATAAATATTGAGGGTTTTGTTCTGGTGACATGATGATTTGATGCTTGGCTGCCGTTTGACAAGTAAATAATCTCGCTCCTTTGTCCATAATAATCTGATCATGTAAGCTTATACCTGCACTGTATCTGCAAGTTTTTGGCTAGAGCGCACGTGCCAAGACCGGAGTGGGCACATTTACTATATAACGCAACATGTTTTGTAACAAAACCATCAGTGGAGTTAAAAATAATATGGAAACCCATTTAAAGTGGTGCGTAGCCTAGTGGTTAGAGCGTTGGACTAGTAACCGAAAGGTTGCAAGATCGAATCCCTGAGCTGACAAGGTACAAAATCTGTCGTTCTGCCCCTGAACAAGGCAGTTAACCCATTGTTCCTAGGCTGTCATTGAAAATAATAATTTGTTCTTAACTGACTTGCCTAGTTAAATAAAGGTAAAATGAAAATTAATTTTAAAAAAGCAAGATTCACCTATTTTGAATGGCATATTGTTTTTGTGCATCTCTGAGCGATGTTCTATTTAGACCCTGGGTCATTTCATGTTTATCTGAGCTATTGCCATTCAAAGAAACTACACTATGAAACAAAGATAAAAGACAAAGAATGATAGTAAAAAAACTTTGGAGCACCTTCAATGACATTTTGGGTAAAAAATACACTCAGCTCCATTATTCATTGAATCAGATGATTATGATGATTTTTTCAATGGCAAGATTACCAAACTTAGGCATGACATGCCGGCAACAAACGCTGAGACTACACTTCCAAGTATATCTGACCAAATTGTGAAAGACACAAATTGTCATTTTTAATTCCGTAAAGCGAGTGTGGAAGAAGTGAAACAATTATTGTTGTCTATGAACAATGACAAGCCACCGGGGTCTGACAATTTGGATGGAAAATTACTGAATATTGCCACTCCTATTTGCCATATCTTTAATTTAAGCCTACTAGAAAGTGTGTGCCCTCTGGCACGGAGGGAAGCAAAAGTAATTCCGCTATCTAAGAATAGTAAAGCCCCCTTTACTGGCTCAAATATCTGACCAATCAGCCTGTTACCAACCTTTTAGTAATGTTTTGGAAAAAATTATGTTTGACCAGATACAATGCTATTTTACAGTAAACAAATTGACCACAGACTTTCAGCACACTTATAGGGAAGGAAATTCAAGAAGCACTTAAACTGAGAGACTGAGAGAAATTGATGATAAACATATTGTTGGGGCTGTTTTGTTAGACTTCAGTGTAGCTTTTGACATTATCGATCATAATCTGCTGCTGGAAAAAGTGATGTGTTATGGCTTTACACCCCCTGATATATTATGGATATATATTATTGTGGATAAAGAGTTACCTGTCTAACAGAACACAGAGGGTGTTCTTTTAATGGAAGCCTGTCCAACATAATCCAGGTTTTGAGTAAAGCCAGTGTTTCTATGTATGCGGATGACTCAACACTATACACGTCAGCTATTACATCAACTGAAATGACTGCAACACTTAACAAAGAGCTGCAGTTAGTTTCAGAATGGGTGGCACGGAATAAGTTAGTCTGAAATATAAAAAAAACTAAAAGCATTGTGTTTGCAACAAATCATTCACTAAACCCTAAACCTCAACTAAATCTTATAATGAATAATGTGGAAATTCAGCAAGTTGACGTGACTAAACTGCTTGGAGTAACCCTGGATTGTAAACTGTCTTGGTCAAAACATTGATACAAAAGTAGCTAATATCGGGAGAAGTCTGTCCATAATAAAGTGCAGCTCTGACTTCTTAACAGCACTATCAACAAGGCAAGTCATACAGGTCCTAGTTTAGTCACACCTGCACTACTGTTCAGTCGTGTGGTCAGGTGCCACAGAGGGACTTAGGAAAATTGCAATTGGCTCAGAACAGGGCAGCAAAGCTGGCCCTTGGATGTATACAGTAGAGGTCGACCGATTAATCGGAATGGCCGATTAATTAGGGCCGATTTAAAGTTTTCATAACAATCGGGAATCTGTATTTTTGGACACCAATTTGGCCGAAAACCCCCCCAAAAACAACATTTTTTACACCTTTATTTAACTAGGCAAGTTAGTTAAGAACACATTCTTATTTTCAATGACGGCCTAGGAATGGTGAGTTAACTGCCTTGTTCAGTGGCAGAACGACAGATTTTGGACCTTGTCAGCTCGAGGATTCAATCTTGCAACCTTAGGGTTAACTAGTCCAACGGTCTAACCGCCTGCTTTACGTTGCACTCAACCAGGAGCCTGCCTGTTACGCGAATGCAGTAAGAAGCCACGGTAAGTTGCTAGCTAGCATTAAACTTATCTTATAACAAACAATCAATCAATCATAATCACTAGTTAACTACACATGGTCGATGATATTACTAGTTTATCTAGGGTGTCCTGCGTTGCATATAATCGATGCGGTGCCCATTCGCGAAAAAGGACTGTTGTTGCTCCAACATGTACCTAACCATAAACATCAATGCCTTTCTTAAAATCAATGCAAAGAAGTATATATTTTTAAACCTGCATATTTAGCTAAAAGAAATCCAGGTTAGCAGGCAATATTAACCAGGTGAAATTGTGTCACTTCTCTTGCGTTCATTGCATGCAGAGTCAGGGTATATGCAACAGTTTGGGCCGCCTGGCTCGTTGCGAACTAATTTGCCAGATGACATAAGATTGAAGGGTGTGCAATGTAACAGGAATATTTAGACTTATTGATGATTAGATAAAATACGGAACAGTTCCGTGTTTCATTGAAAGAATAAACGTCTTGTTTTCAAGATGATAGTTTCCGGATTCGACCATATTGATGACCTAAGGCTTGTATTTCTGTGTGTTATTATGTTATAATTAAGTCTATGATTTGATAGAGCAGTCTGAGCGATGTTAGGCACCAGCAGGCTCATAAGCATTCATTCAAACAGCACTTTCGTGTGGTTTGCCAGCTTTATTTTTGCATTATTTAATCCAAATTGAACATGTTTAATTATTTATTTGAGGAATTGATTTTATTGATGTATTATATTAAGTTAAAATAAGTGTTCATTCAATATTGTTGTAATTGTCATTATTACAAATAAATGTAAAAAAAAAAACAATCGGCCGATTAAACGGTATCGGCTTTTTTTAGTCCTCCAATAATCGGTATCGGCGTTGAAAAATCATAATCGGTCGACCTCTAGAACACAGAGAGCAAACATTAATAATATGCATGTGAATCTCTCATCGCTCAAAGTGGAAGAGAGATTGACTTTATCAGTACTTCATCAGAGGTTTTGACAAGCTGAATGCACCTATCTGTCTGTTTAAACAGCTCAGACACCCATGCTTACCCCACAAGACATGCCATCAGTGGTCTCTTCACAGTCTCCTAGTCCAGAACAGACTATGGGAGGCGCACAGTACCACCTACAGCCATGACTACATGGAACTCTATTCCACATCAGGTAACTGATGCAAGCAGTGTAATCAGTTTTAAATAACATAATAACATTACACCTTATCGAACAGCGTGGACTGTGAAGCAACATAAACATAGACACATGCACACACACATGTACACATGGATTTTGTGTTGTAGATATATGGTAGTGGAGTGTGGGCATGAGGGCACACACTTCGTGTGTTGTGAATTCTGTAATTAATGTATTGTAATGCTTTTAAAATTGTATCACTGTGTTAATTTTGCCTGATCTCAGGAAGAGTAGATGCTGCCTTGGCAGCAGCTAATGGGGATACATAATAAATACAATTTCATCAAAAAGTTTGCATTTGAATCAGTGACCAGGTAAAATGGCCTAATTTCTCAGAGATCAAATTATATTTAAACAAAATAATGTTGCAGGGACGCTCATCTTATCTGTTTCTAACTGTTTCTAAAAGATTTCAGAACGATCTGAGATGGTGGGTGTCAATGGGTTGATGAAATTATATGGAACAACCCTTTGGACTCATTTACATTTAATAACTGGGTGGGGCTGTGTTAGTCAGTGAGTATCCGGAAGTGGCGGCTTGTGTTTGTGTGTGTGTGTGTGCATGCATGTCTGTGCATGCGTGAAAGAGAATGTTGACAGTATGCGAATGCGTCCACAGAGCTGCATTTTCTGTGTTGAGGTTAATTCCTATTTCTATTGGTTTCTCACGCTGGCTGGAGTGGAGCTCTCCTAGTCTCTTGTTGATGACAGCCCAAACCCAAGCAGACCTGGGTACAAATACTATTTGAAATAGTTTCTAATACTTTAGTTTTGCTTGATTTAACTTGACTGCTGCAATGGAACCAATAGAATAATCGCAAACTATCTGGCACTCCAGGAAGCATAAAGCAAACACTCAAACTATTTGGAACATTTCAAATAGTATCTGAACCCAGGTCTGAGCTCAGGCGAAGGTGGTCTTTCAGTTCCAGACAGCCAAATTAAGTACTTGCCTTTCACTGCCTGTCTCTCTGTGTTGTAAAGAGGGGCTGCTTTGTGGCCTTCAACACCCCCACTCACACCCCTCCCTCCACTCCAGCCCCCTGTGTGGGATCGCCTTGACGACAGGAAGTTTATATATGTGAGTCAGAGAACAGAGGCAGGCGGATGGGGGAGGGGCCTGCACCACGGTTCCCTGCTCTCTCCCAGTAAGAGACCACTAAGCTGGCTAGGCTAACAGAGCTAACAGCCGAGTGGGGAGAGAAGGAAAACCCTCCTGGAACACCTTCCACTACAGGGATCCACAGAAGGAAATGACTAAGAGAATTCTGTGAATTCTCTGCTGGCTAGAACACTCAGACTACGGGAAAAAAGGAACAAAAGCCAGGCAGTAACGGAAGGTACCTCTTTCGGGACTCCGGAGTGAGAGGCTTCCTTGGGCCAGTTTTTAGATAAGATAGGAGAACTCTACGCCAGCCACGTAGAACTGTTTGTCATTGCTTCGTCAGGAGGACTTCAGGAAAGGAGTGGGAGACTGCAGCCGGTAGAGCCAGTGACTTGCTGTCAAGGAGTAAATAGTGATAGTACAGCTCCTAGACCTGGACCTGACCCATTCTCTCCCAACCCCAGACCAAATATAGCAGAGCACACTCAGCACAGTCTGGAGAAGAAGAGAGGAGAGGGGGAGAGAGAAGGAGAACCACCGGAGCCAAATTTGACTGGACTTCACGCTGGAAGTAAGGCAGAAGAATGTCAGGAATGAGAGTGTGTGGGGGAGCACAGAGACGTGTGTTAGTGGTGCGCGGTCGGCTGTTTGTTCACCCTCACCTGCCTTCAATTCCTAATAACCCATCTGTAACCGCCGACTATGTGACAAAGTTAAAATCTGTGGCTGAAGGGTGGGTGGCGGGTGGTTGTATAAAGAGAAACAATACTTTAAAAAAAACATACATTTATAATTATTGTTCAATTGTTCTATTGGCTACATGTAGTTTTTTCTCTATTATTTTAGGCTCTGGTATCAGTGCATGAGCCTAAGCTTTAGGGCTTAACTGTACCAAATAGCCTACATCGCCAAATAATTAAAAAGTTACAGTCAGTCCACGGAAATGTTATTCAATAAGACGAAAGCTGCGAAAGGAAAGTTGAAAAAAGAGAAGGGAGGGCCAGAAAAGCAATGTTTGGGAAATATTTGGTGAAGTGGTAAAAAAGGATCGTGTGATGTCGACAGTCACAAGACGGGACTTCAAATAGGCCTATGGCATGTCAATGGAACTGTAGTCTACTGTTTAGATGGGTTGAATGGAAACTGAAATCTGGACGGGCCCCCGAGTGGCTCAGCGGTCTAAGGCAGTGGCATCTCAGTGCTAGAGGCGTCACTACAGACACTGGTTCGACTCCAGGCTGTATCACAACTGGCCGTGATTGGGAGTCCCATAGGGCGGCTCACAATTGGCCCAGCACTGTCCAGTTTAGGGTTTGGCCGGGGTAGACCATCATTATAAATAATAATTTGTTCTTAACTAACTTGCCTAGTTAAATAAAATAACAATTACAAAAATGGACTGTAGCTCTATCACCTCTCACATAGCCTTAATAATAACTCCTGCAGAATTAAGCATTTCTTGCAGTAAAATGATACACCAAATGTAGGCAAAATTTGGACTTGGGAACAGGAGTGGAGAAACATGATTTCTTTCCTACTGCTTCTTGAGAGAACGCAATGCTCAGTTAGATACCATCTGTAGATGTGCTGTCTTCATCATAAAAGCATCACAAATGCTGATAGTATTTCAACCTTATAAAATGTGCATCGAAGACAAACTGAAATCTTATGAGAAACACGTTGGGTAGTTTTCACAGCTTTCTTTTTCAAACTGATGACATTTTGTACAGAAAATCTTTCCAAGTCTCTAAATGTCTTTGCTATGCAAAAGATAACAGAGAACTTTACCGATGTCAACAAGATTGAAGCATTCATTCTATCAATCTATTACATTATTCTGTTGAGAAAGAGTTTATTTAGTCTTCTAGCATATAATGACAAAAGATAAGGTACATAATAATTATAGACAAGTTGACTAACAAATAGCCTACCAAAAAGCAGAAACATATCTAAAATCAGGAACAAAAAAAAATCCTGCACCCTGTCAAATCGTTCTGCAGTCAGCATTTTCTATATTTGCGGGTTATGGTTGGATGCGGGCCTCCAGATTTTCACTTTATCACATATATTTGGGCGGTTGCGGATGGGTTATTAGCAATTGCGGACAGGTACGGGTGAACAAACAGCTGACCCGCGCACCACTAGCTCACTTACACTTTATCAGTGCTGTATCTTCTCTCCATCTCTCTATAGTAGGGGTCTCCAACCATGTGCTAGATTAGGGTTGGGGTGAAAACCTACAGGACAGTAGCTCTCCATGAACAGGGTTGGAGAGCCCTGCCAATAGCCTAGAAGTGTCTAGTGCACGAGTCAAACTCATTCCACGGAGGGCAGAGTGTCTTCGGGTTTTCGCTCCTTCCTTGAACTTTATTTATGAATTAAGGTCACAAATTAAGGAACTCCCCTCACCTGGTTGTCTAGGTCTTAATTGAAAGGAAAACCAAAAACCAGCATACACTAGGCCCCCCATGGAATGAGTTTCAAACCCCTGCTCTAGTGGGTAAGCCATGCATTGTCCGCTCACTTTTTGGCATACACAGTGATGGCGTCCCAAATGGCACCCTATTCCCTACATAGTGTGCTACTTTTGAACAGAGCCCCATGTGCCCAGGTCAAAAGTAGTGTTCTATATAGGGAATAGGGTTCCATTTGGGACACAACCACGGTGTATGCCCGAGTGTGTGGACAACTCATTGTTGGACTGCCAGTGCGTGTGTATTACATCAGCCTTTTTAGATATAGGCAACTGTGCTTTTTGAGGGCCTTTCGCTTTAAGTAGGTGCGTGCGTGCGTGTGTGCGTGCGCCATAGACTTACATAGACAACTCTAGTAGTTTAAAGCCTGTTTTACCATGGACGGCGCCATTGAAGAACTTCCTATAGGTTAAGTAAGGATCACATAATTCCATCCTCATCGTCAGAAGGGATCAGCCAATAAATGATACTCTAAAGCAAACATTCCATAACTGCAGGTGGTAGTACAGTGTATTCGAAAAGTATTCAGACCCCTTGACTTTTTCCACGTATTGCTACATTACAGCCTTATTATAAAATGGATGAAATTGTTTTTTCTCCCTCATAAATCTACACACAATACCCCATAATGACAAAGCAAAAACTGTTTTTTATAAATATTTGCAAAAAAACAAGAAAGAAAAAACCCACTGAAAAATCCCATTCACATAAGTATTCAGACCCTTTACTCAGTACTTTGTTGAAGAACCTTTGGCAGTTATTACAGCCTTGAGTCTTCTTGGGTATGACGCTACAAGCTTGGCACATCTGTATTTGGGGAGTTTCTCCCATTCTTCTCTGCAGATCCTCTCAAGCTCTGTCAGATTGGATGGGGAGCGTCACTGCACAGCTATTTTCAGGTCTCTCCACAGGGTTCAAGTCCGGGCTCTGGCTGGGCCACTCAAGGACATTCAGAGACTTGTCCCGAAGCCACACCTGCGTTGTCTTTGCTATGTGCTTACGGTCGTTGTCCTGTTGGAAGGTGAACCTTCACCCTAGCCTGAGGTTCTGAGCGCTCTGTAGCGGGTTTTCATCAAGGATCTCTCTGTACTTTGCTGTTTCCCTCGATCCTAATAATCAAATCAAATTTTATTTGTCACATGCGCCAAATACAACCTTACAGTGAAATGCTTACTTACAAGCCAATAAGCAACAATGCAGTTTTAAGACAAGTAAGAAATAAGAATTTAAAGTAACAAGTAGTAACAAGTAATTAAAGAGCAGTAAAATAATAATAGCGAGGCTATATACCGGGGGTACCAGTACAGAGTCAATGTGCGGAGGCATCGGTTAGTCGAGGTAATTGAGGTAATATGTACATGTAGATTAAAGTGACAATGTATCGATAATAAACAGAGAATAGCATCAGTGCTACCGCTTGCCATGCAGTAGTAGAGAGAACAGTCTATGACTAGGGTGGCTGGAGTCTTTGCCACCTTTTATGGCCTTCCTCTGACACTGCTTGGTATAGAGGTCTTGGATGGCAGGAAGCTTTGCCCCAGTGAATTACTGGGCCGTACGGCCGGAGGCCGAGCAATTGCCATACCAGGCAGTGATGCAACCAGTCAGGATAAAATCAAATCAAATCAAATTTTATTTATATAGCCCTTCGTACATCAGCTGATATCTCAAAGTGCTGTACAGAAACCCAGCCTAAAACCCCAAACAGCAAGCAATGCAGCTGTAGAAGCACGGTGGCTAGGAAAAACTCCCTAGAAAAGCCAAAACCTAGGAAGAAACCTAGAGAGGAACCAGGCTATGTGGGGTGGCCAGTCCTCTTCTGGCTGTGCCGGGTGGAGATTATAACAGAACATGGCCAAGATGTTCAAATGTTCATAAATGACCAGCATGGTCGAATAATAACCAGGCAGAACAGTTGAAACTGGAGCAGCAGCACAGTCAGGTGGACTGGGGACAGCAAGGAGTCATCATGTCAGGTCGTCCTGGGGCACGGTCCTTGGGCTCAGGTCCTCCGAGAGAGAGAAAGAAAGAAGGAGAGAATTAGAGAACGCACACTTAGATTCACACAGGACACCGTATAGGACAGGAGAAGTACTCCAGATATAACAAACTGACCCTAGCCCCCCGACACAAACTACTGCAGCATAAATACTGGAGGCTGAGACAGGAGGGGTCAGGAGACACTGTGGCCCCATCCGATGATGCTCCCAATGGTGTAGCTGTAGAACTTTTTGAGGATCTGAGGACCCATGCCAAATATTTTAATTCTCCTGAGGGGGAATAGGTTTTGTCGTGCCTTCTTCACGACTGTCTTGGTCTGCTTGGACCATGTTAGTTTGTTGGTGATGTGGACACATCGGCTATGGAGAGCGTGATCACACAATCGTCCGGCACAGCTAATGCTCTCATGCATGTTTCAGTATTATTTGCCTCGAAGCGAGCATAGAAGTAATTTAGCTTGTCTGGTAGGCCTGTGTCACTGGGCAGCTCGCGGCTGCGCTTCCTTCCTTGTAGTTTGTAATTGTTTGCAAGCCCT
The DNA here is from genome assembly GCF_021184085.1 of Oncorhynchus gorbuscha. NCBI lineage: Eukaryota > Metazoa > Chordata > Actinopteri > Salmoniformes > Salmonidae > Oncorhynchus > Oncorhynchus gorbuscha. The sequence continues at coordinate 34,362,444 of NC_060186.1, forward strand.
GCCACATCCGACAGGCGTCACAGCCGGTGTGGTGTGATGGGATCTTAGGTCTGTATTGATGCTTTGCCTGTTTGGTGGTTTGTCTGAGAGCATAGCGGGATTTCTTGCAAGCTTCCGGGTTGAAGTCCCACTCCTTGAAAGTGGCAGCTCTACCCTTTAGCTCAGTACGGATGTTGCCTGAAATCTATGGCTTCTGGTCGTGGTATGTACAGTCACTGTGGTGACTTGATGCACTTATTGATGAAGCCAGTGACTGATGTGGTGTACTCCTCAATGCCATCGGACTAATCCCAGAACATATTCCAGTCTGTGCTAGCAAAACAGTCCTGTAGCTTAGCATCTGCTTCATCATTTTATTGACATTGAGTCATTGGTGCTTCCTGCTTTAGTTATTAGCAGGAATCAGGAGGATAGAATTATGGTCAGATTTGCCAAATGGAGGGTGAGGGAGAGCTTTGTATGCATCTCTGTGTGTGAAGTAAAGGTGGTCTAGATTTTCTTCCCTCTGGTTGCACATTTAACAAGCTGGTAGAAAGTTGGTGAAATGGATTTAAGTTTCCCTGCATTAAAGTACCTGGCCACTAGGAGCAGCTCCTCTGGATGAGATTTTTCCTGTTTGCTTATGGCCCTATACAGCTCATTGAGTGCGGTCTTAGTGCCAGCATCGGTTTGTGGTGGTAAATAGACAGCGACATTGAATATAGATAAACTCTCTTGGTAAATAGTGTAGTCTACAGCTTATCATGAGATACTCTACCTCAGGCGAGCAAACCTTGAGACTTTTAGATATCATGCACTAGCTGTTGTTTACAAATATACATAGACCGACACCCCTTGTCTTACCAGAGGCTACTGTTCTATCCTGCTGATTCATTGTATAATCCGCCAACTGTATGCTATTCATGTCATCGTTCAGCCACGACTCGGTGAAACATAAGCTTTTTATTTATTTTTATGTCCTGTTGGTAGGATATACGTGCTTGTAGTTCGTGTTTGTTATTATTCAATGATTGTACCTTGGCTAATAGAACCGATGGTAAGGGCAAATTACTCACTCACTGTAAAGGCAAATTACTCACTCATCCTCGATGTCTCATTCTCTTTCTCCTGCGAATGACGAGTTAAGGGCCTTGTCGGTTGTCTGGAGTAAATGTCTCTCGTCCGACTCCTTAAAGATAAAGTTGTCTTTCAGTACGAGGTGAGTAATCGCTGTTCTGATTTCTAGAAGTGATTTTCGGTCATAACATGTGGCAGAAACATTATGTACAAAATTAGGAGACCGTAAAACGTCAGGCATTCTCTCCGGTGCTATCATCATCATCATTAGTCTACTTTCTGCTGAAAAACATCCCCATAGCATGATGCTACCACCACCATGCTTCACCGTAGGGATGGTGCCAGGTTTACTCCAGATGTGATGCTTGGCATTCAGGCCAAAGAGTTCCATTGTAGTTTCATCAGACAAGTTAATCTTGTTTCTCATTGTCTGAGAGTCCTTTAGGTGCCTTTTGGCAAACTCCAAGCGGGCTGTCATGTGCCTTTTACAGAGGAGTGGCTTCCGTCTGGCCACTCTACCATAAAGGCCTGATTGGTGGAGTGCTAAAGAGATGGTTGTCCTTCTGGAAGGTTCTCCCATCTTCACAGAGGAACTCTGGAGCTCTGTCAGAGTGACCGTCGGGTTCTTGGTCACCTCCCTGACCAAGGCCCTTCTCCCCCGATTGCTCAGTTTGGCCAGGCAGTCAGCTTTAGGAAGAGTGTAGGTGGTTCCAATCTTCTTTCATTTAGGAATGATGGATGCCACTGTGAGCTTGGGGACCTTTATCGCTGCAGACATTTTTTGGTACCCTTCACCAGACCTGTGCCTCGACACAATCCTGTCTCGGAGCTCTACGGACAATTCTTTCGACCTCATGGTTTTGTTTTTGCTCACACATGCTCTGTAAACTGTGGGACTTTACATAGACAGGTGTGTGCCTTTCCAAAACATGCCAATCAATTTAATTTACCACAGGTGGACTCTAATCAAGTTGTAGAAACATCTCAAGGATGATTAATCAACACAGTTTGCACCTGAGCTCAACTGGTCTGAATACTTATGTTATAAAAATAATGTTTTTCCTTTGTCATTATGGGGTATTGTGTGTATAATGTTGAGGGGGAAAAAATATTTTATCCATTTTAGAATAAGGCTGTAACGTAACAAAATGTGGAAAAGGGGAAGGGGCCAAGAATACTTTCTGAATGCACTGTATACCAAAATGGGCTTTATACCTGTTCAAACAACACACTCCAGGTGGCAGTATGCACCCTTACAGTTTGTTCACCAACTCATAGAAGAAGAAATGGACTACTTTAAAATGGAGATGGCCTCAATGGTCCCCCATGGTGTCACAGATGCCATAATGCAACAGATGCAAAGAGGAGAAGTCTTACTAAGTCTATAGTGTGTGTGTGTGGGTGGATGGGCCATCTTAAGTGCGTGCGTGTTTGCGGTGCTGGTCTCTGGGAGAGAGGAAAGGCGTGTGACTATTTTTATCCATCTGGGAACAGGAGCCCCTTTGTGAAGAAGCTGTGGAGGAAAGGAAATGGACGTCCGCTCTGTGGAAATAGCGCTACTTATCCACATTCATCCACATCCTCTGACCCAATCAATCTATCAATACATACACACAAGCACAGACTTCACAACGTTTCCAAAAACGTTGTACATCTAATAAAGCTGATACACAATACACAGGCACGTTCACCCTCACACACGTCTTTGTGTCACATTTGTGTACACACACATACTCAAGTTGGCCCATCAACTCAGTCAGAGTGCCAAAGCATGGGACTAGATGTGCTTCCTCCTCTGTTTGTATTCCTGGCCACATGGCATTGCACAACCCCTGGTTTCATTTCTCTGAGCACTTGGTGTGTCTTGCGCTCTCTCTCGCTCTCTCTTTCTGTCAAGTGATATCTGTCTTGTCCTCTCTCTGTGTAGATCATCACTCCTTGTCGCCGGCTGATTCTGTGTGCAGAGAACAGGAAAGAGATGGAGGACTGGATGGCAGCCCTGAAGAGCGTTCAGAACAGAGAACACTTTGAGGTGAGGGCAAGGCCACAGAGTCAGGGGTAAGAGGTCAAGGGTCACTCTTCTCTACCTATCTTCTCATCCAATCCCAGAGTAAGTCCCATTAATCTCTCCTTCCTCTTGAAGTGTGCGCTCATTCACTACTCCACACAAATGGAAAAGCATTAGATTGGTGTAGGCATGGGCTAGAGGGAGATTCCATGTACCAGTCATTTCCTTCCAAATCCCTGAAGGTATGTGATGCACACTTTGGTAAGCAGAGATACATGGGACCCCCTCCCCCCAAAAAATTGACCGCTGGACTATACTCTCCTAGCCTAGACACTTGTGTGGAAGGAAAGGAGAAGCGGTCAGTTGTCCAACTGAATGTGTTCAACTGAAATGTGTCTTCCGGGAAAGGATACATACGACAGGTATAAGTAATATGGTAGTAGCAACGATTTGACCTTTAGTAGTTTACAGTGGTTCTTCCTTTAACCTCTTGCTCCTACCTGGCACGCAGGCGTCCCATCTAGAGCTCTGGAAATGCAAATGCGCTACGCTAAATGCTAATAGTATTAGTTAAAACTCAAACGTTCATTAAAATACACATGCAGGGTATTGAATTAAAGCTACACTCGTTGTGAATCCAGGCAACAAGTCAGATTTTTAAAATGCTTTTCGGCGAAAGCATGAGAAGCTATTATCTGATAGCATGTAACACCCCAAAATATAATAATAATAATAATATATGCCATTTAGCAGACGCTTTTATCCAAAGCGACTTACAGTCATGTGTGCATACATTCTACGTATGGGTGGTTCCGGGGATCGAACCCACTACCCTGGCGTTACAAGCGCCATGCTCTACCAACTGAGCTACAGAAGGAAAAAAGACCCGCAGGGGACGTAAACAAAATAATTAGCATAGTCGGCGCTACACAAACCACACAAATAAAATATAAAACATTCATTACCTTTGACCATCTTCTTTGTTGGCACTCCTAGATGTCCCATAATCACTATTGGGTCTTTTTTTCAATTAAATCGGTCCATATATAGCCTAGATATCGATCTATGAAGACTGTGTGATAAACGAAAAAAAATAGCGTCTTATAACGTAACGTCATTTTTTTAAATTAAAAAAGTCGACGATAAACTTTCAAAAACACTTCGAAATACTTTTGTAATGCAACTTTAGGTATTAGTAAACGTTAATAAGCGATCAAATTAATCACGAGATGAAGTGTTTTCTATAGGGGTCCGTCTGGAAATAATGTCCGTGTATTTCTCAACCAAAATATCCGGTCGGAGACCTGAAGAAAAAGCCTGTCTCTTGTTCGTTTGACCAAGAAACAAAGAATTGGCAAATGACAAGACTGTTGACATCGTGTGGAAGCTGTAGGTACTGCAACCTCAGCCCTATTTAATGTCGTTCGCCCATAACAATGGGTTGAAGCGGCGGATGGATATATTTTTCCACTTTCAGTGATCAGATTTTCCTGCACTTTTCGATGAAACACACGTTCTGTTATAGTCACAGCCGTGATTTAACCAGTTTTATAAACGTCTGAGTGTTTTCTATCCACACATACTAATCATATGCATATACTATATTCCTGGCCTGAGTAACAGGGCGCTGAAATGTTGCGCGATTTTTAACAGAATGTTCGAAAAAGTAGGGGGTAGGAGTAACAGGTTAAAAGTTTTGAGCTCATGCAGCGACCATTAGTGGTAGATGGTGGCATTCTGTCATTGCACCACCCTATCACTAGGACGAGTTAGAATGTTAATCTATCGGTAGTCTAAACTGTGGCACAAATGGACTATCTTTTTCGTAAATTAATGGAGGTGTTTTCAGTCTGAGTCTCTTCTCTGGCACTAGAGTCCTGCATCAGGGAACAACAACAAAAAACTGTTGGTGGTCCTGTAGTTAAGAGAGAACTTGGTTAAATACAATGGGGGAATTTCACTTGACATGTGGATTTTCTAAAAATAGGCACTGGGGGCTTTTGGTTTCTCTCTCTCTAAAAACAAATAAATAATTCTAAATAACAAATTGGCTTTATTTATATATTTTTTTGAGACTTACTATATAACGTAATTTAACAATAAAATGGACTAACAGGGATGTGGACATACTCGATATACATATCCCGGAAGAAAGAAATGATCTCACTCCAGTACATTTAATAGAAAGTTGGCAAAAATAGTTAGATCTTGCTACCATGGAAAGGAAAATAGCTGTCTATTTGTGGAAAAATCACCCTGATTAACTCTTTAGTCGCATCACAGTTGAACTGTTTGCTTATGGTTTTTCCTACACCTAGCGACCTATTTAAATTATATGAGAATGGCAAACCAGACAAAATTAAAAGGGCCTATTGTCTCAAGAATGGCCTTTTTCCCTTTATTCAGATTACATCTGCTCACTGCTCACTTTCAGTTATTTCTTTTTAAACAAGCCAAAGAAAGTTAGTTGCAATTTCAGTTTAATCCACCAGAAAAGACAAATAATACAAATAATAAATAAATTGTGATAAATAAAAATATATACCAGTTTCATTTAAGGACCAAAAATTTGACAGCTGTGCAATTATAATTTGCAAAATAGTTGGGAGGAGATTTTTGATGTACCGATTCCATGGCACATGGTTTATGAATTGACACGCAATTTCCCATTCCTCCTAAAAGCCCTAATCTGCTCACTTAAATGAATAGTGATCCTGGTCATTGTTATAGCATAATCAAAGTGAGGACAATCAGTAGTACTCCTCGCCCCGCCCCAAACTCCACCCTTAAAACCTGTTGTGACTCGGGGGAAGTATTTTCATTTTTGGAAAAAAAACGTTCCTGTAGTAAATGGGATATTTTGTCAGGACAAGATGCTAGAATATGCATATAATTGACAGCTTAGGATAGAAAACACTACCGTTTCCAAAACTGTAAAGATATTGTCCGTGAGTATAACAGAACTGATGTTGCAGGCGAAAGCCTGAGAAAAACCCAACCCGGAACTGCCCCATATTTTGAAAGCGCTTACGTTCCAATGAGTCCCTATTGAGCTGTGAATGGGCTATCAACCAGATTACATGTTCTACGTATCCTCCAAGGTGTCTACAGCATTGTGACGTAGTTTTACGCATTTATGTTGAAGAATAGCCGTAGCCGGCTACGTTGCGCAAGTGGTCACCTGATGCCCCCAGAGAGATTCTCGTGTAAAATACAGAGGTAGCCATTACTCCAATCGGTCCTACTGAAACACGAATTGTCCCGATGGATATATTATCGAATAGATATTTGAAAAACACCTTGAGGATTGATTATAAACAACGTTTGCCATGTTTCTGTCAATATTATGGACCTAATTTGGAATATTTCTTGCCGTTTTCGTGACTGCAATTTCCGGGCGATTTCTCAGCCAAACGTGAAGAACAAACGGAGCTATTTCGCCTACAAAAATAATATTTTTGGAAAAAAGGAACATTTGCTATCTAACTGGGAGTCTCTGAGATTGTGAACTTTGCAAATAACTTTTCCACTCTGAGAATGAGAATGGTAAATTACTGTAATTAATACATTCAGTCAATGCATTGGACTACAAAAGTGACCATCAACCCATGATGGGCTATTAGCAGGACAATAGACTCTTGCCAAGGAGGGTAGGAAGGAGGGTAAGGGGAGCATTGTAATTTAAAGACACTGCACAGTAGCCTAATAAACATATGTATTTTGAAATAGTAAAAAAAAAACAGATTCAATAACATATTTCTACCACGGTAGATGCTGTGTTTTTGGTTGATGGCCAATATTAAAAATGGACAAATGCATTCTCTCCGTCGCCCACACACACTTGAAACATTTGGATAATAAAGCATTTAAAGGCTGACATTGGTTGATTTTAATACTTTCTGATAGACAAAATTTTAACTCCACCCACAACTTTTGAACTTTTGAACATTCCCAGAAGGCAGATTATTATAACCTACCGCAGGCCTAAAACCTATGGGTTTAATGTTCTGAATTAATGATTATATTGAAGATAGAAGCCGCCTCTTAATGAGGGCTGATCTCTGAGTGCTGATCTGTTATCCAATGATTATTATTATTATTTACCCTGCATTATAATTATATAAAAGCCCCTTAGATATTATCTGTAAGCTTTTACATTTCTAAATCAATATCACACACCAGTTTTGCCATAAAGTTTTGCCATAATAAAAAATGCCCCTTAAATATTAATTTTGAATCCTCCAATCCTCCAATTTAATTTAGTCCACTCAAGTTTCTTCAACTGTCTTCCGACTGTGATTAGAGCGATGTTGTTGTGCCGTGATGCCAGCAGATTCCAGATTGCCTTTGCTGATCATTCATCATCAGTGAGTCGATGGCTTGAATAGTCTCGCTAGAAATTTAATTTAATGTAAAAAATGTACAGCAAACAGTAAAGACCAGCAGTCAATTTATTTCAGCATTATTTTTAGCATTATTAGGCCTACTTTACTGTATTGTAGCCTACGGTACCTGTTCATTTTCCTGGGCTTTGGAGTTCGGCGTAACACAGGGGAATTGCACGGTCCATCACCATAATCCCCAAGTCTAACAGTATTTTACTGACATGTTTATTTATTCAAGGCTCCTTTCTTTTCTCTGTGCTGGAGTTATTTTATCCTGTTGCGATGAGCAATCCCGTATCCGGGAGCGTAATTATAGCCTCAAGCTCATTACCATAACGTAACGTTAACTATTCATGAAAATCGCAAATGAAATGAAATACATTTATTGGCTCACAAGCTTAGCCTTTTGTTAACAACACAGTCATCTCAGATTTTCAAAAAATGCTTTTCAACCATAGCTACACAAGCATTTGTGTAAGAGTATTGATAGCTAGCATAGCATTAAGCCTAGCATTCAGCAAGCAACATTTTCACAAAAACAAGAAAAGCATTCAAATAAAATCATTTACCTTTGAAGAACTTCGGATGTTTTCAATGAGGAGACTCTCAGTTAGATAGCAAATGTTCAGTTTTTCCAAAAATATCATTTGTGTAGTAGAAATCGCTCCGTTTTATTCATCACGTTTGGCTAAGAAAAAAACACAAAAATTCAGTCCAAACAACGCAAACTTTTTTCCAAATTAACTCCATAATATCGACAGAAACATGGCAAACGTTGTTTAGAATCAATCCTCAAGGTGTTTTTCACATATCTATTCAATGATAAGTCACTCGTGGCAGTTTGGTTTCTCCTCTGTTCAAAATGGAACAATGCACGCACCTGGAGATTACGCAATAGTTTTGACGGAGGACACCGAGCGGACACCTGGTAAATGTAGTCTCTTATGGTCAATTTTCCAATGATATGCCTACAAATACGTCACAATGCTGCAAACACGTTGGGGAAAAGACAGAAAGTGTAGGCTCATTCCTTGCGCATTCACAGCCATATAAGGAGACATTGGAACACAGCGCCTCAAAAATCTGGCTCACTTCCTGTATGAAATGTAATCTTGGTTTTGCCTGTAGCATTAGTTCTGTGGCACTCACAGACAATATCTTTGCAGTTTTGGAAACGTCAGAGTGTTGTCTTTCTAAAACTGTCAATTATATGCATAGTCGAGCATCTTTTCGTAACAAAATAACTTGTTTAAAACGTGAACGTTTTTCATCCAAAAATGAAATACTGCCCCCAGAGGTTCAAGAGGTTAAGAATACAAAAGAATCCATCCAGCCTTGATAGGCTATCAGCAGGACAATAGACTCTTACCGAGTCCACCAAACACATTGTTTTCTAACCAAATCTGGATGGATGCATAACGAATTACTATGGGAGTAAATATCACTGAATGACAGAAGTATTGCAATATAGTAGGCTAATGAAGGAAACAAAGTGTTGCTTACTGGAACACCCAAAGTCATCCAATTGTTATAATATGATTTGAAGCAATAGCCTACCCGCGTGTGGGTATATTTCAGCACCGCTTCGCACTGCTCTGAGACAAGCATGGGGACTGGTCTTGATAAATCAATGAGATTGTGATTTTCACTGAATCTCCGTTTGGGTATTGGTTAGCCTAAAATTAGGGTGTGGAAATGTTATGATTATTTTGCTCTTTACTCGCAGTCACTTAGTAGCCTACTCCCGATCGGTCACGTTGTACAGCTCCATATTTTCCTAACTGAAACCCTGAGGGTTTCATTTTTCTTGGAATAAATATTAAATCAAATTAATTAAGCTACATTTCTTAAAATCAAACCAATATACTATGTCTTTACAAAAAAAGGTTTTAAATTCTCTAGTACAGCCAATATTTTAATTTTATTTAACCTTTATTTAACCAGGCAAGTCAGTTAGGAACAAATTCTTATTTTCAATGACTGCCTAGGAACAGTGGGTTAACTGCCTTGTTCAGGGGTAGAACGACAGATTTGTACCTTGTCAGCTCGGGGGTTTGAACTTGCAACCTTCCGGTTACTAGTCCAACGCTCTAACCACTAGGCTACCCTGCCGCCCCAAACAGTCAAATGCTTCTCAAAGATGCCCTCTGGTGGCCAAACTAGCACTAACGCATTAGAATTCTGTGGCAGCCCACAATCTGTGCTGCAGTACGATGCAACTTTTAAAAGTTTTAACCGTATACATTTTTTAGCAAGGCAATAACGATATCTACGCTATAGTCTGCACTGGGTTTCTTAACCCTGATCCTGTTGGACTGACAGGGGTGCACATTTTTGTTATAGCCCAACACTAACACGCCTGATTTCCACTTCTTAAGCCTTTGATAAGTTGAATCAATCCTATCCTCTGTGGGAGGATATCCCTGTGGGAGGATATCCCAAATGGGACCCTATTAGGATATCCCAAATGGGACCCTATTTCCTATAAACTGCGCTACTTTTGACCAGGGCCCTGCAACACAGGATGAAGAAATCCTGAAATTACTAGTGGTTATTAACGGGGACGATTTAGGGCTTATTTCCCCTCTCTTGTCTCCTCTGTTCCCATCCCAGTCCACCCAGTATAGCATGGATCACTTCTCTGGGATGCATAACTGGTACGCCTGCTCCCACGCCCGCCCCACCTACTGCAACGTGTGCCGCGAGGCTCTGTCCGGAGTCACCTCGCACGGACTGTCCTGTGAAGGTATGTACCTCTCTGTACACATACACACTGCCCTGGCTATATGCCAGCTAAAGGTCTTCACGGATCCTCCTGTACCTGAATATCTGAGACCCAATCCGACCCGAGCGGGTCTGGATCTACAGGTCTGTTCTGATATGATTGTCATGGATCTTGGGTATGTGTAATGTTAATTGACTTGTCTGGAAGATTGGAACGTGAATGGAGACACTATGCGCGAGACAGAGACGGTGCACACGAAAGAGAGACTGGTGGAATGCTGCGTCACAGTGTGTGAAGGTGCATCTGTGTGTATGTGTTTGTCAATCTGATGCGTTTCTCCTTCTCACAGTGTGTAAGTTCAAGGCCCACAAACGTTGTGCTGTCCGAGCGACCAACAACTGCAAATGGACTACTCTGGCATCCATTGGGAAGGACATCATCGAAGATGAGGATGGGGTGAGTGAGTAAGGGGTCAATTTAGCATTTCCCCCACTAATGGTTGAGGTTAGGATTGGGGAAGGGGAAGCTGAACCTAGATCTGTACCTAGGGGAAACTTCACCCCGGAGCTGTGTGAGGGCTCCTCAAAAATAAGGCTAGAGATGTCCCCTGTACCCCAGCTAGAGAGAAGTGCAGTGTTGCCGGTTTATTAAACATCATTGTACGTTATGCAAATATGTCGAACAGTATAAATAAAAAAAAGCATGCAACATTAAAAAACTGGTAAAACAATCCATAATATCCTACATGCACAGTGTATCAAGAAATGGCATATACGTATAGGCTATATAGACTCACTTCATGATTTGTTGAATATATTGATTATAAGGCCTTGCCTTATAATCAATATATTAAACAAATTGTTGATTACAAGTAGTAGCCTATAGTGCCATTGCCCACTATTCCTACTGTTAAAGACGTCTGAAATTATACCTACAACAGGGACTATCAGTTTGTTCTCAAAGGTAATCCTCATCCACTACTAGGTAAACACTCACTGCCCTCACTCTTTCACTCACTCACACTGCGGTGACATGTCATTGGGTGCAGAACATCATCCTGTGGGAACAAAGAACTAAAATCACAGGTGTAGTGTGAACAAAGCAGGACAGGGCTTGGTTTTGTACTGTGCAGTGATATTTGAGAGTTAAGAGGATGCTGTTCAGACAAACACACCAGAAAGGAACTATTTGTTTACATGACTAAATATCTAAACTCAGTTTTCTAATGTTTTTATCATATAAAGTATAAAACTGCTGGAATAATATGGCACTGTGTTAGTTATGTGAAGAAACATTTACACTGAACATGCATCCCTGTTAGTGAGCATTTCTTTGCCAAGATCGTACATCCACCTGACAGGGGTGGCCTATCAAGAAACTGATTAAACAGCATGATCATTACACAGGTCCTCCTTGTGTTGGAGACTTTAAAAGGCCACTCTAAAAGTTGTAGTTTTGTCACACAACACAATCCCACAGATGTCTCAAATTTTGAGGGAGAATGCAATTGGCATGCTAACTGCAGAAATATCCACCAGAGCTGTTGCCAAATAATTTAATGTAATTTTTTCTAACATAAGCCGCCTGAATCACAGATTCAACAGTACAGGGCAGATGGCAGACAGCGTGTATGGCGTTGTGTGGGCGAGCGGTTTGCTGATGTTACTGTTGTGAACAGAGTGCCCCATCGTGGCGGTGGGGTTATGGTATGGGCAGGCGGCATAAGCTATAGACAACAAACACAATTGCATTTTATGGATGGCAATTTGAATGTACAGAGATACCATGATGATACCATGATGATATCCTGAGGCCCATTATCGTGCCATTCATCCGCCACCATCGCAAGGATCTGTTCACATTTCCTGGAAGCTGAAAATGTCCCAGTTCTTCTATGGCCTGCATACTCTCAGACATTAAGGATGCTCTGGATCAATGTATACGACAGTGTGTTCCAGTTCCTGCTAATATCCAGCAACTTTGCACAGCCATTCATGAGGAGTGGGACAACATTCCACAGGCCATAATCAACAGCCTGATCAACTCTATGAGAAGGAGATGTGGCGCTGCATGAGACAAATGGTGGTCACACCAGATACTGATTGGTTTTCCGATCCACGACCCTACATTTCTTTTTAAAGGTATCTGTGACCAACAGATGCATATCTGTATTCCCAGTTATGTGAAATTCATAGATTAGGGCCTAATGAATTTATTTCAATTTACTGATTTTATCATGTTCGTCATAACGAGGGGACCAAGGCGTGATTGGAATACATTTGTATTTTATTTAACGAAGAACACTTAAACAAACGTGACACTATAAACAACTTACATTTAAGTCATTTAGCAGACGCTCTTATCCAGAGCGACTTACAAATTGGTGCATTCACCTTATGACATCCAGTGGAACAACCACTTTACAATAGTGCATCTAAATATTTTAAGGGGGGGGGGGGTGAGAAGGATTACTTTATCCTATCCTAGGTATTCCTTAAAGAGGTGGGGTTTCAGGTGTCTCCGGAAGGTGGAGATTGACTCCGCTGTCCTGGCGTCGTGAGGGAGTTTGTTCCACCATTGGGGAGCCAGAGCAGCGAACAGTTTTGACTGAGCTGAGCGGGAACTGTACTTCCTCAGTGGTAGGGAGGCGAGCAGGCCAGAGGTGGATGAACGCAGTGCCCTTATTTGGGTGTAGGGCCTGATCAGAGCCTGGAGGTACTGAGGTGCCGTTCCCCTCACAGCTCCGTAGGCAAGCACCATGGTCTTGTAGCGGATGCGAGCTTCAACTGGAAGCCAGTGGAGAGAGCGGAGGAGCGGGGTGACGTGAGAGAACTTGGGAAGGTTGAACACTAGACGGGCTGCGGCGTTCTGGATGAGTTGTAGGGGTTTAATGGCACAGGCAGGGAGCCCAGCCAACAGCGAGTTGCAGTAATCCAGACGGGAGATGACAAGTGCCTGGATTAGGACCTGCGCCGCTTCCTGTGTGAGGCAGGGTCGTACTCTGCGGATGTTGTAGAGCATGAACCTACAGGAACGGGCCACCGCCTTGATGTTAGTTGAGAACGACAGTTTGTTGTCCAGGATCACGCCAAGGTTCTTAGCGCTCTGGGAGGAGGACACAATGGAGTTGTCAACCGTGATGGCGAGATCATGGAACGGGCAGTCCTTCCCCGGGAGGAAGAGCAGCTCCGTCTTGCCGAAGTTCAGCTTGAGGTGGTGATCCGTCATCCACACTGATATGTCTGCCAGACATGCAGAGATGCGATTCGCCACCTGGTCATCAGAAGGGGGAAAGGAGAAGATTAATTGTGTGTCGTCTGCATAGCAATGATAGGAGAGACCATGTGAGGTTATGACAGAGCCAAGTGACTTGGTGTATAGCGAGAATAGGAGAGGGCCTAGAACAGAGCCCTGGGGGACACCAGTGGTGAGAGCGCGTGGTGAGGAGACAGATTCTCGCCACGCCACCTGGTAGGAGCGACCTGTCAGGTAGGACGCAATCCAAGCGTGGGCCGCGCCGGAGATGCCCAACTCGGAGAGGGTGGAGAGGAGGATCTGATGGTTCACAGTATCGAAGGCAGCCGATAGGTCTAGAAGGATGAGAGCAGAGGAGAGAGAGTTAGCTTTAGCGGTGCGGAGCGCCTCCGTGATACAGAGAAGAGCAGTCTCAGTTGAATGACTAGTCTTGAAACCTGACTGATTTGGATCAAGAAGGTCATTCTGAGAGAGATAGCGGGAGAGCTGACCAAGGACGGCACGTTCAAGAGTTTTGGAGAGAAAAGAAAGAAGGGATACTGGTCTGTAGTTGTTGACATCGGAGGGATCGAGTGTAGGTTTTTTCAGAAGGGGTGCAACTCTCGCTCTCTTGAAGACGGAAGGGACGTAGCCAGCGGTCAGGGATAAGTTGATGAGCGAGGTGAGGTAAGGGAGAAGGTCTCCGGAAATGGTCTGGAGAAGAGAGGATAGGGTCGAGCGGGCAGGTTGTTGGGCGGCCGGCCGTCACAAGACGCGAGATTTCATCTGGAGAGAGAGGGGAGAAAGAGGTCAGAGCACAGGGTAGGGCAGTGTGAGCAGAACCAGCGGTGTTGTTTGACTTAGCAAACGAGGATCGGATGTCGTCGATCTTCTTTTCAAAATGGTTGACGAAGTCATCTGCAGAGAGAGGAGGAGGGGGAGGGGGAGGAGGATTCAGGAGGGAGGAGAATGTGGCAAAGAGCTTCCTAGGGTTAGAGGCAGATGCTTGGAATTTAGAGTGGTAGAAAGTGGCTTTAGCAGCAGAGACAGAGGAGGAAAATGTAGAGAGGAGGGAGTGAAAGGATGCCAGGTCCGCAGGGAGGCGAGTTTTCCTCCATTTCCGCTCGGCCTTCCGGAGCCCTGTTCTGTGAGCTCGCATTGAGTCGTCAAGCCACGGAGCGGGAGGGGAGGACCGAGCCGGCCTGGAAGATAGGGGACATAGAGAGTCAAAGGATGCAGAAAGGGAGGAGAGGAGGGTTGAGGAGGCAGAATCAGGAGATAGGTTGGAGAAGGTTTGAGCAGAGGGAAGAGATGATAGGATGGAAGAGGAGAGAGTAGCGAGGGAGAGAGAGCGAAGGTTGGGACGGCGCGATACCATCCGAGTAGGGGCAGTGTGGGAAGTGTTGGATGAGAGCGAGAGGGAAAAGGATACAAGGTAGTGGTCGGAGACTTGGAGGGGAGTTGCAATGAGGTTAGTGGAAGAACAGCATCTAGTAAAGATGTGGTCGAGCGTATTGCCTGCCTTGTGAGTAGGGGGGGAAGGTGAGAGGGTGAGGTCAAAAGAGGAGAGGAGTGGAAAGAAGGAGGCAGAGAGGAATGAGTCAAAGGTAGACATGGGGAGGTTAAAGTCGCCCAGAACTGTGAGAGGTGAGCCGTCCTCAGGAAAGGAGCTTATCAAGGCATCAAGCTCATTGATGAACTCTCCGAGGGGACCTGGAGGGCGATAAATGATAAGGATGTTAAGCTTGAAAGGGCTGGTAACTGTGACAGCATGAAATTCAAAGGAGGCGATAGACAGATGGGTAAGGGGAGAAAGAGAGAATGACCACATGGGAGAGATAAGGATCCCTATGCCACCACCCCGCTGACCAGAAGCTCTCGGGGTGTGCGAGAACACGTGGGCGGACGAAGAGAGAGCAGTAGGAGTAGCAGTGTTATCTGTGGTGATCCATGTTTCTGTCAGTGCCAAGAAGTCGAGGGACTGGAGGGAGGCATAGGCTGAGATGAACTCTGCCTTGTTGGCTGCAGATCGGCAGTTCCAGAGGCTACCGGAGACCTGGAACTCCACGTGGGTCGTGCGCGCTGGGACCACCAGATTAGGGTGGCAGCGGCCACGCGGTGTGGAGCGTTTGTATGGTCTGTGCAGAGAGGAGAGAACAGGGATAGACAGACACATAGTTGACAGGCTACAGAAGAGGCTACGCTAATGCAAGGAGATTGGAATGACAAGTGTGCTGACCTGCAACTAACCATAGACAATAACCCACCAAACCAAAATGGAAAATGGCAACCTAAATAGGATCCCCAATCAGAGACAACGATAAACAGCTGTCTCTGATTGGAAACTAATTCAGGCCACCATAGACCTACATATACCTAGACATACCAAAACCCTATAGATATATAAAAAGCCCTAGACAAGAAAAAACACACATACCACCCTCGTCACACCCTGACCTAACCAAAATAATAAAGAAAACAAAGATAACTAAGGTCAGGGAAAGACAGATTTACTTAAATGAACTGTAACTCTGTAAAATGTTTGAAATTGTTGTTTATATTTTTGGTTCAGTGTATATTCCCTTTGGTGCAAATTGTTGTCTTATGGGCAAAGGTTGGTTGCGCTCTCTCTCTCTCTCCCTCTCTCTCTCTCAATACTAAAGGCTTTATTGGCATGAGAAGTGTAACCACATAGTGTTGCCAAAGCAAACATATATAAACATATTAAGTCAATGATGACAGAAATAAATACTTACTGAATAATAACAGTGACTTCTCCCTCACTGCAGATCTCTATGCCTCACCAGTGGCTGGAGGGCAACCTGCCAGTTAGTGCTAAGTGTACTGTGTGTGACAAGACGTGTGGCAGTGTCCTCCGACTGCAGGATTGGCGCTGCCTCTGGTGCAAGGCCATGGTGAGTCTGCATGCGTGTCCATGCGTGCATATTTGGGTGGTGCTTCTTTGGGTTAAGTGCAAATCAGATAAGTGCAAACTTCATTACTACTATGCCACAATACAAGTAGTAATGCACTTTTGTTTCTGCATGCACTGACTTATGACGTATTCACAACAGTCACAAGGCCATTGTACTTATCAGGTTGTTGACTGTACATACTTGCCGTAATGCTCTGTGTAGTGTGACCTAAAATAAAGTGTGTGTGTGTGTGTGTCGATGTCCAGGTGCACACGCTGTGTAAGGAGCAGCTGTCCACTAAGTGTCCCTTGGGGCAGTGTAAGGTTTCGGTCATCCCCCCCACAGCCCTCAACAGCATCGACTCCGATGGTGAGTTCTGCTCCTCACTTCATCTCCGGGGCCAAGTTTCCCCTAGGTACAGATCTAGGATCAGATCAGGGGCAACTTCACATTACACCTGTCTTTGTGAGTGAACAGGACATTTCGGGATGTCAGCCTGATAGGCCTGGGTTGTGTTCATTAGACCTAGGATTCCAAAAATTCCCAGGTTTTCCAGAAATCCCGGTTGGAAGACTCCAGGAATCAGAATGGAATAAGCACGGTTTTATTAAGCACGGTTTTTGCTTAACGATAAAAAATATGCCCTTTCTTATTAGATATTAGGGGCTGGTTTCCCAGACACAGATTAAGCCTAGTCCTGAACTAAAAAGCACGCTCAATGGAGATTCTCCATTAATCTGTGTCTGGGAAACCGACCCTAGAAGTTCAGGTGTGTGCCAGAGTCTGGTATAGAGGTTAAAGCCCCCGACTCCAGACCTTGTTTATCCTCCTGAATATGGGGGTTTGGGGCTGTTCCTGTTTGTTCCTCTATGTGCCAGTCATTGGTCCTCATCTGCCTGACATTGGTTCTCATTGTTCATCATCTGCCTATCATTGGTCCTCAGGGTTCTGGAAGGCCACCTGCCCGCCTTCCTGCACCAGCCCTCTCCTGGTGTTCGTCAACAGTAAGAGTGGAGACAACCAGGGCATCAAGTTCCTGCGCCGCTTTAAACAGCTGCTCAACCCTGCCCAAGTCTTTGACCTCATGAACGGTGGGCCGCACCTTGGGTGAGTCTGCTCTGTGAGTCTGCCCATGCTTCTGACATGGTGTGTGTGTTTCCGACAGCACTGTGTTTATTGCTGCTTGTCTTAGGGGGCTCTTTTCTGTGTCTCCTAGTTTACGGCTCTTCCAGAAGTTCGACACGTTCCGGATCCTGGTTTGTGGGGGTGACGGCAGCGTGGGCTGGGTCCTCTCTGAGATCGACACTCTGACGCTCCACAAACAAGCAAGTTTATCCCGCCCCGTCTCCATCTGCAATGAGCTGAAAATAAGCTTCAATCAGTTGGGCTACACCAACTGACTCTTGGGCTCTTTCTCAATTTGTGTTTCCTCTATTTCTCATGTTCTTGGACATCAGACTTTCTCATCTAATGGGTTTTGTGAAGGAGGCAAGGAGAGGAATCAGGAAAAGATAAATTGAGAAAGAGCTTTTGCTACTTTCACATCATCCCTCAGCAATCCCTGAGCCTAGCAGGCTACTCTGCCAGTCAGCCACTCTCATGTTTCCCTTGTCCCTCTTTTAACAATCTAGTAAAAAGCTACCATTTTATAACACTCCCTCCCTCTATTAGATAGATAGACAGAGAAACAGACAGACCACCACTGCCCTCTGCTGGTCATGAGGTACACACAGTCTTGGCTTTCCGGGCTCTGTGTTCACATATATTAGTTATTTTCGGTTGCTTGAACACTTTTCTTGAAACAGGGTTCACATTTGCAAAACAGTTACCACATCCCACTAAACTGAAGTGCGTTTGCCAAAACAACATATTTCCCTTTCGAAATACACTTAACACCATCAACTTAAAATACCTATCACAAAATAACTCTTATCAAAACAGTATAATTTGTTGTTTAATGAGAAGAGGACTTCTGCAACATCCTAGAGCATATAATACATGTGACTGAACAATCTGAATCCATCAAAACAGTATAATTTGTCAATGAATAAGTAGGTAATTTCACCATTCAACAGGTAATGCCTCAACAAATACTACACTACAAAAATAAACGCAACATGTAATCTGTTGGTCCCAGGTTTCAAGAGCTGAAATAAAAAATCCCAGAAATGTTCTATACTCACAAAAAGCTTATTTCGCTAAAATGTTGCACAAAAATGTGTTTACGTCCATGTTAGTGAGCATTTCTCCTTAGCCAAGATAATCCATCCACCTGACAGGTCAAGAAGCTGATTAAACAGCATGATCATTACACAGGTGCATTGACTGATTTTCTAATATGAACTGTAACTCAGTAAAATCAATGAAATTGTTCCATTTTTATATTTTTGTTCAGCAAATTAATTGGGTTTTGTTTGGAGCGCACCTGTTAATGTTGAGTAAGGACGCGGACCTGATTGTGCATAGAAGTAGGCCTAGGCTACCTGGCCTGCAATTACATGGAGGCTTATAAATGTGCCCATTTGGGGATCTGATCACCACCACTAATGAGCTGTGTAGCTTCTGAAAAGTATTTTTTTCTTCACCTCAAACGGCAAGTAAACAAAGTCTGTTTCTACGTCCATTGAGAATGACAATACTTCCTCAATGTAGTCTATTTGAAAAATGTTTCCAGCTCTCTCCGTTTTGATAACCACTCGGTATAAAAGTGAAAACAAATGTCATGCTCTGATCCGGTGGAAACATCATAAAATATGCCTAACCCTTGCGTAAATAAATAATGCCACAGATGTCTCAAGTTTTAAGGGGGTGATAAATTGGCATGCTGACTGCACAGAGCTGTTTCCAGATAATTGAATGTTAATTTCTCTACCATAAGCTGCCTCCAACGTCATTTTAGAGATTTGGCAGTACGTCCAACCGGCCTCACAACTGCAGACCACGTGTAACCACGCCAGCTCAGAACCTCCGCATCCGGCTTCTTTACCTGCAGGATCGTCTGGGGGGGGTTGCTGAGGAGTATTTATGTCTGTAATAAAGCCCTTTTGTGGAAAATAATGAATTCTGAGTGGGCCTTGGAGAGGCCCACCCATGAATGCACCCCTGCCCAGCCATGTGAAAACTATAGATTAGGGCCTGATTTGTTTTATATGAACTGTAACTCAGTAAAATCTTTGAAGTAGTTGCGTTTATATTTTTGTTTAGTATAAATATAACCATCAATATGCATTTCTATGACAAAAACAAAATGGTAGGAGTTACTAATCAAAGATTTGATATGTGAGCTATATTCGTGTTTTCTGAATTAGGATTAAATGGGGGAGAACGGGGTTAAATGTAACGGGGGTCAGTTGTAACTGGATAAATAACTTGTTGTGTTGCAGTGCCAGCTGGGTGTTCTGCCCCTGGGGACAGGAAATGACCTCGCCCGCGTCCTGGGCTGGGGCTCGGCCTGTGACGATGACGCACAGCTGCCTCAAATACTGGAGAAGCTTGAGAGGGCCAGCACCAAGATGCTTGACAGGTAGGAGAGGGAGGTAGGATGGGAGGAATGTAGAGGGGGGAGAAGCTGTAGAGAGCCAGCACCAAGATGCTCGACATGTAGGTGAGGGAGGGAGGAGGGAAAGAGAGAGAGACTTAGGGAGGGAGGAAGAGAGAGGGAGGAGAACGGGGCAAGGGAAATATTCACCAAGATGCTTGACAGGTGTGAGAGGGAGGAAGTGCATGTAACTAACTGTTAAAAAGGTACCATTAAAGGAACCATTTGCAGAAATCGCTCCACCATTTTCTGGTTGTTAAAATTCTAACAGTTGGCCTAATTTCAGTTTGTGACGAAACAAGCATTGATTGTGTAGAGAGTCATTTTACCATCTAAACCGCTGTGAAATATCAATGAGAATGAGAATGGCAGATTTATAACTCAGATTTCTATGTAAATTTGGTCAGGTTGCCCAAAAATTTACATATTGTAGCTTTTAAGCCAGTTCTCATTAGTCCAGGAGTTTCTTCTGGTCAGGTCAGAAAGAAAGAAAAAAAAGCAGGCCCTATATTATCCATTGTTTTTATTTTTCGTCTAGGTGGAGTATTATGGTGTATGAGACAAAGTTCCCACGGCAACAGTCCAGCTCTACGGTGACAGAGGATTGCAGCGATGACTCTGAGGTACCTGGCAATGACATAAATTCCGGTTCTACACATTGTGATAGTTTTAGCTGAATTCGAGTACAATTGCAGTTACATTCCATTTATGGATGGAGTCATCAGACACTTGTCTTCAGATATACAGTATGTAGGCTACTGAGCTTGTCTGACGCTTTAAGCGCACTGAAGACAAACAACTGACTCAAGAGGGAGTCAGAGATCAAGATAGCATAAACAGAAGAAAAAAAACTTTTCCCAAACCATCTCGTCCTGCTGAACTTCGCAGATTCTGACACTATGCTCCCGAAGTTGCTGGTAATAAGCTACACCAGTGGTCAGCAACCTTTTCCATTTGGAGTGCCAATTAAATGAACTGTTCCACAAAAATGTGCATATGAAAATCATAACTGGCATGCACCGATCTGCATGCCAGTTATGATTTTCACATGCACATTTTTGTGGAACAGTTTAATTTATTTTATAATAAAGTCTTCGTATCTCAAAATTGTCATGTGGTTGATAAAAATGATATCTAAATGGAAATGATACAAATCTAAAAATAACTTATATTGCCAACTATGTAAAAATAGCCTACATAAAGCCAACAAATAAAAACATTGCATTCTGCAGGTAGAAAATATCAGAATAAAAATAAATCACACTCCCTCAAGGAATTTGAAACATTGTATCTACTTGGTCTAGCCCGAAACTTGCTAACAAACTTGCAACATTGTATAAAATATCAGTTTCCCACACATCTGTAGGCTATTTATTTGTGCAAGGGAGAAGAAGTAATCAGGTAGGTGTATTTTATGACGTTTCTACCGAATCAAAGCATGACGTTTGTTTTCCCTTTCACACCGAGTGGTTATCCAAAGGGACAGAATTGGAAAGATTTAGGCTAAATTGAGGAACTATTGTCATTCTCAATGTATGTAGAAACAGACTTGTTTACTTTAAGAAGCTCCACAGCTCATTGGTGATGGCGAGTTAAGACAATCAGAAATACTATCAGCTCCCAAAATTGGTGTGCATGCCAGGTAGCCTAGGCCTACTTCTATGCATAATCAGGTTTGCGTCCTTACTCAACTTTGACAGGAGTGCTCCAAACAAAACAATATTAATATATGGAACAAAAATATAAACGCAACATGCAATACTTTCATTGATTCTACTGAGTTACTGTTCATATGAGGAAATCAGTCAATTTAAATAAAAAAATCACATGGCCCTAATTTATGGATTTCACATGCTCTGGCCGATGAGTAGGGTTGATCCGAGCAGTCTGACCTCACAACGGCAGTCAAGCACCCTAACTGGCAAACTTTGGCTAACTTGCTAGCTACTTCCAGTCATAAATGAGAGAACACCCCACTCATTTTACTCACCTTAGCAGAGCTGGTTAGGCTGTTTTCATGTTATACAGAGTGTTGGTGACTGTAACTGTGCTGCTGGCAACAATCAAATAAAATAAAAAGATTACGTTCAAATGGCTCTTGTGTGAAATAGTGACCCACGACATACGCCTAGTTTCCTGAAACGGGTCACAAATTATAGTAACCAAACAAACATTGTAGATTAGAAATATTGCAAATTAACGGTAAATGTACTACTGGTGATACTGGTGTGCCATCCCCGTGACCGCCACAATGTCACCTTGGAGAACGATGTCTGGTCACATGGTATGTTGAATGCTGAACGAGAGACCTTGGTTTATTGTTTTTGTAAAGTTGTGAGTGTTTCCTTGCAAAGTTTGATTTATAAAAATTTTGAGTTTGGATCCCGCAACTCGGTTAGTTTCAGTTGCTGTGACCGGTCCTATCTATCCCGGGATCCTCCAGACCAAAAAGTCTGAAGTTGTTTACAGAAGCTAGCTACTAACCTATCTGGTAGCTATCAGTATCAAACTAGCAGCCGATGCTGCTACCAACAGTATGTGCAAAGCCACTGCTTTTGTGGTCACCGCTGTGATAGGATTTTAAGAAGGACACATCTTTCTGCTTTTCAGATTTTTCAATTTGTGTGAGTTCTTTTTGTTCCATGTAAAGAGAGAGACACGGAAGCCCAGCTAGCCCAGCCAGCTAGCCTAGAGGTCCCTATTGAACATTTTTAACGTTGCAGGAGCTGTGTTTATTTTTGCTTTTTTCCCGGAATGATGTGGACCGCCCGGACTTTCAATGTAGCAACTGTTTTCTTGCAGGTGACTACAGGGGCAAAGTGGCTACTCTTAGCAATCAAGTAGCGAACCTACACAAGCGACTGCGGAATCCACGCCCGCCTACTTTCTCTTCTACCCCAGAAGCTGGACGCCGCTCTTATGTGGTGGACTTTTCGCCGCCACGTCGGCTCTCCACAGCCAACTGGCCAGTACTCTGTAGGGATCACTCCTCGAAGCGGTCTCCCCCTTCCCTGGAGAACGGAGTTAATAGAATGCTCCTGAGTGACTTGGGGGATGTTCCTGTTCTTGACCCTACCAACCAGCCATGGAGATATGTCACTAGTCATGGAAATTGAAGACAGCATCCTCTGGTAAAGGGGACCTCCTTGGAGATGTTAAGCCATGACCGGACACAGACAAGAAACGGCTTTGCCGCCTTGTATTCAGAGGTTCCTGCGCCTTCTTCTCTAGGGACTTCTGATTCAAAATTGGATCAGGAGGTACCTGCGCCTTCGTCCTCTGTTCTGTCTCACTAGCCGGTGGCTTCTACCTCGGGTTCAGATCCTCAGAGCTCCCCCTCATCAGACAATAAGGCTGCCTGAGACTCCAGCCCATTCATCATCCATGATGGATACTACAGCTGGCTTCCCCCACCGTCCTTCGGTCCTCGAGGAGTTTGCGAAACCACTCGAGGCGAAAATGTCCGGACCTCGTCAGCCATTTGCACCAGCTGTCGTCATCAACAGCTCTATTGTAAGAGACATCTTATTTCCCGGAGCAAAAACCCTGTGCTATCCTGGAGCACGAGTACAGGACATTACAAGGCTGCTTCCAAACATTCTGCGACAGATGCTGGGAGCTGATGCTGTCATACCTCATGTAGGCTAGGTGGGCTAGCTCGGGAACTTCTGAAAATGTATTTTAGAGAACTGATTCTAGCACTAAAGGATTCTGAAAAGTGGACAATCATTTCTGGTCCGGTACCATCGTTGGGCTGCAGGTGTGAAATATTCAGCAGGCTATTGGCATTACACAACTGGCTAAAAGATTACTGTAGCTCTGTTGGAATCACTTTTATATACTTCAAAACCTTCTGGAAAGAGAAGATGCTCCAGTGAAATGACAGAGTCTATCCAAATCATCTTGGCTCCTGGAGTCTGTCCACGCTTTTCAAGGCTGTGTTGAGACAATGACTTATTAATGACCCAAGACCAGCTCAGTTAATCCCTACCATTGTGTCGATGAGTTGTCGTACATTATCCCAGGGGCGTTGGCAGACAAAATAAGTTACTTACATTGTATGTCCCCCTAACTGATTTGAATGCCTCTGATCCTACATCTATTGTATGCAGTAATCATGTGATAATTAACCAGAGTTATACAGTTAGCACTGAGGCGGTGTGCCCTTGTAGGAAGTCCACTGAGTGCAGCTCAGCTCCAATATAAATGACATGAGCAAGTCTGTTTTTAATGCTTTACTGGGAAGCTCATCAGAAGTAATCAGGCATCCCAGAAAGTACTAGAAATAGCCTATATCAACATATGTAGCCTTTGAAGTCAATAACTTGCTAGTAACAGATTACATTAATAATCTGTTTCTGAAACTCACTTAGCTAATATCTTTGATGATACAGTGGTAGCAATACATGGTTATAACATCTACAGAAAATACAGAAATACCAATGGGGGCAGTGTTGCAGTCTATATTCAGAACCACATTCATGTAAAGCTTAGAGAGGATCTTTTGTTAAATATTGTTGAAGTTACAGCTACAGCTTCATCTGCCTCACCTAAAGCCCATTCTAGACCACCAAGTGCCAACAATCAGTATCTGGATAATATGTGTGAAATGCTTGATAATGTATGTGATATCAACAGAGGTATATTTTCTGGGTGATTTCATTATTGACTGGCTTACGTCAAGCTGCCCCCTCAAGAAAAAGCTTCAAACAGTAATCAGTGCCTGCAACCTGGTTCAGGCTGTCAGTCAACCAACTAGGGTAGTTACAAACAGGACAGGAATGAAATCATCAACATGTATTGATCATCTTTACTAATGCTGCAGACATTTTCTTTAAAGCAGTATCCAAATCCATAGGATGTAGTGATCACAATATAGTAGCCATATCTAGGAAAACATAAAGTTCCAAAGGCTGGGCCTAATATAAGAAGTCATATAATACGTTTTGTAGTGATTCTTATGTTTTTTGCTGGTCTGTGGTGTTTAATAAGAAGCACATTTATGAAATATCTTATTCCAGTTACTAATAAGCATGTATCCATTTAAGAAAATGACTGTAAAAACTTTTGAATCCCCTTGTATTGATGAGGAATTTAAAAATGGTATGGTTGAGATGGCAAAAGCTATGACAAATAAGTCTGACGGCACAAATTGAGAAATCATGTGACTAAACTAAATAAAAAGAAGAAGAAACTATACTATGAAATAAAAAATAATAATATAAAGAATGATAGTAAAAAATTTTGGAGCACCTTTAAAAAAAATTGGGCAAAAAGACAAACTCGGCTCATCATTCAATGAATCAGATGGCTCATTCATCCCAAAACCCACTGATATTACCAACTACTTTAATGATTTTTGCATTGACAAGATGAGTAAACTTGAGGCATGACATGCCATCAACAAACGCTGACACGACACATCCAAGTATATATGACCAAAATATGAAGGACAAGCATTGTACTTTTGAATTCTGTAGTGAATGTGTAAGAGGTGAAAAAATGAATGGTTGTCTATCAACAATAACATGCCACCGGGGTTTGACAACTTGGATGGAATTTTACTGAGGATAATAGCGGACAATATTGTCAATATAAGCCTACTAGATGGGGCGGCAGGTAGCCTAGTGGTTAGAGTTTTGGGCCAGAAACCGAAAGGTTGCTAGATCGAATCCCCGTGCTGACAAGGTAAAAATATGTTGTTCTGCCCCTGAACAAGGCAGTTAACCTACTGTTCCTAGGTTGTCATTGTAAATAAGAACACTTAACAAATAGCTGCAGTTAGTTTCAGAATGGGTGGCAAGGAATAAGTTAGTCCTAAATATTTCTAAAACTAAAAGCATTGTATTTGGAACAATTAATTCACTAAACCCTTAACCTCCACTAAATCTTGTAATGAATAATGGATTGTAAACTGACATGGTCAAAACATATTGATATTGAACAGTGACTAAGATGGGGAGAAGTCTGTCCATAATAAAGCGCTGCTCTGCCTTCTTAACAACGCTATCAACAAGGCAGGTCCTACAGGCCCTAGTTTTGTCACACCTGGACTACTGTTCAGTTGTGTGGTCAGGTGCCACGAAGAGTGAGGAAAATTACAATTGGCTCAGAATAGGGCAGAACGGCTAGCCCTTAAAAGTACAAGGGATCTAACATTAATGATATGCATGTCATTCTCTCATGGATCAAAGTGGAGGAGAGATTGACTTCGTCACTACTACTTTTTGTAAGAAGTGTTGACAAGCTGAATGCACCGAGCTATCTGTTAAAACTACTAGCACATAGCTCAGACACCCACTCTCTTCACAGTCCCCAAGTACAAAACAGACTATGGGAGGTGCACAAAACTACATAGAGCCATGACTACACAGAACTCTATTCCACATCAGGTAACTGATGCAAGCAGTAGAATCAGATTTAACACATTAAAATATATCTTATGGAACAGCGGGGACTGTGAAGAGACACACAAAGTTACAGACACAAATATGCACACAAGTGCTAGCACACGCACTCTACACACGTACAATGTAATATTATTGTATGGTGGTATTATACGTTTGGTATTGTATATATATGCAGTGGTGTAATAATGTTGGCAGCAGCTATTATTATTTATTATTATTATTATTATATTATTAATGGGGATCCCTAATAAATACAAATACAGGAACTCAAATCCTTCTGTTCACCTGATTTAGAATTCCTCACAATCAAATGTAGACCGCATTATCTTCCAAGAGAATTCTCTTCGATTATAATCACAGCCGTATATATCCCCCCCCAAGCAGACACATTGATGGCTCTGAACTAACTTTATTTAACTCTTTGCAAACTGGAAAACATTTATCCGGAGGCTGCATTCATTGTAGCTGG
Organism: Oncorhynchus gorbuscha; assembly: GCF_021184085.1. Classification (NCBI taxonomy): domain Eukaryota; kingdom Metazoa; phylum Chordata; class Actinopteri; order Salmoniformes; family Salmonidae; genus Oncorhynchus; species Oncorhynchus gorbuscha. The sequence goes on from NC_060186.1 coordinate 34,389,184, forward strand.
GGATTTTAACAAAGCCAATCTGAAAACAAGACTCCCTAAATTTTATCAGCATATCGATTGCGCAACCTGGGGTGGTAAAACCTTGGATCATTGTTACTCTAACTTCCGCGACGCATATAAGGCCCTGCCCCACCCCCCTTTCGGAAAAGCTGACCACGACTCCATTTTGCTGATCCCTGCCTACAGGCAGAAATTAAAACAAGAGGCTCCCACGCTGAGGTCTGTCCAACGCTGGTCAGACCAAGCTGACTCTACACTCCAAGACTGCTTCCATCACGTGGACTGGGACATGTTTCGTATTGCGTCAGATGGGAATATTGACGAATACGCTGATTCGGTGTGCGAGTTCATTAGAACGTGCGTCGAAGATGTCGTTCCCATAGCAACGATAAAAACATTCCCTAACCAGAAACCGTGGATTGATGGCAGCATTCGCGTGAAACTGAAAGCGCGAACCACTGCTTTTAATCAGGGCAAGGTGTCTGGCAACATGACTGAATACAAACAGTGCAGCTATTCCCTCCGCAAGGCTATTAAACAAGCTAAGCGTCAGTACAGAGACAAAGTGGAATCTCAATTCAATGGCTCAGACACAAGAGGCATGTGGCAGGGTCTACAGTCAATCACGGACTACAAGATGAAATCCAGCCCAGTCACGGACCAGGATGTCTTGCTCCCAGGCAGACTAAATAACTTTTTAGCCCGCTTTGAGGACAATACAGTGCCACTGACACGGCCTGCAACGGAAACATGCGGTCTCTCCTTCACTGCAGCCGAGGTGAGTAAGACATTTAAACGTGTTAACCCTCGCAAGGCTGCAGGCCCAGACGGCATCCCCAGCCGCGCCCTCAGAGCATGCGCAGACCAGCTGGCCGGTGTGTTTACGGACATATTCAATCAATCCCTATACCAGTCTGTTGTTCCCACATGCTTCAAGAGGGCCACCATTGTTCCTGTTCCCAAGAAAGCTAAGGTAACTGAGCTAAACGACTACCGCCCCGTAGCACTCACTTCCGTCATCATGAAGTGCTTTGAGAGACTAGTCAAGGACCATATCACCTCCACCCTACCTGACACCCTAGACCCACTCCAATTTGCTTACCGCCCAAATAGGTCCACGGACGATGCAATCTCAACCACAATGCACACTGACCTAACCCATCTGGACAAGAGGAATACCTATGTGAGAATGCTGTTCATCGACTACAGCTCGGCATTCAACACCATAGTACCCTCCAAGCTCGTCATCAAGCTCGAGACCCTGGTTCTCGACCCCGCCCTGTGCAACTGGGTACTGGACTTCCTGACGGGCCGCCCCAGGTGGTGAGGGTAGGCAACAACATCTCCTCCCCGCTGATCCTCAACACGGGGGCCCCACAAGGGTGCGTTCTGAGCCCTCTCCTGTACTCCCTGTTCACCCACGACTGCGTGGCCACGCACGCCTCCAACTCAATCATCAAGTTTGCGGACGACACAACAGTGGTAGGCTTGATTACCAACAACGACGAGACGGCCTACAGGGAGGAGGTGAGGGCCCTCGGAGTGTGGTGTCAGGAAAATAACCTCACACTCAACGTCAACAAAACTAAGAAGATGATTGTGGACTTTAGGAAACAGCAGAGGGAACACCCCCCTATCCACATCGATGGAACAGTAGTGGAGAGGGTAGCTAGTTTTAAGTTCCTCGGCATACACATCACAGACAAACTGAATTGGTCCACTCACACTGACAGCGTCGTGAAGAAGGCGCAGCAGCGCCTATTCAACCTCAGGAGGCTGAAGAAATTCGACTTGTCACCAAAAGCACTCACAAACTTCTACAGATGCACAATCGAGAGCATCCTGGCGGGCTGTATCACCGCCTGGTACGGCAACTGCTCCGCCCTCAACCGTAAGGCTCTCCAGAGGGTAGTGAGGACTGCACAACGCATCACCGGGGGCAAACTACCTGCCCTCCAGGACACCTACACCACCCGTTGTTACAGGAAGGCCATAAAGATCATCAAGGACATCAACCACCCGAACCACTGCCTGTTCACCCCGCTATCATCCAGAAGGCGAGGTCAGTACAGGTGCATCAAAGCTGGGACCGAGAGACTGAAAAACAGCTTCTATCTCAAGGCCATCAGACTGTTAAACAGCCACCACTAACATTGAGTGGCTGCTGCCAACACACTGTCATTGACACTGACCCAACTCCAGCCATTTTAATAATGGGAATTGATGGGAAATGATGTAAATATATCACTAGCCACTTTAAACAATGCTACCTTATATAATGTTACTTACCCTACATTATTCATCTCATATGCATATGTATATACTGTACTCTACATCATCGACTGCATCCTTATGTAACACATGTATCACTAGCCACTTTAACTATGCCACTTTGTTTACTTTGTCTACACACTCATCTCATATGTATATACTGTACTCGATACCATCTACTGTATGCTGCTCTGTACCATCACTCATTCATATATCCTTATGTACATGTTCCTTATCCCCTTACACTGTGTATAAGACTGTAGTTTTGGAATTGTTAGTTAGATTACTTGTTGGTTATCACTGCATTGTCGGAACTAGAAGCACAAGCATTTCGCTACACTCGCATTTAACATCTGCTAACCATGTGTATGTGACAAATAAAATTTGATTTGATTCGATTTGATTTACAAATGGATTAGTCCACTAAGACAGGCATCAATTAAGATGTGCTATAAAACTGGCCAACAGCGTATTAACCCAAACAATCCACCAGTCGACTAAATTAGGTCAGCCTTAGTATTTACAGTGCATTCGGAAAGTTTTCAGACTTGACTTTTTCCTAATTTTGTTACATTACAGCCGTGTTCTAAAATTCATTAAATAAAAAATGTTCTTCGTCAATCTTCAATCTATCCCATAATGACAAAGCGAAAACAACAGGTTTTTAGATTTTTTTTCTAAATTCATTTTAAAAATTCATTAAAAATACAAAACAGAACTCTAATCCAATTTTATTTGTCACATGTGCCTTACAGTGAAATGCTTACTTACAAGCCCTTAACCCTTAACCAACAATAAAAATAAAAGAGCAACAATAAAATAATAACGAGGCAATATACAGGGTGTACAGGTACACTAATCGAGATAAATGTAGGTACGGGTAAAGTAACTGTAAGGGTTTTCATAGTATGAAGGATTGCAGGACCAAAATGCAGCGTGGTAAGTGTTCATGTTTTTTAATGAATAACGAACACTGAACAAAACAATAAACGTGAAGTAAGTCAAACCGAAACAGTCCCGTAATTTTTTTGATGTGGCTCTCTGCAATTTTTCCGGATGTTTTGGAGGCATTTCTGAACATAGCGCCAATGCAAACTGAGGTTTTTGTATATAAATATGAACTTGATCGAACAAAACATACGTATTGTGTAACGTTGAATCCTGGGAGTGTCATCTGATGAAGATCGTCAAAGCCTAGTGATTAATTATATCTATATGTCTGCTTTTTGTGACACCTCTCTTTGGTTGGAAAATGGCTGAATGCTTTATGTGACTAGTTGCTGACCTAACAATATGTTCTGCTTTCACCGAAAACCCTTTTTGAAATCGAGACACTGTGGTTGGTTTAACGAGATCTGTATCTTTAAAATGGTGTAAAATACTTGTATGGTTTAGGAATTTTAATTATGAGATTTCTGTTCTTTTGAATTTGGCGCCCTGCAATTTAACTGGCTGTTGGCGAGGTAGGACGCTTTCGTCCCAAACGATCCCAGAGTGGTTAAGAAGCCTTTTGGACCTAGACTTGGTGCTTGGTGCAAGTTGGAGTGGGTCTAGGGTTTCTGGGATGATGGTGTGGATGTGAGCCATGAGCAACCTTTCAAAGCACTTTATGGCTACAGACGTGAGTAGTCATTTAGGCAGATTACCTTGGTGTTCTTGGGCACAGGGACTATGGTGGTCTGCTTGAAACATTTATGTATTACAAACTCTGCCAGGGACAGGTTGAAAATGTCAGTGAAGACCCTTGCCAGTTGGTCAGTGCGTGCTCGGAGTACACGTCCTGGTTTTCCGTCTGGCCCTGCAGCCTTGAGAATGTTGACCTGTTTAGAGGTCTTACACACATCTTCTACGGCGAGCGTGATCATACAGTCGTCCGGAACAGCTGGTGCTCTCATGCATGCTTCAGTGTTGCTTGACTCGAAGTGCGCATAGAAGTCATTTAGCTCATCTGGTAGGCTTGTGCAACTGGGCAGCTCGTGGCTGTGCTTCCTTTTGTAGACTGTGATACTTTAAGTCCTGCCACATACGACGAGCTTCGGAGCCAGTGTAGTAGTATTCAATCTTCATCCTTATAAGCATCCAGGTTAGAGTCCCGCTTCTGGAAAGCGGCAGCTCTACCCTTTAGCTCTTTGCGGATGTTGCCTGTAGTGCATAGCTCCGGTTTGGGGTATGTACGTACAGTCACTGTGGGGACAACGTCATTGATGCACATATTGATGAAGCCGTTGACTGATGTGGTGTACTCCTCAATGCCATTGGATGAGTCCCAGAACATATTCCAGTCCGTGCTAGCAAAACAGTCCTGTAACTTAGCATCTGTGTCATCTGACCACTTCCATATTGAGTGAGTCCCTGGTACTTCCCGCTTTAGTTTTTGCTTGTAAGCACGAATCAGGAGGATGTAATTATGGTCAGATTTGTCAATGAGGGCGAGGGAGAGCTTTTTACGTGTCTCTGTGTGGTGTAAAGGTGGTCTAGAGTTTTTTCCCCTCTTGTTGCACATGTAACATGCAGATTTAAGTTTGCCTGCATTAAAGTCCCTGGCCACTAGGAGTGCTTCCTCTGCATGAGCATTTTCTTGTTTGTTTATGGCTTTATACAGCTTGTTGAGTGCGGTCTTAGTGCCAGAATCAGTTTGTCGTGCAAAATAGACAGCTACGAAGCTATAAATGAAAACTCTCTTGTCAAATAGTGTGGTCTACAGCTGATAATGAGAGACTTATCATTAAGGTACTTGAGACTTCCTTAATATTTGATTTTGCACACCAGCTGTTATTGACGAATAGACACAGACCGCCACCCCATGTCTTACCTGAGGCAGATGTTCAGCCTTGCCAATGCACGGAAAGACCAGCCAACTATATATTATCCATGTCGTCACTCATCCACGACTCGTGAAACATAAGATATTGCAGTTTTTAATGTCCCATTGATAGGATAATCTTGAAGGGATCTCATCCAGTTTATTCTCCAATGATTGCATGTTGGCCAATAGGACGGATGGTAGAGATGGGTTACCCACTCGCCGACTAATTCTAACAAGGCACCCGGACCTACGTCCCCTGTATCGCCGTCTTCTCTTCATGCGAATGACAGTGATTTTGGCCTGGTCGGGTATCTGGAGTAAATCCTTTGTGTTCGATTTCTTAAAAAAAAATATTTCTCCAGTTCGAGGTGAGTAATCGCTGTTCTAATATCCAGAGGCTCTTTTCTGTCATAAGAGAGTGGCTATGAGTCTCAAAATTGAGGTGCATCCTGTTTTCATTGATCATCCTTGAGATGTTTCTACAACTTGATTGGAATCCACCAATGGTGGAAAGGCACACACCTGTCTATATAAGGCTCCACAGTTGACAATGCATGTCAGGGCAAAAACCAAGCCATGAGATCGAAGGAACTGTCCGTTGAGCTCTGAGACAGGACTGGTGAGAGGCATCGATCTGGGGAAGGGTGCAAAAAATGTCCGCAGCATTGAAGGTTCCCAAGAACACTGGCCTCCATCATTCTTATATGGAAGAAGACTCTTGGTGGCTGCCTGGCCAAACTGAGCAATCGGGGGAGATATTCCTTGGTCAGGGAGGTGATTAAGAACCCGGTGGTCACAGAGCTCCAGAGCTCCTCTGTGGAGATGGGAGAACCTTCCAGAAGGACAACAATCTCTGCAGCACTCTCCCAATTAGGCCTTTATAGTAGAGTGGCCAGACGGAAGCCACTCCTCAGTAAAAGGCACATGACAGCCCACTTGGAGTTTGCCAAAAGGCACCCAAAGGACTCTCAGACCATGAGAAACAAGATTCTCTGGTCTGATGAAACCACGATTTAACACTTTGGCACCATCTCTACAGTGAAGCGTAATTGTGGCAGTATCATGACTGTCTTGTGAGGATAACAATGGGTCAGATCAGCTTGGCAGTGTCTGACAATAACCAGACCCTCTCCCACCTGCAAAGGGGGGTGGAGGGCATTGTACCGGTTTGACAGCTCACACCAGGTCATAAATTTAAGCAGGAGAGAACTCTCTCTCTACCCTTTTGTATCAACCAAGGACATTTCTTAAAGATATCCATAAAAAGTGTCGTTTAAAGTTTGCCACAAGCCACCTGGGAGACACACCAAACATGTGGAAGAAGGTGCTCTGGTCAGATGAAACCAAAATTGAACTTTTTGGAAACAATTCGAAACTACGTCACAATGCTGAAGACACCTTGGGGAATACGTAGAAAGCGTAAGCTCGTTGATGGTACATTCACAGCTGAATAGGAAGTCATTGGAACGCAGCGCTTTCAAAACCTGGGGCACTTCCGGATTGGATTTTTCTCAGGCTTTCGCCTGCAACATCTGTTCTGTTATACTCACAGACAATATCCTTACAGTTTTGGAAACGTTAGAGTGTTTTCTATCCAAAGCTGTCAATTATATGCATATTCTAACATCTTTTCCTGACAAAATATCCCGTTTAAAACGGGAATGTTTTTTTTCTCCAAAAATGAAAATTACTGCCCCCTAACACCACACAGGACACCGGATAAGACTCCCATTCGGAGTCAGTGTCACGGGAAAGGAAATGTTCAGTTAGAATAGTTTCACATATGAGCCCTGTATCAACAGGTGTACAGGTAAACAGATATACAGTGCCTTGCGAAAGTATTCGGCCCCCTTGAACTTTGCGACCTTTTGCCACATTTCAGGCTTCAAACATAAAGATATAAAACTGTATTTTTTTGTGAAGAATCAACAACAAGTGGAAGTGGAACAACATTTATTGGATATTTCAAACTTTTTTTAACAAATCGAAAACTGAAAAATTGGGCGTGCAAAATTATTCAGCCCCTTTACTTTCAGTGCAGCAAACTCTCTCCAGAAGTTCAGTGAGGATCTCTGAATGATCCAATGTTGACCTAAATGACTAATGATGATAAATACAATCCACCTGTGTGTAATCAAGTCTCCGTATAAATGCACCTGCACTGTGATAGTCTCAGAGGTCCGTTAAAAGCGCAGAGAGCATCATGAAGAACAAGGAACACACCAGGCAGGTCCGAGATACTGTTGTGAAGAAGTTTAAAGCCGGATTTGGATACAAAAAGATTTCCCAAGCTTTAAACATCCCAAGAAGCACTGTGCAAGCGATAATATTGAAATGGAAGGAGTATCAGACCACTGCAAATCTACCAAAACCTGGCCGTCCCTCTAAACTTTCAGCTCATACAAGGAGAAGACTGATCAGAGATGCAGCCAAGAGGCCCATGATCACTCTGGATGAACTGCAGAGATCTACAGCTGAGGTGGGAGACTCTGTCCATAGGACAACAATCAGTCGTATATTGCACAAATCTGGCCTTTATGGAAGAGTGGCAAGAAGAAAGCAATTTCTTAAAGATATCCATAAAAAGTGTTGTTTAAAGTTTGCCACAAGCCACCTGGGAGACACACCAAACATGTGGAAGAAGGTGCTCTGGTCAGATGAAACCAAAATTGAACTTTTTGGCAACAATGCAAAACGTTATGTTTGGCGTAAAAGCAACACAGCGCATCACCCTGAGCACACCATCCCCACTGTCAAACATGGTGGTGGCAGCATCATGGTTTGGGCCTGCTTTTCTTCAGCAGGGACAGGGAAGATGGTTAAAATTGATGGGAAGATGGATGGAGCCAAATACAGGACCATTCTGGAAGTAAACCTGATGGAGTCTGCAAAAGACCTGAGACTGGGACGGAGATTTGTCTTCCAACAAGACAATGATCCAAAACATAAAGCAAAATCTACAATGGAATGGTTCAAAAATAAACATATCCAGGTGTTAGAATGGCCAAGTCAAAGTCCAGACCTGTGGAATCTGTGGAAAGAACTGAAAACTGCTGTTCACAAATGCTCTCCATCCAACCTCACTGAGCTCGAGATGTTTTGCAAGGAGGAATGGGAAAAAAATTCAGTCTCTCGATGCACAAAACTGATAGAGACATACCCCAAGCGACTTACAGCTGTAATCGCAGCAAAAGGTGGCGCTACAGAGTATTAACTTAACCTCTTGCTCCTACCTGACACGCAGGCGTCCCATCTAGACATCTGGAAATGCAAATGCACTACGCTAAATGCTAATAGCACTCGTTAAAACTCAAACGTTCATTAAAATACACATGCAGGGTATTGAATTAAAGCTACACTCGTTGTGAATCCAGGCAACAAGTCAGATTTTTAAAATGCTTTTCGGCGAAAGCATGAGAAGCTATTATCTGATAGCATGTAACACCCCAAAAGACCCGCAGGGGACGTAAACAAAATAATTAGCATTGTCGGCGCTACACAAAACGCACAAATAAAATATAAAACATTCATTACCTTTGACCATCTTCTTTGTTGGCACTCCTAGATGTCCCATAAACATCACTATTGGGTCTTTTTTTCCGATTAAATCTGTCCATATATAGCCTAGATATCGATCTATGAAGACTGTGTGATCAACGAAAAAAATAGCGTTTTATAACGTAACGTCAGTTTTTAAAATTAAAAAGTCGACGATAAACTTTCACAAAACACTTCGAAATACTTTTGTAATGCAACTTTAGGTATTAGTAAATGTTAATAAGCGATCAAATTGATCACGAGGCAGTGTATATTCTTTAGCTGTATGTCTGGAAATAATGTCCGGGTAAATCTCAATCAAAATATCCGGTCGGAGACCGGAAGAAATTGGCTGTCTCTTGTTCGTTTGACCAAGAAACAAAGCCTAGGCAAATGACAAGACTGTTGACATCGTGTGGAAGCTGTAGGTATTGCAACCTCGGCCCCATTTAATGTGGTTCACCTTTATCAATCGGTTGAAGTGGCGCCATGGATATATTTTTCCATTTTCAGTGATCAGATTTTCCTGCACTTTTCGATTAAACGCACGTTCTGTTATAGTCACAGCCGTGATTTAACCAGTTTTATAAATGTCTGAGTGTTTTCTATCCACACATACTAATCATATGCATATACTATATTCCTGGCATGAGTAGCAGGGCGCTGAAATGTTGCGCGATTTTTAACAGAATGTTCGAAAAAGTAGGGGGTAGGAGTAACAGGTTAAGGGGGCTGAATAATTTTGCACGCCCAATTTTTCAGTTTTTGATTTGTTAAAAAAGTTTGAAATATCCAATAAATGTTGTTCCACTTCATGATTGTGTCCCACTTGTTGTTGATTCTTCACAAAAAAATACAGTTTTATATCTTTATGTTTGAAGCCTGAAATGTGGCAAAAGGTCGCAAAGTTCAAGGGGGCCGAATACTTTCGCAAGGCACTGTATATATGCTAAGATGAATCAAATCTCATTTTATTGGTCACGTACACATGGTTAGCAGATTTTATTGCGATTGCAGTGAAATGCTTGTGCTTCTAGTTCTGACAGGACAGCAATATCTAACATGTAGTCTAACAATTCCACAACAGCTACCTAATACACACAAATCTAAGTAAGGAATGGAATAAGAGTATATACATATAAATCTGTTGTTAGTGCCAGTATAGGCCGCTTTACCACTCTTGGGTAGTGGAATTACTGTGGCTTCCCTCTAGGCCTGAGGAGGAGTGGCTATAGAGTCAGCTACCATCCTTAGTAGCTTTCCATCTAAGTTGTCAATGCTAGGTTTGTCATTATTGATGGTTAACAATCATTTTTCCACTTCTCCCACACAAACTTTACACAATTCAAACTTGCACTGCTTTTCTTTCATTATTTGTTTTTTTTATACATTAATATAATGGCTCACTGTTTGTTGTGGTCATTTCCTGCCCAAGTTTGTCCACTTTGCCAATTAAATAATCATTAAAATAATTGGCAACATCAAATGGTTTTGTGATGAATAAGCCATCTGATTCGATGAAAGATGGAGTTGAATTTGTCTTCCTGCCCATAATTTAATTTAAAGTACTCCAAAGTTTTTTTTCCATCCTTTATTTCATTGATCTTGGCTTCATAATAAAGTGTATTCTTCTATTTGTTGAGTTTAGTCACATCATTTCTCAATTTGCAGTAAGTAGGCCAGTCAGATGTACAGCCAGACTTATGAGCCCCTCCTTTTGCCCCATCTTTTTCAACCATACAGTTTTTCAATTCCTCATCAATCCATGAAGCCTTAACAGTTCTGACAGGTGCATGTTTATCAGTAATTGGATGAAGCAATTTCATAAATTCATCAAGTGCAGCGTCTGGATTAATGATATCATTAATGACATCAGACCAACAAATATTTTTAACATCATCCACATAAGAGTTACAGCAAAATCTTTTGTATGATCTCTTATACACTATTTTAGGCCCAGCTGTTGGAACTCTGCCTTTCCTGGATATAGCCACTATGCCACTATATTCCGATCTCTGCATCCAATGGGTATGGATATACCTTTAGAACAAAGTTTTACTGCATTAGTAAAAATTTGATCAATACATGTGGATGATCTTGTTCCTGTAGTGTTTGTTAACACTATGGTAGGTTGATTAATAACCTGAACTAGATTACAGGCACTGGTTACAGTAAGACGCTTCCTCTTGAGCGGACAGCTTGATGAAAACCAGTCAATATTCAGGTCCCCAAAAAAGTAGACCTCTCTGTTTACATCACATACACTATCCAGCATTGCACACATATGATTTAGATACTGACTGTTAGCACTTGGTGGCCTATAGCAACACCCCAAAAGAAAAGGTTTTAGATGTGCCAAGTGAACCTGCAGCCACAACACTTCAATAACACTTGACATAAGATGTTCTCTAAGCATTACAGGGATATGGCTCTGAATCTATCTATCTATCTATCTACCTACAGAGTGGCAAAAAAGTATTTTGTCAGCCACCAATGGTGCAAGTTCTCCCACTTAAAAAGATGAGAGAGGCCTGTAATTTTCATCATAGGTACACTTCAACTATGACTGACAAAATTAGGAAACAAAATCCAGAAAATCACATTGTAGGATTTTTAATGAATTTATTTGCAAATTATGGTGGAAAATATGTATTTGGTCAATAACAAAAGTTTATCTCAATACTTTGTTATATACCCTTTGTTGGCAATGACAGAGGTCAAACGTTTTCTGTAAGTCTTCACAAGGTTTTCACACACTGTTGCTGGTATTTTGGCCCATTCCTCCATGCAGATCTCCTCTAGAGCAGTGATGTTTTGGGGCTGTTGCTGGGCAACATGGACTTTCAACTCCCTCCAAAGATTTTCTATGGGGTTGAGATCTGGAGACTGGCTAGGCCACTCCAGGACCTTGAAATGCTTCTTACGAAGCCTCTCCTTCGTTGCCCGGGCGGTGTGTTTGGGATCATTGTCATGCTGAAAGACCCAGCCACGTTTCATCTTCAATGCCCTTGCTGATGGAAGGAGGTTTTCACTCAGAATCTCACGATACATGGCCCCATTCATTCTTTCCTTTACATGGATCAGTCGTCCTGGTCCCTTTGTAGAAAAACAGCCCCAAAGCATGATGATTCCACCCCCATGCTTCACAGTAGGTATGGTGTTCTTTGGATGCAACTCAGCATTCTTTGTCCTCCAAACACGACGAGTTGAGTTTTTACCAAAAAGTTATATTTTGGTTTCATCTGACCATATGACATTCTCCCAATCTTCTTCTGGATCATCCAAATGCTCTCTAGCAAACTTCAGACAGGCCTGGACATGTGCTGGCTTAAGCAGGGGTACACGTCTGGCACTGCAGGATTTGAGTCCCTGGCGGCGTAGTGTGTTACTGATGGTAGGCTTTGTTACTTTGGTCCCAGCTCTCTGCAGGTCATTCACTAGGTCCCCCCGTGTGGTTCTGGGATTTTTGCTCACCGTTCTTGTGATCATTTTGACCCCACGGGGTGAGATCTTGCGTGGAGCCCCAGATGGAGGGATCAGTGGTCTTGTATGTCTTCCATTTCCTAATAATTGCTCCCACAGTTGATTTCTTCAAACCAAGCTGCTTACCTATTGCAGATTCAGTCTTCCCAGCCTGGTGCAGGTCTACAATTTTGTTTCTGGTGTCCTTTGACAGCTCTTTGGTATTGGCCATAGTGGAGTTTGGAGTGTGACTGTTTGAGGTTGTGGACAGGTGTCTTTTATACTGACAACAAGTTCAAACAGGTGCCATGAATACAAGTAACGAGTGGAGGACAGAGGAGCCTCTTAAAGAAGAAGTTACAGGTCTGTGAGAGCCAGATATCTTGCTTGTAGGTGACAAAATACTTATTTTCCACCATAATTTGCAAATAAATTAATTAAAAATCCTACAATGTGATTTTCTGGATTGTTTTTCTTCTAATTTTTTCTGTCATAGTTGAAGTGTACCTATGATGAAAATTACAGGCCACTCTCATCTTTTTAAGTGGGAGAACTTGCACAATTGTTGGCTGACTAGATACTTTTTTTTGCCCCACTGTGTGTGTCTGTCTGTCTGTCTGTCCGTCCGTCAAGTGTTTGAACAAAACACTTGAAACTTTTTTCTTGTTGTTGTAACAACTGCTTATAGGTTTCTTTTTGTTAATTAAAAGATCCTCAACGTGTGATAGACACCACTGGCACTGTCCTCAACGGTACTCTCGCCGGCTTGGTCTTTGTCATGGTAGCTAGCAATGTATGTTAGGCTGTTACACCTGGCAGTTCCAGACAGGGCAGGTGACAGGGAAAATTGAAAACAACAAACAGCAAGGATCTAGACAGCCACAAACTCGGGACAATCCGCGGGTCCCAGCCACAATGGCTAACTGCGTCGCGGGCTGCGTTCAAGAACACCTCGCTAGCTTGATGTCCAGCTAGCTAGCAGCTAGGCTAGCTGTGACTCCAAATAGCTCCTCAGACCCGTCCTTGGTCGGCAGGATCACTGTAAAGATGCAAGCAGTCCCAGAAACTGATGCCAACTGCGTCACGGGATCCAACATAAGAAGCTAGGTAGCTACCAAAAACCTTCCAATATACTTTTAAACAATACACTTTCCAAACAAACAAAACTGAGCTCTTCCTTGTTCTGTGTACAACAGGAAGTGACAATGAACAAAGTAATAAATCCCCAAATGTTTGCAGAAGTGAACACCCAAACGCAGTTGCCGTACCAGGCGGTGATACAGCCCGACGGGATGCTTTCAATTGTGCATCTGTAAAAGTTTGTGAGGGTTTTAGGTGACAAGCCATATTTCTTCAGCCTCCTTTCCACCTTCTCCACTGCTGTCCCATCGATATGGATAAGGGTGTGCTCCCTCTGCTCTTTCCTGAAGTCTACGATAAGCTCCTTTGTTTTGTTGAGAAATGATTTAACTACCATTCTCCCAGGACCCTCACCTCTTCCCTGTAGGCTGTCTCGTCATTGTTGGTAATCAGGCCTACTAATGTTGTGCCGTCGGAAAACTTGATTGAGTTGGAGGTGTGCGTGGCCATGCAGTCATGGGTGAACAGGGAGTACAGGAGTTCCTACCTTCACCATCTAGGTGTGGCATGTCTGGAAGTCCAGGAACCGATTGCACAAGGCGGGGTTCAGACCCAGGACCCTGAGCTTAATGATGAGCTTGGAGGGTACTATTGTGTTGAATGCTGAGCTCAAGTCAATTAACAGCATTCTTACATAGGTATTCCTCTTCTCCACGTGGAATAGGATAGTGTGCAGTACGATGGCAATTGCATCGTCTGTGGATCTATTGGGGCGGTAAGCAAATTGAAGTGGGTCTAGGGTGTTAGGTAAGGTATAGGTGATATGATCCTTAACTAGCCTCTCAAAGCACTTCATGATGACAGAAGTGAGTGCTACGGGTTGATAGTCATTTAGTTCAGTTACCTATGCTTTCTTGGGTACAGGAACAATGTACAATGTAAACAATGTACAATGTAAACAATCTTGAAGCAAGTGGGGACAGCAGACTGGGATAGGGACAGAGTTAATATATGTCTGTAAACACTCCAGCCAGCTGGTCTGCTCATGCTCTGAAGGCCGTCTGGGCCGGCAGCTCTGAAGGCCGTCTGGGCCGGCAGCCTTGTGAGGGTTAACACTCTTAAATGTCTTACGTCGGCCACAGAGAAGGAGAGCAACGGAGGAAATCATCAATCAGTGAACGGTCCAGCACGTCCCGAGACGGAACCCAACTCCTCTCCTCAGGACCGTAACCCTCCCAATCCACTAAGTATTGGTGACCCCGTCCCCGAGAACGCATGTCCATGATCCTACGTACCTTGTAAATAGGTGCGCTCTCGACAAGGACGGGAGGGGGGGAGGGAAGACGAACGGGGGTGCGAAGAAAGGGCTTGACACAGGAGACATGGAAGACAGGATGGACGCGACGAAGATGTCGCGGAAGAAGCAGTCGCACAGCGACAGGATTGACGACCTGGGAGACACGGAACGGACCAATGAACCGCGGAGTCAACTTACGAGAAGCTGTCGTAAGAGGAAGGTTGCGAGTGGAAAGCCACACTCTCTGGCCGCAACAATACCTTGGACTCTTAATCCTACGTTTATTGGCGGCTCTCACAGTCTGTGCCCTGTAACGGCAAAGTGCAGACCTCACCCTCCTCCAGGTGCGCTCACAACGTTGGACAAACGCTTGAGCGGAGGGAACGCTGGACTCGGCAAGCTGGGATGAGAACAGAGGAGGCTGGTAACCCAGACTACTCTGAAACGGAGATAACCCGGTAGCAGACGAAGGAAGCGAGTTGTGAGCGTATTCTGCCCAGGGGAGCTGTTCTGCCCAAGACGCAGGGTTTCTGAAAGAAAGGCTGCGTAGTATGCGACCAATCGTCTGATTGGCCCTCTCTGCTTGACCGTTAGACTGGGGATGAAACCCGGAAGAGAGACTGACGGACGCACCAATCAAACGACAGAACTCCCTCCAAAACTGTGACGTGAATTGCGGGCCTCTGTCTGAAACGGCGTCTAACGGGAGGCCATGAATTCTGAACACATTCTCGATGATGATTTGTGCCGTCTCCTTAGCGGAAGGAAGTTTAGCGAGAGGAATGAAATGTGCCGCCTTAGAGAACCTATCGACAACCGTAAGAATCACAGTCTTCCCCGCAGACAAAGGCAGACCGGTAATGAAGTCTAGGGCGATGTGAGACCATGGTCGAGAAGGAATGGGGAGCGGTCTGAGACGACCGGCAGGAGGAGAGTTACCTGACTTAGTCTGCGCGCAGTCCGAACAAGCAGCCACGAAACGGCGCGTGTCACGCTCCTGAGTCGGCCACCAAAAGCGCTGGCGAATAGAAGCAAGAGTGCCTCGAACACCGGGATGACCAGCTAACTTGGCAGAGTGAGCCCACTGAAGAACAGCCAGACGAGTGGAAACAGGAACGAAAAGAAGGTTACTAGGACAAGCGCGCGGCGACGCAGTGTGCGTGAGTGCTTGCTTAACCTGTCTTTCAATTCCCCAGACTGTCAACCCGACAACACGCCCATAAGGAAGAATCCCCTCGGGATCCGTAGAAGCCACAGAAGAACTAAAAAGACGGGATAAGGCATCAGGCTTGGTGTTCTTGCTACCCGGACGGTAAGAAATCACAAACTCGAAACGAGCGAAAAATAACGCCCAACGAGCTTGACGAGCATTAAGTCGTTTGGCAGAACGGATGTACTCAAGGTTCTTATGGTCTGTCCAAACGACAAAAGGAACGGTCGCCCCCTCCAACCACTGTCGCCATTCGCCTAGGGCTAAGCGGATGGCGAGCAGTTCGCGGTTACCCACATCATAGTTGTGTTCAGATGGCGACAGGCGATGAGAAAAATAAGCGCAAGGATGAACCTTATCGTCAGACTGGAAGCGCTGGGATAGAATGGCTCCCACGCCTACCTCTGAAGCGTCAACCTCGACAATGAATTGTCTAGTGACGTCAGGAGTAACGAGGATAGGAGCGGACGTAAAACGTTCTTTTAGAAGATCAAAAGCTCCCTGGGCGGAACCGGACCACTTAAAACACGTCTTGACAGAAGTAAGAGCTGTGAGAGGGGCAGCAACTTGACCGAAATTACGAATGAAACGCCGATAGAAATTAGCGAAACCTAGAAAGCGCTGCAACTCGACACGTGACCTTGGAACGGGCCACTCACTGACAGCTTGGACCTTAGCGGAATCCATCTGAATGCCTTCAGCGGAAATAACGGAACCGAGAAAAGTAACGGAGGAGACATGAAAAGAGCACTTCTCAGCCTTCACGTAGAGACAATTCTCTAAAAGGCGCTGGAGAACACGTCGAACGTGCTGAACATGAATCTCGAGTGACGGTGAAAAAATCAGGATATCGTCAAGGTAGACAAAAACAAAGATGTTCAGCATGTCTCTCAGAACATCATTAACTAATGCCTGAAAAACAGCTGGCGCATTGGCGAGACCAAACGGCAGAACCCGGTACTCAAAATGCCCTAACGGAGTGTTAAACGCCGTTTTCCACTCGTCCCCCTCTCTGATGCGCACGAGATGGTAAGCGTTACGAAGGTCCAACTTAGTAAAGCACCTGGCTCCCTGCAGAATCTCGAAGGCTGATGACATAAGGGGAAGCGGATAACGATTCTTAACCGTTATGTCATTCAGCCCTCGATAATCCACGCAGGGACGCAGAGTACTGTCTTTTTTCTTAACAAAAAAAACCCCGCCCCGGCCGGAGAGGAAGAAGGCACTATGGTACCGGCGTCAAGAGACACAGACAAATAATCCTCGAGAGCCTTACGTTCGGGAGCCGACAGAGAGTATAGTCTACCCCGAGGAGGAGTGGTCCCCGGAAGGAGATCAATACTACAATCATACGACCGGTGAGGAGGAAGGGAGTTGGCTCGGGACCGACTGAAGACCGTGCGCAGATCATGATATTCCTCCGGCACTCCTGTCAAATCGCCAGGTTCCTCCTGAGAAGTGGGGACAGAAGAAATGGGAGGGATGGCAGACATTAAACACTTCACATGACAAGAAACGTTCCAGGATAGGATAGAATTACTAGACCAATTAATAGAAGGATTATGACATACTAGCCAGGGATGACCCAAAACAACAGGTGTAAAAGGTGAATGAAAAATCAAAAAAGAAATAGTCTCACTGTGGTTACCAGATACTGTGAGGGTTAAAGGTAGTGTCTCAAATCTGATACTGGGAAGATGACTACCATCTAAGGCGAACATGGGCGTAGGCTTGTCTAACTGTCTGAAAGGAATGTCATGTTTCCGAGCCCATGCTTCGTCCATGAAACAACCCTCAGCCCCAGAGTCTATCAAGGCACTGCATGTAGCACCCGAACCGGTCCAGCGTAGATGGACCGACATAGTAGTACAGGATCTAGATGGAGAGACCTGAATAGTAGCGCTCACCAGTAGCCCTCCGCTTACTGATGAGCTCTGGCTTTTACTGGACATGAATTGACAAAATGTCCATCAAATCCGCAATAGAGGCACAGGCGGTTGGTGATCCTCCGTTCCTTCTCCTTAGTCGAGATGCGAATACCTCCCAGCTGCATGGGCTCAGTCTCTGAGCCAGAGGAGGGAGATGGTTGCGATGCGGAGCAGGGAAACACCGTTGACGCGAGCTCTCTTCCACGAGCTTGGTGACGAAGATCTACCCGTCGTTCTATGCGGATGGCGAGAGCAATCAAAGAGTCCAAACTGGAAGGAACCTCCCGGGAGAGAATCTCATCTTTGACCACTGCGTGGAGTCCCTCCAGAAAACGACCGAGCAGCGCCGGCTCGTTCCAGTCACTAGAGGCAGCAAGAGTGCGAAACTCTATAGAGTAATCCGTTATGGATCGATCACCTTGGCATAGGGAAGCCAGGGCCCTAGAAGCCTCCCTACCAAAAACTGAACGGTCAAAAACCCGAATCATCTCCTCTTTAAAGTTCTGGTAATTGTTTGAACAATCAGCCCTTGCCTCCCAGATAGCTGTGCCCCACTCTCGAGCCCGGCCAGTAAGGAGTGAAATGACGTAAGCAACCCGAGCTCTCTCTCTAGAGTATGTGTTGGGTTGGAGAGAGAACACAATATCACACTGGGTGAGAAAGGAGCGGCACTCCTTGGGCTGCCCGGAGTAGCAAGGTGGGTTATTAACCCTAGGTTCCGGAGGCTCGGCAGACCAGGAAGTAACAGGTGGCACGAGACGAAGACTCTGGAACTGTCCAGAGAGGTCGGAAACCTGAGCGGCCAGGTTCTCCATGGCATGACGAGCAGCAGACAATTCCTGCTCGTGTCTGCCGAACATGGCTCCTTGGATCTCGACGGCAGTGTTACGAGCGTCTGTAGTCGCTGGGTCCATTCTTTGGTCGGATCCTTCTGTTATGCAGGTGAATGAGGACCCAAAAGCGACTTTGCGAAAACAGAGTCTTTAATCCAGTTTAAGGAAATAGCAATACTCCTAGACAAATCGGAGCGGTAAATAAAGCATAAAAACAATTTCACTCGTAATCACGAGAACTGACTGGAGACTCGATAATAAACTGCAGGTTGCCTCGGGAAGGCACTTGACCGTAGCAGACTCAGACACCTGCTCACCACGCAGCATCTGAGGGAAACACGACACGACAGGGCGAAACAAAGACACAGCACGGTGAACAATATACAAGGATCCGACAGGGCAGAAACGGAAAACAAGGGGAGAAATAGGGACTCTAATCAGGGGAAAAGATAGGGAACAGGTGTGGGAAGACTAAATGATTGATTAGGGGAATAGGAACAGCTGGGAGCAGGAACGGAACGATAGAGAGAAGAGAGAGAGGAAGGGAGAGAGAAAAAGGGGAACGAACCTAAAAAGACCAGCAGGGGGAAAACGAACAGAAGGAAAAGCAAAATGACAAGACAATATAAGACAAAACATGACAGTGACTCCACTTTGTCTCTACTGACGTTATGCCTATTTGATTGCCTTACGGAGGGAATAACTACACTGTTTGTATTTGCAATATTCCCAGTCACCTTGCCATGGTTAAATGCGGTGGTTCGCACTTTCAGTTTTGAGCAAATGCTGCCATCTATCCACTGTTTATGGTTTGGGTAGGTTTAAATAGTTACAGTGGGTACAACATCGCCTATACACTTCCTGATGAACTGTGTATCCGTCAATGTTATTCTCAGAGGCTACCCGGAACATGTCCCAGTTCGTTTGTGCAAAACAATCTTAAAGCATGGAATCTGATTGGTCACACCAGCGTTGAATAGACCTGAGCACATGTATTTCCTGTTTGAGTTTCTGCCTGTAGAAAGGGAGGAGCAAAATGGAGTCGTGATCAGATTTGCCCGAAGGAAGGGCGGGGGATAGCCTTGTAGGCATTTTCGAAAAGTTGAGTAGCAGTGGTCCAATGTATAGGTGTAGTTCTTTGAGGGCCGTTGTGGTATCAGCTTGAAGGGGAATATACGCGGCTGTGACTATAACCGAAGAGAATTCTCTTGGGAGGTAATACGGTCGGCATTTGAGTGTGAGGTGTTCTAGATCGGGTGAACAAAAGGACTGTACGTTTCTGTATGTTATCACAATCACACCATGAGTAGTTAATCATGAAACATACACCCATGCCTTTCTTCTTCCCGGAGAGTTCTTTATTCCTGTCTGTGCGTGGTACTGAGAACCCAGCTGTCTGTATGGACGGGGACATTATATCCCGAGAGAGCAATGTTTCCGTCAAACAGAGTATGTTACAATCCTTGATGTCTCTCTGGAAGGAGATGATCGCCCTGAGCTCGTCTACTTTATTATCCAAAGACTGAACATTAGCGAGCAATCTACTCGGAAGCGGTGGATGGTGTCCATGCCTCCTGAGTCAGACCAGAAGTCCACTCCGAATATCTCTTCTCCACCGCCTGTGTTTTGCCTCTAGAATATTGTTAAATTGCCCTGGGGGGTATGAACAAAGCTTCAACTCGGGAAAGTCCTATTTCTGGTGAGTTACTGCCGCTCTGAAATCCAAAAGTTCTTTCCATCTGTATGAAAAAACATTTCTGGGCTAATTATGTAACAAATAACACACAAAAACGAAATAGCTTAGGAACTAGATGCAGAGCTGCCATATGTCATTCCCAAAAAGACTTGAGGCTGTAATTGCTGCCAAAGGTGCTTCAACAAAGGACTGAGTAAAGGGTCTGAAAACTTATGTAAATGTGATATTTCCAGGTTTCTTAAAATCATTATAATTGCAAAAATGTATAGAAACCTGTTTTTGCTTTGTTATTTGGGGGCAATGTGTGTAGATTGATGGGGGGGACGATTTAATCAATTTTAGAATAATCTATAACGTAACAAAATATGGAAAAGTCAAGGGGTCTGAATAATTTCCAAATGCACTGTATGTTGCACTGTAGGTGGTGATGCTCTGCAGTTCAAGACACATTCCTGAAGACTAGCCTGTTTTTGACCTTGATTGTTACCTGTGTCACAGGTGCAACAGATTCTGACCTACGAAGACTCTGTGGCAGCCCACCTGTCCAAGATCTTGACTTCAGATCAGCACTCAGTGGTCATCTCCTCAGCTAAGTATGTTTGTCGCTTCAATCAGTCTGTCTGCCTGCTCACTCCATACCGTTTCTTAGGTGGAGGTTTCCGTTGCCCTGAGTGTGTTGTGCATGTTCGTAGGGTACTGTGTGAAACAGTGAAGGACTTTGTGGCTCGAGTGGGGAAGGCCTACGAGAAGAACAAGGAGAGCTCCGAGGAGTCAGAGGCTATGGCCAAGAAGGTAAGCTGTGAGGAACCATGGCTTTGTACCAATTATCTCACCTTGCTGACATCCCTTCACTGATTTTATGTAAATGACTGGTTTAGGAAATATGGTGGAAACTCCCTCCAGCCATATTTGCACTAATCAAGTGAATCAGAGCTGTGTTGATTGGTCGGTTGGTTGCAGTGTGGGGTTCTGAGGGAAAAGCTGGACTCGCTGCTGAAGACGCTCAACGAGGAGGCGCAGGCATCTACTATGATGCCTGCCCCCCCCCACCATCGCTGAGGAGCAGGAGGAGGGCGAGGGAGTTATGGTGCCATCGTCGCCCGCACCCGCCACCATCTCGTGCTCCCCCAGGCCCCTGACGGCCATTTTTAAACCCAGGGAACAGCTGATGCTGAGAGCCAACAGCCTGAAGAAAGCCATCAGGCAGATTATCGAGCACACTGAGAAAGGTGAGATGTTACCTTCCTACCGCTACTTCTGTTCTAATTGGTATGGGTCAATTCAGGAAGTAAACTGAAAGACTTCCGTGAAAAGCAATTCTGAATATTGGAATTAGATTTACAGTAAGGTTATTTGTCCTGTAAGGGAAGTTTTTGTCTGTGGTAAAAAAAAAAAAAACATAGTAGACTACACTGACCGACTTGGCATACTTGATGTTTCATATGTTACATAAAAACAGAGGACAGACGAAAACTTCAATGCCATAAGCATTGCAACAGTAGAGCAGGACTCCTGGGCAATCTTGTGGCCAGTCTCAGATCAGGCTTGCCGCCGCGCCCGTATGATAGTTATTGGAATAGGAATTTCAGTTAACTTCCTGAATTGAGTGAAGCGAAATGGAATGTATGTACCCTGACCCCCATATAATATAGTTGCTATCTATACTTATCCAAAAGAGAGCGGTTTTACCTCTCTACTTTTTCAACATACCTGCTCTTGTTGCTGAACGGTCTTTCTCTCCATTCTTCTATCAGCGGTGGACGAGCAGAATGCCCAGACTCAGGAGGTGTTTGCTCTGGGGGTGGAGGAGGAAGAGGAGGAGGAAGAGCAGGACAAGCTGTCTCTGCAGTCGTCCTACAGCGGGAACGCCTGTAACAGCACCAGGGGCAATCCAGTCCGCAGAGGTTAGTCATTGAACCCTGAGTCTCCTAACCTGGGTTGTGTTAATTTGGTACCAAACATAAGAAAACAGTCCGAACCAGGGAACCAGGGATTGTTTTTAATTGCATGCCCTAATGAACACGGCCCAGACGAAACAGATTATTTTAATTAAAGATGCGTGCCTATTTAGTATTGAAGATTATCATATATAAATGTGCATTTTTTCAAATTTAAGGAGTGGGCCAGTGTGTCATGTCTTTCTGTGTCTTTGTTTCATCCTGTAGTGTCCAAGACTCCTTGTGAGAAGCTCATCAGCAAAGGAAGCCTGTCAGTGGGCAGTTCTGCGTTACTTCCCGCCCAGACAGGAAGTCGCGAGAACATGCCGATGCTCAACACCAAGATCCTCTACCCAAGTAAGGGCATAAATTCTCACCAGCTCTGTACCGAGGGCCCTCAGTTCCCTAATCCCAAATCAACCCCTACTCCCTTAGACACTATTGTACACTGTAGTGCTGTGTGATTAGTGCTTTTTGAAGTCTGTTCGATTAATAAAAAACAAATCACAATTTTCAATATCTTTTTTAAACAAATGCACTATGCATTATGTGGGTTGAATGCTGTAACAACACAGAATAAAACAAATAATAAAAGTCCCTGGATAGTAGTGACTGCCCATTACTGTTAATCACTTAATTAACCATCAGTTATTCACATTACTTTACTTTAATAAAATATTTCAGTTGGTGTATATAACATTTGTTTTGTTTGATCATAT
Source organism: Oncorhynchus gorbuscha (assembly GCF_021184085.1). Taxonomy (NCBI): domain Eukaryota; kingdom Metazoa; phylum Chordata; class Actinopteri; order Salmoniformes; family Salmonidae; genus Oncorhynchus; species Oncorhynchus gorbuscha. The sequence goes on from NC_060186.1 coordinate 34,411,960, forward strand.
TATTTAATTCCAAGTAATCATCTCATCTCTATAGAACTGCTGCCTATGCTGTCTGACAAAATCACTATTTTAGTAGTTCTTCAAAGAAAAGTACAGTTGAAGTCGGAAGTTTACATCCACTTAGATTGGAGTCATTAAAACTGGTTTTTAAACCACTCCACAATTGTCTTATTAACAAACTATAGCTTTGGCAAGTTGGTTAGGACGTCTACTTCGTCCAACAATTGTTTACAGACAGATTATTTAACACTGTATCACAATTCCAGTAGGTCAGAAGTCTACAAGTTGACTGTGCCTCTAAACAGCTTGGAAAATTCCAGAAAATTATGTCATTGCTTTAGAAGCTTCTGATAGGCTAATTGACATAATTTGAGTCACTTGGAGGTGTACCTGTGGATGTCAAGGCCTACCTTCAAACTCAGTGCCTCTTTGCTTTACATCATGGGGAAATCAGCCAAGACCTCTTGTCTGGTTCTGGTTCATCCTTGGGAGCAATTTCCAAATGCCTGAAGGTACCACGTTCATCTGTACAAACAATAGTATGCAAGTATAAACTCCATGGGACCACATAGCCATCATACCGCTCAGATGAACGTACTTTGGTGCAAAAAGTGCAAATCAATCCCAGAACACCAGCAAAGGACCTTGTGAAGATGCTGGAGGAAACCGGTACAAAAGTATCTATATCCAAAGTCAAACGAGTCCTATATCAACTTAACCTGGAAGGCCGCACAGCAAGGAAGAAGCCACTACTCCAAAATCGCCATTAAAAAAGAGACCAAGTTCGTACTTTTTGGAGAAATGTTTGGCCATAATGACCATCATTATGTTTGGTGGAAAAGGGGGTGGCTTGAAAGCTGAAGAACACCATCCCAACCGTGAAGAACGGGGGTGGCAGCATCATGTTGTGGGGGTGCTATTCTGCACAAGGGACTGGTGCACTTCACAAAATAGACTGCATCATGAGGAAATAAAATTATGTGGATATATTGAAGCAACATCTCAAGACATCAGTCAAGAAGTTAAAGCTTGGTCGCAAATGTGTCTTCCAAATGGACAATGACCCCTAGCATACTTCCAAAGTTGTGGCAAAATGGCGTAAAGACAACAAAGTCAAAGTATTGGAGTGGCCATCACAAAGCCCTGACCTCAATCCCATAGAAAATGTATGGGCAGAACTGAAAAAGCATGTGCAAGCAAGGAGGCCTACAAACCTGACTCAGTTACACCAGCTCAGGAGGAATGGGCCAAAATTCACCCAATTTATTGTGGGAAGCTTGTGGAAGGCTTCCCAAAACGTTTGACCCAAGTTAAACAATTTAAAGACAATGCTACCAAATACTGATTGAGTGTTTGTAAACTTCTGACCCACTGGGAATGTGATGAAAGAAATAAAAGCTGAAATAAATCATTCTCTCTACTATTATTCTGACATTTCACATTCTTAAAATAACGTGGTGATCCTAACTGACCTAAGACAGGGATTTTTTCTAGGATTAATGTCAGGAATTGTAAAAAACTGAGTTTAAATGTATTTGGTTAAGGTGTATGTAAACTTCCGACTTCAACTGTAAATAAGGCATACATTCAGGACTGCTGAATACCAACTATCAATCACTTAGATCATGTATTTTCAGGTAAATATACCTTGCGAAGAAACTGCCTACTATGTATCCCCTCATGGTCCACATTCTTCTGTCCCTTACGTAGCAGGAGAAAAAGAAACACAGACCAGACAAGTATCCACGCAATGGATTATGGTCATTGTAGTTAGGGTAGCCAAGAAAACTTGATAATTATGTAGAACATTGGCCTGTAGGTCACTACAGCTCCCAACTACAACGCACAGTTTTGGCATGATCTGATTAATCTCTAGAGAAACTCTCATTGAGCTCATTGAACCAACGTTGGACAATTAGTTGTTTAAATAACGAAAAATTGCTGACATTTTGGTTAGTCGCTCAGCTCTAGTGCACCGACTTTTAACAATATTACACTTTATATTCCTGTGATATACTTTTGCTCATTTTGTGCTCAATTATCTGTCAGTGTGTGTTAAATGTGTGTGGTGTTTATGTGTGTGTTCAGGTCTCAAGGCTGGTATCTCTGGCTCCCTCTCCAGCAGTTCAGTCATCAGCAGACTGCTGGTCAATGCTGACTCCTTCAGCTGCGACCCAGAGACCTTGTGAGTGTCCCGTTTCAGTCTTTCTCCTCCTTCCCTTAAAAGGGTTAGTTAACTTTTTAGGTTTTAGATTATTTTCAACTCAACTGTTGTTATTTCATCCAAACCGTTTGTAAGTTTTTAGCTGGTTATTAAACAACGTCAAGAATCTCCTGACCAGTGTCTTTGGAGCATGGAGCAATTGTAACGGTTTTCTAGGTGTGGTGAAGGAGAGTCGGACCAAAACGCAGCGTGTAGATTGCAATCCATGTTTAATCAAACAAACGTAAACATGAAATAACACAAACACTACAAAACAATAAACGTAACGAAAACCAAGACAGCCTATACTTGTCAACTAACACAGGAACAAAGACACTAAGGACAATCACCCACGACAAACTCAAAGAATATGGCTGCCTAAATATGGTTCCCAATCAGAGACAACGATAAACACCTGCCTCTGATTGAGAACCACTCCAGCCATAGACTTTGCTAGATACCCCACTAAGCTACAATCCCAATACCAACACCAAAACCCCAAGACAAAACACACCACAATACAAAAACCCCATCCTACACCCTGGCCTGACCCAATACATGAAGATAAACACAAAATACTTCGACCAGGGCGTGACAGCAATGCTAGTGGAAATGGATTGAACTAGCTAGTGGTGTATTGAAAATGAGTTTTGCCTTCCTCTTTCCATGTTTCTGCTTTCCCCATGCGTTTGAAGTGAACTATCCCTTTAAGCCCAACCTCATCATCATCTACCTTTTGCCCCAGAGTTGTGAGTGACCATATACTGTGTTTGGTTTCAGTGACTGCTACACTGAGAAATGTGTGATGAACAACTACTTTGGGATCGGCCTGGATGCTAAGATCTCACTGGACTTCAACAATAAGAGGGATGAGCATCCAGAGAAGTGCAGGTAACTGAGGAATGAGGCAGAGCCTCTTGTCTGCTAACTAAACCAGATACACCCAGTACTGGATAGGGTGATAAGCAGAGATGGAATCTGATCTCGTGGTCTTTGTCTTGAGACCGCATAAATACAGTGTTGGTCTGGTCATGGTCTCAATACACAGGGTCTGGATCTTGATAGATTGGGTCTGGGTCTCATGGGGTCTATTCTTGGTCAGTGTAAAACTGTAAAATAAACCAAACCGTTTAGAAATTAACTTTTGGGATTGGAAAAACGCTTTCAGTGCAAACTTATACGACAAAAATTACATAAGGTATGTAGAAAAGATTATGGAAATAACAATCACCTAAGTAAAACCTAGACAGTCGGGTAGAATCGAAAATTTAAAAAAATATTAATCCAGGAGTATTTTTGTCTTGGCTGACCGGGCAAGAAGGGCACACAAATTGGGGCCCACTTTAATTTTCTTATAATGTTTGAGCATAAGAACACAGCGTTAGCCAAGGAAAAATGCTCAGAATTGTATGAAATGAGTCCCCGTCAGTGCATTTTCGTGATTATTTGGAATGTCTATTGCCGCAGCAAAATCAAGCATTTTTGGAAGAAACACCCAAAATCTGTTTATAACTCAGACACACCACAAAGACCAACGGCTAAAAGCAGTGAGTGGCAGCGGTGTGTTTTGTCCTTTAGAATAGCAATTTCTTCCAGTTCTGTGCTACTGCTCTCCACAAAGAGCCTAACCTTTGTTTGTTGAACATAAAGTACATTTCTTTGTGTTTTGTGTGTGTGTGTGTGTGTGTGTGTGTGTGTGTGTGTGTGTGTGTGTGTGTGTGTGTGTGTGTGTGTGTGTGTGTGTGTGTGTGTGTGTGTGTGTGTGTGTGTGTGTGTGTGTGTGTGTGTGTGTGTGTGTGTGTGTGTGTGTGTGTGTGTTGTGGCTCAGTCACTGTGTTCATTTGTGGTTCGGTCTGTGTTAAGGAGTCGCACCAAAAACATGATGTGGTACGGCGTTCTGGGCACCAAGGAGCTGCTGCATCGCACCTACAAGAACCTAGAGCAGAAGGTATTGTTGGAGGTAAGAAAACACAACAGTAGCCAAGTTGGTGCAACTAAGGGTACGGCCACATTGAGATTTTGTCTGAATATTCTGGGTGGAGCCAATGGTTTTTCAATGGGTGTCATCCATTGTTGGATGAATGACAATGGAGATGAGTTGAAATTGTCCAACAAAAAACTTGTCCGACAAAGAACAATATATTCGCCTTTGTTCGTGCGCAACTCATCCGTAAAAAAAGCAGAGATGCGTTAACATTTCAACAGACAAAAAAGGACAATTATGAACGTCATATACTATTTTATCTGTGTCATGCGCCTCAGTGTGCCATACACTAAAGAGACTTGACTGTCATACCATAACACTTACCCTGACCCTAACCCTGTTGGGCAATCTGGAATTGGCATATCCGTTTTTAGACTTTTCAATTCATGTCTGGTGGTGTTAATTGTGATTGTGTGAGTTTGTAACCGAACATATGCAGACAGTTTTGTTCTGTTACTGTATGATAATGTGTGTGTGTGTGTGTTTAGTGCGACGGGAGGCCTATCCCCCTCCCCAGCCTGCAGGGCATAGCTGTCCTGAACATCCCAAGCTATGCAGGCGGCACCAACTTCTGGGGCGGGACCAAAGAGGATGATGTAAGTGTCATCAAAACCCTCTCTTTGTGTTGTTGTTGCATAAGTACAATATGACTATAGGCAGCTGGATATTTTTTATAACACTAATACATAAAGATTATATGACATTGTAACAGTACTCACATGTTTCCTCCACATTTTTGTTTTTAATGTTACTAAAGCATCTTTAGGTCTTTGTTATGTAAATCGCATGTATTCGTAATATTTGTATAATAATAATTATTATTATTTATCCCCTTCCCTTTACAAAACCAGAATACCCCCTGGACAAATCTAACCCATTTCACATCAATCCCCCCCCAGTCAGTATTCATGTGTGACTAACCACAATGGGTGTATAAAGCATGCTCTTTTCATGACATAGACTGGCCAGGTGAATCCAGGTGAAAGTTATGATCCCTTATTGATGTCACTTGATAAATAGATGAAGGGGAGGAGATGGGTTAAAAAATGGGTTAAAAAATAAGCCTTGAGACATGGATTGTGTATGTATGCCATTCAGAGGGTTCTAAACATATTGATGCAGTAGTAGCTAAGATGGAGGGGAAGTCTGTCTATAATAAAGCAATGCTCTGCCTTAACACTATCAACAAGGCAGGTCCTACAGGCCCTAGACTACTGTTCACTCGTGTGTTCAGATGCCACAAAAAAGGACTTAGGAAAATTGCAATTGGTTCAGAACAGGGCAGGATGGTTGGTCCTTGAATGTACACAAAGAGCTAATATTAATAATATGCATGTCAATTATCTCCTGGCTGAAAGTGGAGGAGAGATTGACTTCATCACCACTTTTATTTTCACATGTTGAATGCACCAAGTCTGTCTAAACTACTGGCACACACCTCGGACACCCATGCATACCCCACAAGACGAGGTCTCTTCACAGTCCACAAGTCCAGAACAAACAATGGGAGGCACACAGTACTACATAGAGCCATGACTACATGGAACTCTATTCCACATCAAGTTACTGATGCAAGCAGTAAAATTAGATTTAAAAAAGAGATGAAAAAACACCTTATGGAATAGCGGGAACTGTGAAGCAACACAAACATTGGCACAAACACATGCATACACACACACACACACAATAACATATGCCCGTTACATACACATGGATTTAGTACTGTAGATGCAGTGGAAGTCGGAAGATTACATACACATTAGCCAAATACATTTAAACTCAGTTCTTTACAATTCCTGACATTAATCCTCTTAAAAATTCCCTGTCTTAGGTCAGTTAGGATCACCACGTTATTTTAAGAATGTGAAATGTCAGAATAATAGTAGAGAGAATGATTTATTTCAGCTTTTGTTTCTTTCATCACATTCCCAGTGGGTCAGAAGTTTACATACACTCAATTAGTATTCAGTAGCATTGCCTTTAAATTGTTTAATTCTTGCAGCTCCCCCCCTACTTTGTTAAATTTCCGCCTGAAGACACCCAAATCTAACAGCCTGTAGCTCAGGCACAGAACCAAGGATATGCATATTCTTGGTACCATTTGAAAGAAAACACTCTGAAGTTTGTGTAAATGTAAATTGAATGTAGGAGAATAACACACAATAGATCTGGTTTAGATAAAACAATGAAAAAAAACATGTGTTTTTTAATTTTATTTTTGTATCATCATCTTTAAAATGAACAAGATAAAACAAACATTCAGATAGGATAATGGGGACAATTTCAGTGAAAAATATAAGAGGGCAACAGTACTTGTGCAAATTTTCAGAATGATAACTTCCAAAATGAGTGTGCAACATTTATCATGAAGTCACCCAGGTGTCCCACACAAGTAGCCCAAAATGTACCCAAGTGGCCAAATTGGTGAAGGTATACATTTTGAAACAAATAACTATATACAAAATACCAAAATGGTATCCTAACACACCCCCCACCCCCAAAATTGAGAAAAATAAATGGGAAAAAAATAAAATGGAAAAAAGAATAATAATTGATAAAAAAAATATATATATATATTACACACTTTTAATATTTGGAAGACCCTCAGTCCTCTATCAAATCAAATCAATTTATATAGCCCCAGCCTAAAACCCCAAACAGCAAGCAATGCAGGTGTAGAAGCACGGTGGCTAGGAAAAATTCCCTAGAAAGGCAAAAAACCTAGGAAGAAACCTAGAGAGGAACCAGGCTATGAGGGGTGGCCAGTCCTTTTCTGGCTGTGCCGGGTGGAGATCACAGTGGTTGTAGAGGGTGCAACAGGACAGCACCTCAAGAGTAAAAATGAACAGTTTAGGGTTCCATAGCCGAAGGCAGAACAGTTTAAACTGGAACAGCGGCAAGGCCAAGTGGACTGGGGACAGCAAGGAGTCATCATGCCAGGTAGTCCTGACGCATGGTCCTAGGGCTCAGGTCCTCCGAGAGAGAGAAAGAGAGAATTAGAGAGAGCATACTTAACCTGAACAGGACCGTTGTCATCATCTGAGACTAATTAGCATAACGCAACGGACATAAATCTTCATAGAAAATATTCCTATTCATGAAAATCACAAGTGAAATATATTGGAACACAGCTTAGCCTTTTGTTAATCACCCTGTCATCTCAGATTTTCAAAATATGCTTTACAGCCAACGCTAGACAAGCATTTGTGTAAGTTTATCATAGCCTAGCATAGCATTATGCCTTGCTAGCAGCAGGCAACCTTGTCCCGGAAATCAGAAAAGCAATCAAATTAAATCGTTTACCTTTGATGAACTTTGGATGTTTTCACTCACAAGACTCCCAGGTAGACAGCCAAAGTTAATTTTTTCCCAAAATATTATTTTTGTAGGCGAAATAGCTCCGTTTGTTCTTCACGTTTGGCTGAGAAATCACCCGGAAATTGTGGTCACCACAACGCCGAAAAATATTCCAAATTAGCTCCATAATATCGACAGAAACATGGCAAACGTTGTTTAGAATCCATCCTCAAGGTGTTTTTCTAATATCTATTCGATAATATATCCGTCGGGACAATTCATTGTTCACTAGGACCGATTGGAGTAATGGCTACCTCTGTATTTTACGCGAGAATCTCTCTCGGAGCCACCATGTGACCACTTACGCAATGTGGCCGCCTACGGCTATTCTTCAACAGAAATGCGTAAAACTACGTCACAATGCTGAAGACACCTTGGGGAATACGTAGAAAGCGTAAGCTCGTTAATGGTACATTCACAGCTGAATAGGAAGTCATTGGAACGCAGCGCTTTCAAAACCTGGGGCACTTCCGGATTGGATTTTTCTCAGGCTTTCGCCTGCAACATCTGTTCTGTTATACTCACAGACAATATCCTTACAGTTTTGGAAACTTTAGAGTGTTTTCTATCCAAAGCTGTCAATTATATGCATATTCTAACATCTTTTCCTGACATAATATCCCGTTTAAAACGGGAATGTTTTTTTTTCAAAAAATGAAAATACTGCCCCCTAACACCACACAGGACACCGGATAAGACTCCCATTCGGAGTCAGTGTCACGTGAAAGAAAATGTTCAGTTAACGGACCTCTGAGACTATCACAGTGCAGGTGCATTTATACGGAGACTTGATTACACGCAGGTGGATTGTATTTATCATCATTAGTCATTTAGGTCAACATTGGATCATTCAGAGATCCTCACTGAACTTCTGGAGAGAGTTTGCTGCACTGAAAGTAAAGGGGCTGAATAATTTTGCACGCCCAATTTTTCAGTTTTGGATTTTGTTAAAAAAGTTTGAAATATCCAATAAATGTCGTTCCACTTCATGATTGTGTCCCACTTGTTGTTGATTCTTCACAAAAAAATACAGTTTTATATCTTTATGTTTGAAGCCTGAAATGTGGCAAAAGGTTGCAAAGTTCAAGGGGGCCGAATACTTTCGCAAGGCACTGTATATAGAGAGTTGAAGGTTGAATATATTAGGTTGAATATATTATTATTTTATTATTACCAGCTAGATCTACTGTCTCTTTTATATTATTACATTCCAGCTAGATCTACTGTCTTTATTATATTACAACAGACCAGCTGTATCTACTGTCTCCATTTCACTTTGGTCATTGATGTGGTCCTGCCCTCTCCTCAACAGCCTCAAATAAGCTATTTCATGTGGGTTGGGGTGGGGCGGCAGGCACACGCATCTCACATTTCATGACATTACATGTTTATATATTGCTTCTAAATGTAAAAACCAATCACAAATAATATTTTATATTATTAATTTCAAACAAGGACATTAGCATGATAAGAACTTCCCAGTCCAAAACGATGTCCACTCCCGTTCAAAAATTATTCCACCACAATCGCTAAATGAAGCGTCCGACAACAATCTCTGTCTCACCTTCCCAATCAATTTATTCTAAAATTGTGTGTACATCTGTATATCTAGACTTAGATTTAGCTTTCCCTGATAGTCGCCATAATTATTGATATATAAACAGCTGAATCTGCACGTTCACCAAACAATGCAGTGCGTAATATGCGTAGCTCTTTCCGGTATGAAACTTCAATAGCGAATGACTCACTTTACGCTGACGCTTACTACATGGGTTGGTCTTGCAACACATAAACATGGCGTATTGCCATTTAGCTCAGCTCATTGGCTATCTCCCCAGCTAGATTTCAAGACTAACAGTGGTCATTGGGTTAAAAGACAGTCAATCAACGAAACGGCGGGCAAATCATTGGTGCACAATGATGTCATGACTTGTTGTCTTCAAATCGTTTCTTTCAGTCAATACATCCCGCAAAATGGCCCAACACGTTTGATTGAGTTACAAACAAACCAGTTGATTGCAGTGAAACCAAACATGACTGGAAAAGTCACGTTCTGTGTGGGTTATTTACCTGTAATGTGTCGTTGAAAATGGAATGAGACGGAATTCACGACACAAGCGGTTCACAAAATGTTTCGTGTTAGGCTATAAAAACAGATTTTTATCAAACAAACGATCATGCATTGTGTAACAATGAGCACTGAAATTGCAAACAGACGAAGATCGTCAAAGGTAAACTATTTATTTTAATGCAGTTTGTGATTATGTTACGCCTGTGCTGGTTTTAAAAAAATGTATGGGGCTCTATGCTCAGATAGTCGCATCGTATTCTTTCGCAGTAAATCCTTTTTTAAATCTGACAACGCAGTTGGATTAGCAAGATTCTAGGCTTTCGATACATGTGAGACACTTTTTTATTTTTATTTTCATGAATGTTTAATATGACTATTTATGTAGCGATCACCGTATGTTGTGGAATTTCAGCCCACGAGCGGGTTCCGTGCGCAGGGAGATTAACTTGGATCAAACGTTTCGGGTAGACTTCCACAAGCTTCTCACAATAAATTGGTTGACAGAGCTGGTGTAACTGAGTCAGGTTTGTAAGGCCTCTTTGCTCGCACAAACTTTTTCAGTTTTGCCCACAAATATTCAATATGATTGAGTTCAGGGCTTTGTGATGGCCAGTCCAATACCTTTGTTGTCCTTAACTTCTTATGGGCAGCGTCCCACCTGGCCAACATCTGGTGAAATTGCAGAACGCAAAATTCAAACTACAGAATTATAAATATTTCACTTTCATACAATCACACGTGTAATACATCAAAATAAAGCTTAACTTCTTATTAATCCAGCCGCTGTGTCAGATTTCAAAAAGGCTTTACGGAGTAAGCACGCCATGCAATTATCTGAGGACAGCGCCCCGCATACAAGAGCATGAAAAATATATTTCAACCAGGCAGGTGCGCTCTGTGTGAAAGTGTGAAAGTCAGAATTAGCTATATAATAAATGCCTTACCTTTGATGATCTTCTTCTGTTGGCACTCCAAAAGGTCCCAGATACATCACAAATTGTCCTTTTGTTCGATAATGTCTTTCTTTATATCCATAAAATCTCAGTTTTGCTGGCACGCTTCAGTCAATAATCCACCCAGTTTCCCTCCATCAAAATGCATACAAAATGAATACCAAAAGTTACTGATAAACTTTTCCAAACAAAAATGTTTATAATTAAACCTTAGTTACCCTAATATGTAAATAAACAATCAAATTTAAGATGGAGAATCGTTATTGCCTTTACCGGGGAAAAATACCAAAGAACACGCTCTCATCCACGCACTTCGAAACACTACAGCCAAAATGGGAGCCACCTAGAAAAACTACAATTTCTGGCTAATTTATCCAAAAACGAGCATGAAACTCTTTCTAAAGACTGTTGACATCTAGTGGACGCCCTAAGAACTGCAATCTGGGAGGATTTCGCCTTATAATAAAAGTGTCAGCCATTGAAAACAGTGGTAGGCTGAAAATGTTTTTTTTGGGGGGTGGGATGGTTTGTCCTCGGGGTTTCGCCTGCCATATCAGTTATGTTATACTCACAGACATTATTTTAACAGTTTTAGACATTTTAGAGTGTTTTATATCCAAATCTACAAATTATATGCATATCCTAGCTTCTGGGCCTGAGTAACAGGCAGTTTACTTTGGGCATGCTTTTCATCCGGACGTGAAAATACTGCCCCCATACCCAAAAGAGGTTAAGCCATTTTGCCATAACTTTGGAAGTATGTTTGGGGTCACTGTCCATTTGGAAGACCCATTTGCGACCAAGCTTTGACTTCCTGACTGATGTATTGAGATGTTGCTTCAATATATCCACATAATTTCCTTTCCTCATGATGTCATGTATTTTGTGAAGTGCTCCAGGCCCTCCTGCAGGAAAGCACCCCCACAACATGATACTGCCACCCCCGTGCTTCATGTTTGGGATGTTGTTCTTCGGCTTGCAAGCCTACCCCTTTTTCCAAACATAACAATGGTCATTATGGCCAAACAGTTCTATTTTTGTTTCATCAGACCAGAGGACATTTCTCCAAAAAAATACGATCTTTGTCCCCATGTGCAGATGCAAAGCGTAGTCTGGATTTTTTATGGCGGTTTTGGAGCAGTGGCTTCTTCCTTGCTGAGCGGCCTTTCAGGTTATGTCGATATAGGACTCGTTTGACTGTGGATATAGATACTTTTGTACCTGTTTCCTCCAGCATCTTCACCAGGTCCTTTGCTGTTGTTCTGGGATTGATTTGCACTTTTCGCACCAAAGTATGTTAATCTCTAGGAGACAGAACACGTCTCCTTCCGGAGCTGTATGATGGCTGCATGGTCCCATGGTGTTTATACTTGCGTACTATTATTTGTACAGATGAACATGGTACCTTCAGGCATTTGGAAATTGCTCACAAGAATGAGCCGATTTCTTTTGATTTTCCCATGATGTGGCCCGTTCCTGTAGGTTCATGCTCTACAACATCCGCAGAGTACGACCCTGCCTCACACAGGAAGCGGCGCAGGTCCTAATCCAGGCACTTGTCATCTCCCGTCTGGATTACTGCAACTCGCTGTTGGCTGGGCTCCCTGCCTGTGCCATTAAACCCCTACAACTCATCCAGAACGCCGCAGCCCGTCTGGTGTTCAACCTTCCCAAGTTCTCTCACGTCACCCCGCTCCTCCGTTCTCTCCACTGGCTTCCAGTTGAAGCTCGCATCCGCTACAAGACCATGGTGCTTGCCTACGGAGCTGTGAGGGGAACGGCACCTCAGTACCTCCAGGCTCTGATCAGGCCCTACACCCAAACAAGGGCACTGCGTTCATCCACCTCTGGCTTGCTCGCCTCCCTACCACTGAGGAAGTACAGTTCCCGCTCAGCCCAGTCAAAACTGTTCGCTGCTCTGGCCCCCCAATGGTGGAACAAACTCCCTCACGACGCCAGGACAGCGGAGTCAATCACCACCTTCCGGAGACACCTGAAACCCCACCTCTTTAAGGAATACCTAGGATAGGATAAGTAATCCTTCTCACCCCCCCTTTAAGATTTAGATGCACTATTGTAAAGTGACTGTTCTACTGGATGTCATAAGGTGAATGCACCAATTTGTAAGTCGCTCTGGATAAGAGCGTCTGCTAAACGACTTAAATGTAATGTAAATGCAAAGAGGCACTGAGTTTGAAGGTAGACCTTGAAATACATCCACAGGTACACCTCCAATTTTCTAAAATTATGTCAATTAGCCTATCAGAAACATCTAAAGCATTTTCTGGAATTTTCCAAGCTGTCTAATGGCACAGCCAACTTAGTGTATGTAAACGTCTGACCCACTGGAATTGTGATACAGTGAATTATAAGTGAAATAATCTGTCTGTAAACAATTGTTGGAAAAATGACTTGTGTCATATACAAACCGACTTGTCATATATAACCGACTTGCCAAAACTATAGTTTGTTAGCAAGACATGTGTGGAGTGGTTGTAAATGAGTTTTAATTAATCCAATCTAAGTGAATGTAAACTTCCTACCAAATAGGGATTTAGTACTGTAGATATGTGGTAGTGGTGGAGTAGGGGCCTGAGGGCACACAGTGTTGTGAAATCTGTGAATGTATTGTCATGTTTTTAAAAATGTATAAACTGCATTAATGGGGATCCATAATAAATATAAATGGCCAAGACGAAAGATTCAAGTGAATTTGAACGGGTTATGGTAGTAGGTGCCATGAGACAAGAACTGCAATGCTGCTGGGCTTTTCACGCTCAACTGATGTCCACCACCCAATGGACATCCAGCCAACTTGACACTATGGGAAGCATTGGAGTAAACATGGGCCAGCATCCCTGTGGAATGTTTTCGACACCTTGTAGAGTTAATGCCCTTACACATTGAGGCTGTTCTGAGGGCAAAAGGGAGTGTAAACTCAATATTAGGAAGGTGTTCCTAATGTTTTGTACACTCAGTGTGTACAGTGCATTCGGAAAGTATTGAGACCCCTTGACTTTTTCCACATTTTGTTAAGTAACAGACTTATTCTAAAATGTATTAAAATGTTTTTCCCTATCATGAATCTACACACAATACCCCATTATGACAAAGCAACAAATGTTTTTTAGACATTTTTGCTAATTTATAAAAAAATGAAAAACAGGAAAAAAAACAGACCCTTTACTCAGCACTTTGTTGAAGCACCTTTGGCAGTGATTACAGCCTCAAGTCTTCTTCTGTATGATGCTTGCAGATCCTCTCAAGCTCTGTGAGGTTGGATGGGGAGTGTCGCTGCACAGCTATGTTCAGGTCTCTCCAGAGATGTTCGATTGGGGTCAAGTCTGGGCTCTGGCTGGGCTACTCAAGATAATTTAGAGACTTGTCTTGGCTTGGTGTGGTTAGGGTCATTGTCCTTTTGGAAGGTCGCCCCAGTCTGAGGTCCAGAGCGCTCTAGAGCAGGTTTTGATCAAGGATCTCTCTACTTTGCTCCGTTCATCTTTGCCTCGATCCTGACTAGTCTCCCAGTCCCTGCCACTGAAAAACATCCCCACAGCATCATGCTGCCACCATCATGCTTCACCGTAGAGAAGGTGCCTTATTTACTCGAGACGTGATACTTGGCATTCGGGCGAAAGAGTTCAATCTTGGTTTCATCAGACCAGAGAATCTTGTTTCTCATGGTCTGAGAGTCCTTTGGGTGCCTTTTGGCAAACTCCAAACGGGCTGTTGTGTCTTTTACTGCGGAGTGGCTTCCATCTGGTCACTCTACCATAAAGGCCTAATTGATGTAGTGCTGCAGAGATGGTTGTCCTTCTGGATGGTTGTCCCATCTCCACAGAGGAACTCTAGAGCTCTGTCAGAGTGACCATTGGGTTTTTGGTCACCTCCCTGACCAAGGCCCTTCTCACTCGATTGCTCAGTTTGGCCGGGCAGACTCTTGGAAGAGTCTTGGTGGTTCCAAACCTCTTCCATTTAATAATGATGGAGACCATTGTGTTCTTTGGGGACCTTCAATGCTGCAGAAAGGTTTTGGTAGTCTTCCCCAGATCTGTTCCTCGGTACGATCCTGTCTCGGAGCTCTATGGACTATCCCTTTGACCTCATGGCTTGGTTTTTGCTCTGGCATGCACTGTGAAACCTTATATAGACAGGTGTGTGCCTTTCCAAATCTTGTCTAATCAATTGAATTTACCACAGGTGGACTCTAATCAAGTTGTAGAAACATCTCAAGGATGGTCAATGGAAACAGAATGCACCTGAGCTCAATTTCGAGTCTCATAGCAAATGGTGTGAATAAGTTTCTGTCTTTGGTGTTTAATAAAGTTGCAAACATTTTAAAAACACTTTGTGTGTAGATTGCTGAAGAAATTGTTTTATTTAATCCATTTTAGACTAAGGCTGTAACATTACAAAATGTAGAAATAGTCAAGGGGTCTGAATACTTTCTGAAGGCACAGTATGTTCACACCCCCTGACTTTATTTTTTTGTGTGTTACAGCCTTTGTTACAGCCTTTGTCACTGGCCTACATACAGTACCCCATAATGTCAGTGGAATTATGTTTTTCAAAATGTTTACAAATGAATTTGAAACAACATAGACATGTCTGAGTCAATAGGTATTCAACACCTTGGTTATGGCAAGCCTGAATAAGTTCAAGAGTAAACATTTGCTTACCAAGTCAAATAAGGCAAAGGACCAGATTTAATCGCAAATATCAGGGAGGTTTTCCAATGCCTCACAAAGAAGGGCACCTATTGGTAGATGTGTAAAGTACGAAAACCAGACATTGAATATCCATTTGAGTATGGTGAAGTTGTTAATTACACATTGGAGTGTTTATCAATACACAGTTACTACAAAGATACAGGTGTCCTTCCTAACTCAGTTGCCGGAGAGGACGGTGACTGCTCACAGATTTTTTACATTTACCCACCTACCAGTAAGTGCTCTTCTTTACGAGACATTGGAAAACCTCCCTGGTCTTTATAATTTAATCTTTGTTTGAAATTCACTGCTCGACTGAGGGACTTTACAGATTATTGTATGTGTGGGGTACAGAGATGAGGTAGTCATTCATGTTATACACTATTATTGCACACAGTGTGCACTTATTTAGGCTTGCCATAACAAAGGGTTTGAATACTTATTGACTCAAGACATTTCAGCTTTTAGTTTTTATTAATTTGAATAAAAGTCTAAAAACATAATACCATGTATGGGGTATTGTGTGTGTAAGCCAGTGATACAACCTCAATTTAATCTATTTTAAATTCAGGCTGTAACACAACAATGTTTTGAATAGGTCAAGGGGTGTGAATACTTTCTGAAGACACTGTATATGTGACATGTGCTGAGGAGTGTTGCCACTTGACCACAGCTCTGCACAATATATTTGGAATTTACACTGAGTCTACAAAACATATGAAACACCTGCTTCAGTCAGTGTAGATGAAGCGGGAGACGGGTAAAAATATATACTTTTAAACCTTGAGACATGGATTATGTATGTTTGCCATTCAGATGGTGAATGTGCAAAAGACAAAATATTTAAGTGCCTTTGAGTGGGGTATGGTAGCAGGTGCCAGGCACACCGGTTTGAGTGTGTCAAGAATGCTCAAAAGTTTCCTTTGTGTATCAAGAATGGTCCACCACCCAAAGGACATCCAGCCAACTTGACACAACTATGGGAAGCATTGGAGTCAACATGGGCCTTGTAGAGCTCATGCCCCAATGACTCAATATTAGGAATGTGTTCCTAATGTTTTTTACAATCAGTTTATGTAAAAAATGACATGTCCTCATCCCTGCAGACGTTCACGGCGCCGTCCTTTGACGATAAGATCCTGGAGGTGGTGGCGGTGTTTGGCAGCATTCAAATGGCTGTGTCCAGAGTCATCAACCTGCAGCACCACCGTATCGCACAGGTAACACACACAACATTTTCACAAACTCTGAGAGTGTGGAATCCCTCCACATCCTCATAGAGGATCTAGATACTTTTTCAAACCTCTCTGGATTAAAACCAAATTGTGATAAATATTATGTATTCGAACACAAGAAAAGACAACTTTTACATTACCGGGTAGTTTACCAATAAAGTTTTCTGATGGGGATGTGGACGTACTCAGTATACATATCCCGAAAGCAAGAAATAATCTCACTCCAATACATTTTAATAGAAAATTAGCAAAAGTAGATAAGATCTTGCTGCCGTGGGAAGGAAAATAGCTGTCTATTTGTGGAAAATTCTGCCTGATTTATCTCTTTAGTCACATCACAGTTGACCTATTTGCTTATGGTTTTGCCTACACCTAGCAACCTGTTTTTTTTTATTATATGAGCAAAAAATGTAGATTTGTTTTTGGAATGGCCTATTTATGTAATGAATGTGAATTTGGA
The DNA here is from genome assembly GCF_021184085.1 of Oncorhynchus gorbuscha. NCBI lineage: Eukaryota > Metazoa > Chordata > Actinopteri > Salmoniformes > Salmonidae > Oncorhynchus > Oncorhynchus gorbuscha. Next base: position 34,428,932 of record NC_060186.1, read on the forward strand.
GTGCAGAAATGATTAAATATTAAAGCATTAGACCTTTCACTAAAGGCGTCGGTCATACAAAAGTTATACTTAAACCAATCTGGTTCTCTTGCAAATTAGTAAGAATGTCTCATCCGATGTTCAAGAATGGCCCTTTTTCCCATTATTCAGATTACAGCCGCTCACTTTCGGTTATTTGAAAACAAAATTATCTCAAAAATATAGTTATTTTTTTAACAAGCCATAAAAAGATGGTTGTAATTTCAGTTTAATCCACCAGAAAAGACAGAAGAAATAATACAACAAATATTGTGATTAAACTCAGGTATACTAATTGATATAAACCGTTATAAAAAAAAATATAAAAAATAAAAACATTTACAAAAAGTTATAATATTTGTAAATTATATCATAAATAGGACTGGTGGAGTTATGTCACACATGGAGCTAACACAAATATATGGAAATGTATGCTCTACCCAAAATTACAACCAAGTAATTGCAGCATTACCACAAAAATGGAAGAGGCAAGTGGAAGGGGGAAAAAGTAAGGAACTTGTCTGTCGGCCCTGCATTATGGCTGCAATCCCGTTAACAAGAGCGATATGACAACAACCAGTGAAAGTACAGGGCGCCATTTTCAAAAGAACAGAAATCTCATAATTAAAATTCCTCAAACATATATGTATCTTATATGGTTGTCAAGGTAGTCTTGTTGTTAATCCCACAACAGTGTCCGATTTCAAATATAATTTACGGGGAAAGCACCACAAACGAATATGTTAGGTCACCAACAACTCACTAAAATGCACAGCCAATTTTACCAGCCAGAGAGAGAGAAAGAAAAGCACAAATAGAGATAATATATAATAATAATATAATAATATATGCCATTTAGCAGACGCTTTTATCCAAAGCGACTTACAGTCATGTGTGCATACATTCTACGTATGGGTGGTCCCGGGGATCGAACCCACTACCCTGGCGTTCCCTGGCGTTACAAGCGCCATGCTCTACCAACTGAGCTACAGAGCCATAAAATTCATCACTAACCTTTGATAATCTTCATCAAATGACACTCATAGGACTTCATGTTACACAATACATGTATGTTGTGTTTGATAAAGTTCATATTTATATAAAAAGAATCTGAGTTTACATTGGCGTGTTACATTCACTAGTTCCAAAAACATCCAGTGATTTTGCATAGCCACATCGATTCAACAGAAATACTCATCATAAATGTAGATGATAAGACAAGTTATACACGTGGAATTATAGATATACCTCTCCTTAATGCAACCGCTGTGTTTCAAAAAAACTGCAATAATCTGAGACGGCGCCCAGAATAATAGTCGCATAGCCGCCATGTTGGAGTCAACTATAACCATAAATTACATGCTAGATATTCCCTTACCTTTGATGATCTTCATCAGAAAGTCTCCCAGGAATCCCAGGTCCACAATAAATGCTTGATTTGTTCGATAATGTCCATTATTTATGTCCAATTAGCTACTTTTGTTAGCGCGTTTGGTACACCTATCCAAACACTGGAGCTGGTCGACAGTTTGTTCGGACAAAAACTTCAAAAAGTTATATTACAGGTCGAAGAAACATTTCAAACTAACTACGGAATCAATCATTAGGATATAGCTTCAATAGTTCCAACCGGAGAATTGCTTTGTGTCTAGAGGATGAACAGAACGCAGGAAGATATCATTTGCTTTGCGCGTGACCTGGAACTGGCACTCTGCCAGTAGTCTGATGCATTCTGTTCTTATTCAGCCCCACTTCACAGCAGAATCTTCATTCATATCTAACAGGGATTTCAAAAGGGAATGGTTTGAAAATATACCAGCCTCAGATTTCTCACTTCTTGTTTGGATTCCTTCTCAGGTTTTTGCCTGCCATATGAGTTCTGTTATACTCACAGACAATCATTCAAACAGTTTCAGAAACGTCAGAGTGTTTTCTATCCAATACTAATAATAATATGCATATATTAGCAAATGAGACTGAGGAGCAGGCCATTTACTCTGGGCACCTTTCATCCAAGCTACTCAATAGTGCTCCTGCAGCCATAAGAAGTTAAAGACCAAAATTGGTTAAAGAAAATGGTGATGAATAAAATTAGACCAGTTTCATTTAAGGATCAAAAATGAGACAGATGTGCCATATAGATTCCAAAATAGTTGGGAAGAAATGTTTGATTCCGTGGCAGATGGGTTATGAATTGATACGCAAAACGACACTGTCCATATGTAGCTCAGTTTTGGTCACAGGTCCAGGAATGGCTGAAGAATTGCAGCATTTACCTGGAGCTAATGCTGCAAATAGCAATACTGGGTGATTTAAAAAGTCATAGTCAATTGATCAATAATATAATAATACTTTTAGCAAAACTCTTTGTGCAATATTGCTTTTGATATGATTTTCTGGTAATTTGTTAGTTTTTTCAATAATTTATTTAGTGCTTCTCAGTTTTAAGTGGTATATTTTCAAAATTCATAAATACCAATCTCTAAACTGATAACACTTGTAATGCTCCCTATCTTTATAGTCAGAACCTTTGATTGTGCTTTCACCCTTGAGTCATTCATGAAAAATGTATGTTTTCCGTGAAATACCATGGGAACATTTTCATTTAGTCACCAATACATCAGATATAATTGGCTTACCATTTTAGGCATGTTAACTTCCATTTAATCCAAATAGCAAAAAATACAAGATACACATTTCAAAACTATTATTTTTTAAGTGCTTAATAGAAATAATAGTAGATGGTAAATATCATTTTCATACAGTTCTTGACAAAGAAAACATTTTATTTTATCATTTTTAACCAATGGCAGGTTTCATTATCCTTAGACATTACATACATAGGACAAATCATCAGGAATAAGGGTATTGTAAAGCAGTTGGCGACTAACATTGTAGCATGGTGTGGTATGCCATTTCTTCCGCATCCAACGTTGTACAAGATCACCTTTTCGACGTGACTTGTCAACTGATACAGTATTGCCTGTCTCTCTGCTTGAAGCCACATTCATATATAATTTGGTTTTACCTTCCAACATACACTGGGGCAAAAAAGTATTTAGTCAGCCAGCAATTGTGCAAGTTCTCCCACTTAAGTTCTCCACTTAAGTTCTCCCACTTAAAAAGAAATACTTATTTTCCACCATAATTTGCAAATAAATTAATTAAAAATCCTGCAATGTGATTTTCTGGATTTTTTCTCATTTTGTCTGTCATAGTTGAAGTGTACCTATGATGAAAATTACAGGCCTCTCTCATCTTTTTAAGTGGGAGAACTTGCACAATTGGTGGCTGACTAAATACTTTTTTGCCCCACTGTAAATTGATACATTTGAGGTAAAAATATAGAATTTCAGTGTTCAGCAGATATCAAACTACACTGAGTATACCAAACATTAGGAACACCTAATATTGAGTTGCACCCCCCTTTACCCTCAGAATAGCCTCAATTCGTCAGGGCATGGACTCAACAAGGTGTCGAAAGCGTTCCACAGGGATGCTGGCCAAATGAACTCCAATGCGTACCACAGTTGTTTCAAGTTAGATGTATGTCCTTTGGGTGCTGGACTATTCTTGATACACACGGGAGACACTTTAGCATGAAAAACGCATCAGTGCTGCAGTTCTTGACACAAACCAGTGCGCTTGGCACCTACTACCAATGTTCCCTCTAATTTGTTTTGTCATTGAGCAAATGTCAGGTCTGCTGAGTGCAAACTTGAACGTTGTGAAAATTCTGTGCAACTTCCAGAGCATGTTTATTGTGAACACTGAGGCTATACCCATTTTGTTAAAGTTTTAACATTGGCCAAATAAGCAAAATGTTGTTGTGCTGTTTGATGCATGAAACCACTTTACAAAATAAAATATACTATTATTCACATATCATTATTACAGAGAATCAGACAAATGATGCTACCCTCTGCCTATTGGCTACTTAGCTTATTCAAGCCTGTCTCAAAATAGAACACCTCCCCTTTAAGCAAAAAAAAAGCTTTTTAACTGACTCACTTTTCAAAGTCTAGAAATGTACATGTTTTGTGCTCTTGTAGGAAGCAATCACTTCCCTATTGCTGACTACAAACTATCTTTAACTGGGCTAGTAACTTACTAACTAGCAAAGGATATGAACAAAATGTGCACACCTGGCTACATGCAGCTCTCGTTTTGATCTCAAAACAAGTGTATCTACTCATGACTGCTCATTCTGTAAACAAAGTCCAGTTTACCGGTCTGTGTAGAGTACGGGCTGAGTCGTGCGTACTCCAATGTGTTGTGCCTAAAACAAAATCTAGTTAGTTAGTTTTGTTCCTGTATGTTGCATTGAAAGTGGCTAATATGGAGTTGTTTCGATCACAATTGCTACAGCAAAGGGTATCGTGGATAGTGTTAACAGGGAAAACTCTAGAACATTGGTCACCAAACTTTCCTGAGTCAAGATCACTTTCTTAGTCAAAATGCAAGCCGAGATCTACCACTCAGGTTTTTTTTTTAACATGACCAATTAAAAACCGTACCATAGCAATGAGGTTTGTGTCGTAAGCTATATGCCCAATACTTTATCACCGCATATTGGCTTTGCTTGAATTGCCCTGCCCAATGCATTGTTGTTTGGGCCATTTAGAAATATATATATTTCAAAATTTGAGGTAGGCTATATGATCACACTGGTAATGGATCCATTGTTGTTTTACTTGTGAGGCACAGCTGAGTGAGTATACATTTAAATCATTTGCTTTTAAATTGTATTTTACTGGGCTGATGGTGCCTGCATCTGATGGTCAGTCTCAGCAGAGGGAGAGAGCAGCAGACTGAGGATCCACCTCTCATCATCTCTCCACTCTCCCTTTTCACCACTGACACTGACGAAAAAGGGACACCGTCTTCCAGCTGATGGTGAAACTTGAGTCTTACCGTATTGTTTCTGCCTCATGCACAAATTCATGTTGTTACTCCTATGAACAGAGAAAGTTAAATATTCCTCAATATTAAAAAGACCAAGCAGCTAATAATAATAACAACGCAAGCCTATAGATAATGTTAGGTTCTAAATGAACCGAGTAAAACTCACAGACGATTAGGAAAGCTCAAACCAAGTTTGTTCACCCGAAGTCTCGAACAGTTGAACAGACAAAGACATATTGCCACCAGCACAAGTGTATATATACCCCAATTTAGGTGAATTATCCTCCTTCTCTCGAACTTTATTGCTAGGCAGGAAGTTAAGCGATGCGAACAATAAACTGTTCCTTCTCCCTGAATGTGATCTGACCTCTGCCCCAATTCTTCACTAAACCACATCTCTCCAACCTTATCAGTGCCTGCAACCATGTGATTACTCCTACAGATAACCATTAACTTCTGGTTTAGAAATCAGACTATGGCACTCAATATTTCAAATTCAGGAGTCAGAACCCATTCCATATACTTTCTAACTCATTCATTACTGCTGCAGTGCTTGTTGTAGTGCTGAATTGAAATAGGAAGAATGCACATTTTATGGCTTATAAAATTATTGAATAGAAAGTGTTGATAGTGCTGAGTAAGAAGTTAAACATGAACTCAGTCATAAAAACAGCAGCTCTTTGCTGTGTTTGTTGACAGTCTCTCTCTAGTCATGGTTTTAAACATGTTGAAATCTCACAGTATCAACTTTGCTGTAGGTTTATTTTATGCCTGCTATGTTACTGCAGACATAATCTGAGCCATCTGATTGGCCAGTGGCTTTTTTACAGAAATGTTTGGCGATCGACCGGTTGGTGACCACTGCTCCAGAAAGTTGAGTGAAGTTAAATCTCGTGTTTCTCTATGTGGCTGATATTTCTTCTGCACGGCAGTCCCGGTGGAGCTGCACAGCAGTCTTGGGGTTACTGCACGCACGCAGCTTAGAGGGAGCATTGCCTACTATCTTAGTCTGTTCAAAGGCACTTCTATATTTTTTCTTGCCCATTTGTATTTATTATGGATCCCCATTAGCTGCTGCCAAGGCAGTAGCTACTCTTCTTGGGGTCTGGCAAAATTAAGGCACTTATACAATTTTAAAAACATTACAATACATTCATTACAGAATTCACAACACACTAAGTGTGTGCCCACAGGCCCATGCTCCACTACCACATATCTACAACGCAAAATCCATGTGTACTTGTGCGTATGTTATCATTTGTGGGTATGCATGTGTCTGTGCCTATGTTTGTGTTACCTCCCCCTGTTCCATAAGGTGTATTTCTTTACCTGCTTTTTAAATCTGATTCTACTGCTTGCATCAGTTACCTGATGTGGAACAGAGTTCCATGTAGTCATGGCTCTATCTGTGTAGTACTGTGCACCTCCCATAGTCTTTTCTGGACTTGGAGACTGTGAAGAGACCTCTGGTGGCATGTCTTGTGTGGTATGCATGGGTGTCCGAGCTGTGTGCTAGTATTTTAAATAGACCGCTCGGTACCGTCAGCTTATCAACACCTCTTACAAAAATAAGTAATGAGGAAGTCAATCTCTTTTCCACTTTGAGCAATGAGAGATTGACATGCATGTCATTAATGTTAGCTCTCTGTATACCTTTAAGGGCCAGCCTTGCTGCCCTGTTCTGAACCAACTGCAAGTGGCACCTGACCAAACGACTGAACAGTAGTCCAGGTGCGACAAAACCAGGGCCTGTAGGACCTGCCTTGTTGGTAGTGTTGTTAGAAGGCAGAGCAGCGCTTTTTTATGGACAGACTTCTCCACATCTTAGCTACTGTCATGGTCCAAACATATTGATACAACACCCTCTGAATGGCACACCTACACAATCCATGTCTCAATCCATGTCTCAATTGTCTCCAGGCTTAAAAATCCTTATTTAACCTGTCTCCTCCCCTTCATCTACACTGATTGAAGTGGATTTAACAAGTGACATCAATAAGAGATAGCTTTCACCTGTATTCACCTGGACAGTCTGTCAGGGAAGGAGCAGGTGTCCTTAATGTTTTGTAAGCTCATTGTATATACAGTACGTTAACCAAGCCATACATACCTTTGGATCAGTAGTTATCCGTTTTCAGCAGTTGATTTAAGCGATATAGTGATTCCGCAATTTAAAGTTTTGAGCTTTTGCTGCGGCGCGTTTGAGGTAGATGGTGGCAGATTGTGGCGGATTGCGTGATTCCGTCATTGCGCCAGACTATCGCAAGAGGGAATTAAAACGCTGATAAAAGCTTTTTGTTTCTCTCCCTCTAAAAAACTAAATAATGAATTATAAAATAACAAGCTGGGTTTATTTACCACAGTGTGGAAAGAGAGATAGCCCAGAGTGTATATAAAGTGAGTTTCTGAAACACAGAGTCATTCTTTGCTGATGTAAAGAAGAAACTGAATGAAAGAGTACAGTCAGGAAAAAACGTTAGGCACGTCGTCTGTATGGGCCTCATTTATGCACATAATAGTAATAATAATGTATTCATTATTATTAGAATATTTTAATTTTATATAGGGCTTTTCATTACAAGTAGAATCTGTCGTTTCAAAAATAAGTACAAATTAGGGATCAGGCAGTTCTTGGGTGATGGTCTTCCACAGCTTTAGATGATGGGCAGTTTGGAAAGGTAGTATCATGAGCGGTGGGAACATCAATGGAACAGCAAGGCAGGGAGTTAGAAACATCTGACGAACAGGCCACAAAGCGCCACATTGGGCACCTCATCGTCTTCGATGTTCACAGCTCATCCTCTGTAGGTAGTCTGTATCATCCACTACTGAAATGTAGCACCCACCTGGGTGATGCTTCTGCGCCAGTAAGACCACCACACCTCAGCAATAGAATGGAAAAGTCCCCTATGATACAGTGATTCCACAATCCTGCATCCCTTCACACTGCTGTCCACCTCCCTCTAGGAACCAGGGCAAGTGGCCAAAAAGCTGATACTGTTGATCTGGTGTTGCTGCATCTTTCATATCATGTTAGCTAACCAAATCAAACCTAAACTGACTTGACATTGTGGATACAATGGTTGCAAAAAGGTTTTCAATTTTTTTTGAAGATCTAAGTTATTTATATTTATTTGTTTTATTTATTACATTTATACTGAGCAAAAATATAAATGCAGCATGCAACAATTTAATTGATTTTACTGAGTTACAGTTCATATGAGGAAATCAGACAATTGAAATAAATTAATTAGGCCCTAATCTTTGGGTTTTACTTGAATGGGAATATAGATCTGTTGGTCAATCTTTAAAAAAAAATGGGCCTCGGGATCTCAGCATGATATTTTTGTGCATTCAAATTGCCATTTCCGTTGTCTGTAGCTTATGCCTACCCATACCATAACCCATAACATAACCCCACTGCCACCATGGGGCACTCTATTCACAATGTTGCTCACCCCACACAACGCCATACACGTGGTCTGCGGTTCTGAGGCTGCAATGAGGAATGTAAACAAATTCAATCAAATAAATCCTATTCATAATAAATAATCAGATGTGTGTTGCGAGCTTGTCATATTCCAACATTAGCTATTAGCCTATAGCGTTTGAATTTAATTAACAATGTTGTGTAAAAGTCTATAACATGCCACTCCCTTTCTACTGTACATACTGTAGGCAGTAAAATCAAATAAAAAATGTACCTGGTAATCTAATTTCATTTTCTGCGTGCCTAAGACCTATGAGTTTTAACCTTCTGATTGAATGATTATAATGAATACCAATTTAGCCCAATTGTTTTCATGACTCCTGACAGTATGCTATTAATTCCTCTTTTCTGCATGAATTAACCTTACGCAGGCCATATAGGGTTATAGTTTATGATGAAAGCCTGAATTAGCCAACAAATAAAGCTACTGAAACAATAACTTGAAAACAGATTATTTACTCAAACTTCTGCAAATTCCTGTGCAGGAAAAGTATGCCGTCTTTTCTCTGACACCAAAAATACAGCTGTAGGTGACGCTTTTTCCTTTGGAACCATGCAATTACCAGGTGAAGAGTAGTCTGTTTGCTTGTTTCTAAGGCGAGTTTTGCATCTGAAGTGATAGAGAAAATCAATATCCCCAAGTGTTCTTTCAAAATAGTTGGCCTTATATTATCTGCAGTTTTGCACAAGAAACTGTCCCACTGCCCCACGCTGTGGTGGATAACGCCTCTCCAAACACACTCACTCCTTTGTTTATGTAATCGGCTGAAAGGCACAAGTATCCTATTTATTTTTTTATTGTCAGTCCACACCATTTGTACTTACCCAAGTTCTCTCTCAACTCTGGAACCACCTCATTTTTTTATTTTGCCCGATGCAGGACTCTAGCGCAGAGGAAAGAGACTCTCGGACAGAAGCATTCACACCTCCATTAATTTACAAAAGGATAGTCTTAAAGCTTGGTTGGGTGTGAAAAATTCCTAAATTTGTGCCACAGTTTAGGCTACCGGTAGATTCGGTCAGTCATCTGAGCGAGGGTAGGAGCTAGGTTTTAACCTTCTGAATGAACGGGTTTAACCTACTGAATTAATGAAGAATGATTATATTGAAGAAAGAATGTAAAAAGAAGGAAAACAAATTCTCAATCAAGCAGATAGATAGAACAAACAAACAACGCGCTCATCCACAACATAGATAAGTATAATAAATATTGCTTATATTAAATATGAACACTGACAATTGTGAAATGTATGTACTAAGACAGAAGTTAATGTTTTAAAATCCTAATTAATCTACGCGCAATACCCCATAATGACAAAGCTAAAATAGTTTTTAAAAATGTAATCAATGTAAACAGGATGAGTTGAGCTCAATTTAGAGTCTCATAGGTAAAGGTCTGAATACTTATGTCAATAAAGAATTTCTGTTTTAAATTTGTATACATTTGCAAACATTTCTAAAAACCTGTTTTCGCTTTGTCATTATGGGGTGTTGTGTGTAGATTGATGAGGAACATGTTTTATTTAATCCATTTTAGGATAAGGCTGTAACGTAACAAAATGTTGAAAAAGTCAAGGGGTCTGAACACCTTCCGAATGCACTGTATTACTACTACTGTAGATGCTGTGTTTTTATTTTTTATGAACTACTGGGCTTACAGCAGTGATGGACATTGGTCACAAGTTCACACCTTGATGAGCCATTCAATTAGACAATAGCCAACCAATACTCTCAGAATAGCTGACCAAAATAGGTGACCAGAATAGGTGACCAAAACTAATTTGAATGTGGGGTTTGTGTTCTTCAGGGGAAAAAATAAAATACATTCTTTAAAAAATAATAATCGTAAATAAAGGCCCGGATATAATATCAACAAAAGAACAGAGAATGGAAAATTTGAGTTAGAAATGACCAAATGTCAGCTTTTAACCATCCAAATAGATTTATATTTTTGAAGGACATGTATTAACGGATGTTTTAGTACAGTAGGATATAGGCCTACATAGGCTACTTGTAAAATGTATTTTCTTTTTTATATATCATCTCAAACTGCAGCTGTCAAATATGTTTGCCTAAAATCAAGCACTAACACATATTGTATTAATGGATGTTTTAGGTAGAGTAGAGGAATTCAATTGAATTTGAATCATGAAGTGTATTCATGATTGCATGGCATGCATTCAAGATTGCATCTGTTCGGCTTCAAATACCCTGATTTTAATAAATGTAGTAGATTTGCTTAAAGATACCCTCTGATGGTTTGAACAAACATTAACGGCAAGCACTGTAACACACTGTACCGTACCACTGTGTCGTGTCTTTGGCTATGCCGGATTAAGTGATATGACATGCTATTCTATTAAATAATTTCTCCGTAATTATTATCATCTGATTGAGCTAATCATGTAAATGTAATTAACTAGAGAGTCGGGCACCACAAAATAATATTTATAGAGCTGTTATCTTCCGAATAAACTCTTAAAGACCTAGTAATATTTTACATCAATAGCAGTCAATATTAATCGTCTTCTTAATTCAGTCTCAACCAAGAATTTACAACTTTCAGATATCTGCACGAACTGGCAATACAAAATTGGGTTTAATCATTTATTTACTAAATACCTATCTAATCACACAGAATTACACATACACATAATTAAATCATAACTTGATTACAAATTACGTCATAAAGGAAAACGTCCCTAGCGGGCGGAACAGATATGACAGCTTGTTACACAAAGGAAAAGGGGCTGGGTTAGAGTGAAAGAGCGGGAAGACTGAGGGACACAGGGAGAAGCTGTGCTATCATAAATACAGTATCTGATGCCTTCGAAATTAACGCCCATTTGGAAAAGGAAAATGCAATAAATATTTACTCTGAGCTGAGCTTCGGTAGGTTGGTGGCAGATGGAAGGCCGTGTTGCCAAACCGAATCCTTTGAAGAATGTCTCTGGTTGTCAATTGGATACGTTGTAGTAACGGCGTTGTGTGGTAGACGGGAAACTCTGTCTGTTCCTTCCTAACCTGCGTTTGCATCTGCTGTTGTTTACTCAACGTCTAGGAGGTATCACTTCTGCAGTGAATAAGAGTTCAAAGTTCATACCATTCTCAACAAAAGCTCACACTGATGATGGCTTCGTTCTGTAGTTATGATCTGAACCATTCTGGCATAGGACCGTCGTCCTACATCCTCGGAACAGAAAGTTATATTGTCGTCAAGGGCTTATATAGGAAGGGAGAAAAGGGCGTGTTTTATAGCCCATGTCCCTTTAAAGGGCGGGCCACTGATTGAGCAGCCCTATCTTATGAAAACCCACATCTCACATTTTAGAAGCTAAAATCACATTTCATCCCATCACAAATAATTTCATATTCAAACATTGAACAACAATTCCATGTGAATCCGATAACTCTGGTGTGTAGACTTTCCACTGTAGAGTTTATGTCATCTGATCATTGATGTGAATGTCTCAGATGACAACCGAACTGACAGCATATTCATTAAGTACCATGTTCCATTGGTCGGATTACCAGAATATAGTTCATTTCCCCCCCACCTTCTGACGTTCCCAGAATCTCTATGTTAACCAAGGGTTTTGCAAATGTAACCTCAGTAGGGTAGAGAGAGGAAAAAGGGGGGAAGAGGTATTTATGACTGTCATAAACCTACCCCCCCAGGCCAACATCATGCCAACTGTATACCGCACGCTATATCACAGTATGATGCGACTTTTAATTCAGGAACCAATCGTTAATTGTATTTTCACTTTGGATGAATTGCGTGCCCATAGTGAACTGCATCCTACTCTGTCCTAGATGCTAATATATTCATATTATTATTACTATTGGATAGAAAACACTCTGAAGTTTCTAAAACTGTTTGAATTATGTCTGTGAGTATAACAAAACGCAGGCAAACTTCCAAACCGGAAGTGGAAAATCTAGGGCTGGTCGAATTTCAAGTCATCGCCTATCCACATCCAAACAAGATATGGATCTGTTCGCACTTCCTTCCACTAGATGTCAACAGTCAGTAGAACGTGGAATGAAGCCTCTAGTGTGATGTATGACTGGATGGGAGGAGAATGAGTCACTGGTCTGTCAGAATGCCTGGTTGCGCACATTTCTGTTGATAACGCCTGCGTTCCATGACTCTGTAGACAAAAACGAATGATCCGGTTGGAACGTTATTGGATATATTTATGAAAATAACATGCTGAAGATTGATTCTACTTAGTTTTACCAGTTTATTCGACCTGGAATATAACTTTTTGAAGTTTTCGTCCGAGTTCGCCTGGACCAGCGCCAGCTTTTGGACATGTGAACTAACCGTGCTAGCAAAAGCAGTTAATTACACTAGCAATGGACATTATGGAACAAAACAACGATTTATTGTGGAACTAGGACTCCTTGCCCTGCATTCTGATGAAAGATCAAAGGTACGGGAATATTGATGATGTTATTTCGTATTTCTGTTGACTCCACCATGGCGGAGAAATATTGTTACTTCTTAGCGCCTTTTTAGATTATTGCATGGTATGCTTTTTTTGTAACATTTAAAACAAATCTGACACGGTGGTTGCATTAAGAACCAGTGTATCTTTAATTATATGTAAAACATGTATCTTTTGTCAAAGTTTATGATGAGTATTTCTGTTATCTGGCGTAGCTCTCTGTAATTACTCCGGATATTTTGGAGGCATTTCTGAATATGGTGTCAATGTAAACCGAGATTTGTGGATATAAATCTACATATTATCGAACAAAACATAAATGTATGAGTGTCATCGGATGAAGATTATCAAAGGTTAGTGATTCATTTTATCTCTAATTCTGCTTTTGTGACTATCTTTGGCTGGGAAAAATGGATGTGTGTTTTTTGGATTTGGTGGTGATCTAACATAAGTATATGTTGTGTTTTCGCTGTAAAACATTTAAAAAATCGGACATGATGTGTATATTAACAAGATCTTTATCTTTCATTTGCTGTATTGGACTTGTCAATCTGTGAAAGTTAAATATTTCAACAACAAAAAATTGGGAATATCCCGCGCTGCCTTTTCAGTGGAATGTTGGGAACCCCTAGCCGTAAGAAGTTTTTAACAAATTACAATAAAATCATAAAAAAAGTTAAGTCAATATTCTATTTTGAAAAGCAGATACTTCAATTTGAATATGTATCCAAATTGAAAGAGTGATTTGGTGCCATGAACAAGTGACTGTGAATTTGTTTGTTGTACTTAAGTGTGCTGCGAGTTTTGAAACGAGACATTTTGATGATCTGTGTCAGAGACGTGTGTATAGGTGGCAGGGAAGTCAGGCGCAGGAGAGTCAAACGGAGTGTAAAATTGAGTCTTTTAATAAATGTCCAAGTAACATGCTCCATAACACTAATAAGAAAAATGAATATAAACAAATATGGGTACGAAGCCCCTTCGCGCACCTATACAAATAAACAATACACTGACAATAAACAATCTCTGACAACGACATGAGGGGAAACAGAGGGTTGAATACACAACAGGTAATGGATGGGATTGAAAACAGGTGTGTGGGAAGACAAGACAAAACCAATGGAAAATGAAAAATGGATCGATGATGGCTAGAAGACCGGTGACGCCGACCGCCGAGCACCGCCCGAACAAGGAGAGGCAACGACTTCGGAAGAAGTCGTGACAATCTGTTTAGATTTTTTTGCTTAGAGTTGTGAAACTGTACCACATACTTGTGAAAATTGCACAAGTGAATACATTTATGAATACATTTATAATCCTATACAAAATTTGTGGGCAGAACTGAAAAAAGCGTGTGCGAGCAAGGACGCCTACAAACCTGACTCCGTTACACCAGCTCTGTCAGGAGGAATGGGCCAAAATTCACCCAACTTATCGTGGGAAATTTGTGGAAGGTTACGCGAAACGTCTGACCCAAGTTACACAATTTAAAGGCAATGCCACGAAATACTAATTGAGTGTATGTAAACTTCTGACCCACTGGGAATGTGATGAAAGAAATAAAAGCTGAAATTCCCTACTATTATTCTGACATTTCACATTCTTAAAAGTAAAGTGGTGATCCTAACTGACCTAAAATATGGAATTTTTACTAGGATTAAATGTCAGGAATTGAGTTTAAATGTATTTGGCGAAGGTGTATGTAAACTTCCAACTTTGTATAAATATTGCTGTCACCTTGCCAATATATCCTCCAAACACCGGCTTCGAGCGATTTATCACTTTTATATAACTGCTGAACACTGTAAAATTCTATATTCTTACATCATAAATGTGTCAATTGGCATGCATTTATGTTGGAAGGTGAAACCAAATCAAATCATGAGGCTGTAAATAGTACATCATCCTCCATCAGCCAGTGTGTTTTGATAGTGACTTTTTCCACTTTGTTCTACAGTGCCTTGCGAAAGTATTCGGCCCCCTTGAACTTTGCGACCTTTTGCCACATTTCAGGCTTCAAACATATAAAACTGTATTTTTTATGAAGAATCAACAACAAGTGGGACACAATCATGAAGTGGAACGACATTTATTGGATATTTCAAACTTTTTTAACAAATCAAAAACTGAAAAATTGGGCGTGCAAAATTATTCAGCCCCCTTAAGTTAATACTTTGTAGCGCCACCTTTTGCTGCGATTACAGCTGTAAGTCGCTTGGGGTATGTCTCTATCAGTTTTGCACATCGAGAGACTGAAATCTTTTCCCATTCCTCCTTGCAAAACAGCTCGAGCTCAGTGAGGTTGGATGGAGAGCATTTGTGAACAGCAGTTTTCAGTTCTTTCCACAGATTCTCGATTGGATTCAGGTCTGGACTTTGACTTGGCCATTCTAACACCTGGATATGTTTATTTTTTGAACCATTCCATTGTAGATTTTGCTTTATGTTTTGGATCATTATCTCGTTGGAAGACAAATCTCCGTCCCAGTCTCAGGTCTTTTGCAGACTCCATCAGGTTTTCTTCCAGAATGGTCCTGTATTTGGCTCCATCCATCTTCCCATCAATTTTAACCATCTTCCCTGTCCCTGCTGAAGAAGAGCAGGCCCAAACCATGATGCTGCCACCACCATGTTTGACAGTGGGGATGGTGTGTTCAGGGTGATGAGCTGTGTGGCTTTTACGCCAAACATAACGTTTTGCATTGTTGCCAAAAAGTAAAATTTTGGTTTCATCTGACCAGAGCACCTTCTTCCACATGTTTGGTGTGTCTCCCAGGTGGCTTGTGGCATACTTTAAACGACACTTTTCATGGCTATCTTTAAGAAATGGCTTTCTTCTTGCCACTCTTCCATAAAGGCCAGATTTGTGCAATATACGACTGATTGTTGTCCTATGGAGAGAGTCTCCCACCTCAGCTGTAGATCTCTGCAGTTCATCCAGAGGGATCATGGGCCTCTTGGCTGCATCTCTGATCAGTCTTCTCCTTGTATGAGCTGAAAGTTTAGAGGGACGGCCAGGTCTTGGTAGATTTGCAGTGGTCTGATACTCCTTCCATTTCAATATCATCGCTTGCACAGTGCTCCTTGGGATGTTTAAAGCTTGGGAAATCTTTTTGTATCCAAATCCGGCTTTAAACTTCTTCACAACAGTATCTCGGACCTGCCTGGTGTGTTCCTTGTTCTTCATGGTGCTCTGAGACTATCACAGTGCAGGTGCATTTATACGGAGACTTGATTACACACAGGTGGATTGTATTTATCATCATTAGTCATTTAGGTCAACATTGGATCATTCAGAGATCCTCACTGAACTTCTGGAGAGAGTTTGCTGCACTGAAAGTAAAGGGGCTGAATAATTTTGCACACCCAATTTTTCCGTTTTTGATTTGTTAAAAAAGTTTGAAATATCCAATAAATGTCGTTCCACTTCATGATTGTGTCCCACTTGTTGTTGATTCTTCACAAAAAAATACAGTTTTATATCTTTATGTTTGAAGCCTGAAATGTGGCAAAAGGTCGCAAAGTTCAAGGGGGGCGAATACTTTCGCAAGGCACTGTATCTGCTACCATTTCGAATGATTGTGTAGTGTACAATGCTCTGCTGAAATACCTGGGTTATATTTAACAATATACTCCACTCATTATCTCAGTTGAAAAGTCACATAGAATATTAGATGTTATACATTGTTACATGGGGCACAAATGGCATACACACACCGTGCTACTGCAATACAATACCTCTTTTTTTATGATTTGTCAATTTGTATGTTCTGTATTCAGTAAGAATAATTCAACTGTAAAACTGAAATAATTCTCAACACGCTCTCAACCTGACATTGAAAACAAAGCATAAAAAATGTGGTTTGCAAAACAAAAAGATAATGTCAAGAAAAATTGTATAGCCTAATACTGTATGGAAAATTATATTTACCATCTACTATTCCTTTTCAAACACTGAAAAAAGCATTGTTTAGAAAATGTACCTTGCATTTTTTGCTATTGAATTAAACAAAATGTTCTCATGGTATTTCATGGAAAACATAAACGTTGCATGAATGACTCAGGGGAGAAAGAAGTGTTCAGCTCCAATGAATGCACAATCAAAGGTACTGAACAAAATACAAGTGTCATCACTTTTGTACTTTTTGAAAATATACCACTTACATCTGTAAAATGCACCAAAGTAATTGAAAACATTTTCAATATTTTCATTTAAGGGATAGTTCACCAAAATCAGGAAATAACATTTTGGTTACCTTTCCCTGTAGGCAGTCTATGTACAAGGTATGACAGCAATCCACAGTATCCATTGGCTTGCATTGGATTTGGACCACAAATTGTAAAAAGTTTGCATTTGGAAACAGTGGCCAGGTAAACAAAGGCAAATCATGGATTGCTGTCATACCTTGTCCATAGACTGCTTACAGGGTAAGGAAACCAATTAGTAATTTTGTAATTTGGGTGAACTATCCCTTTTTTAAATGGAAGCATATACAGTGTGCAGTCCTTTGTGTTATTCTAATGTACCGTGCATTCGGAAAGTATTCGGACCCCTTGACTTTTTCCACATTTTGTTACGTTACAGCCTTATTCTAAAATAGATTTTCCTTTTTAATCTACGTACAATGCCCTATAATGACAAAGGGAAAACAGGTTTTAGAAAATTTTGCAAATGTATTTATATTCATATTCAGACCCTTTGCTATGAGACTCGAAATTGAGCTTAGGTGCATCCTGTTTCCATTGATCATCCTTCAGATTTTTTATACAATTTTCTTGGTTTCATAGCGTCTGGTTGAATATTTCTCCCCATTTGCTCTCCTATTGCAGTGTCGTACAGTGAAGATCACCATCCTTGGGGATGAGGGCGTGCCGGTGCAGGTGGACGGAGAGGCCTGGGTCCAGCCCCCGGGGTACATCAAGATTATCCACAAGAACCGAACGCAGACTCTCACCAGAGACCGAGTGAGAACACATCTATGGGGTCACACATTTTAAATGTTAGAGGGATTAGAGGGACCGTAGAGTGCTGAGTACCAGGCAGTTAGCAAGTTTTATAGACTACTAATGACCATCAGCAGTATCAGAGCTTGGAGAAGCCTAATTATTGTGACTACATGGGCACGTGGAATTTGACTGCCGTCATGACTAGTGATCGCCGGTGTAGCGCTAATACGGTCACCGTAACAGCTCTACTCATGCTATTTATGTTAGTACAGGGTGAGCTGCACAAAGTGGACTTCCTACTAAGGCACACCGCCACAGTGCTAACAGTATAACTCTGCTTCATAGGCACATGAATACTGCATAAAGTACAGTGGTTCCTCCTTTAAAAGTTGCGAGCTTACACCGCAGGACTTAGAGGTACCCGGAGTCACGGCCACCGCAAGGGGGAGTTAGAGCACTCATTATGCATTTGGGTCCCAAGGTTTCTATATGACCAGTCATATCGGGTGGTTCCAATGACGAATTTGACGCAAGCCACCCGTCCCTGGTGACTTTCTTCAGCAAAGATGGCTGACAAAACATTATGGTGGAAGCAAATTTAAGTAACTATAACATCATAGCGAGTCAAGCTAAAAATGTACACTTGAGAGGAATATGTTAGTTAACTTCTTGACGCTACCTATCCCGTTAGCGAGATAATTGTCATCAACAACTGCTGAATTGCATAGCGCCACATTCAAATAATATTACTAAAAATATTTATATTCATGAAATCACAAGTGCAATATAGCAAAAGACAGCTTAGCATTTTGTTAATCCACTTGTCGTTTCAGATTTTGAAAATATGCTTTACAGCGAAAGCAATCCAAGCGTTTGTGTAAGTTTATCGATCACTAGACAAAACATTATGAACACCTAACATCAAAGTAGCTTGGTCACGAAAATCAGCAATAAAATTAATCGCTTACCTTTGATGATCTTCGGATGTTTTCACTTACGAGACTCCCAGTTACACAATAAATGTTCCTTTTGTTCCATAAAGATGATTTTTATATCCAAAATACCTCAGTTTGTTTGGTGTGTTATGTTCAGAAATCCACAGGCTTGAGCGGTCACGACAACGCAAAAGAAAATTCGAAATAGTATCCGTAATGTCCACAGAAACATCTTTATGTCCAAATACCTCCTTTTTGTTCGCACATTTAGTTCAGTAATCCAATTGCACAAAGCGCGGGCACAAAGTCTGGACGAAAAGTCAAAAAAGTTCCATTAAATTCGTAGAAACATGTCAAACGATGTATATAATCAATTTTTAGGATGTTTTTATCATAAATCTTCAATAATATTCCAACCGGACAATTCCGTCATTAGAAAGGAAAGAGAACGAACGTCGCGCTCACGGCCTTGCGCGAGAGTAAACTAATGTCTTTCAGCTTGACCACTTGTTGAAACAGCTTTTATTCGATCCCCTTTCACAATACAAGCCTGAAACAACTTCTAAAGACTGTTGACATCTACTGGAAGCCTTAGGAAGTGCAATCTGACCCCACAGACACAGGATATTGGATAGGCAATCATATTAAAAAACTACAAACCTCAGATTTCCCGCTTCCTGGTTGGATTTTTCTCAGGTTTTCGCCTGCCATATGAGTTATGTCATACTCACAGACATTATTGTAACAGTTTTGGAAACTGTAGAGTGTTTTCTATCCAATTATATGCATATCCTAGCTTCTGGGCCTGAGTAACAGGCTATTTACTCTGGGCACGCTTTTCATCCAAACTTCCCAATGCTGCCCGCTATCCCAATGAAGTTAACAGAAAAAATGGCTGACAAATAAATAACGTGCCACAGAATGCTGCAGCAGCCCACAAGGTGTGCCGCAGTATGACACAACTTTTAAAGGAGGAACCAATGTAGCTGTGGGATCAGCAGAAGCATCAGGGTAGTTACAGGGATTTAAGTTAGGTTACTTATATTGTGTCTTCCAACGCCCCTGGGATAATGTATATTTGCTGAAGCATTATGACAACTCAGCGACATAATGATAGGAATTAACTGAATTGGGCTTGGGTCATTGTCCAGGAACCCAAATGATTTGGGTGGATCCCATCATCCTTATAAAATGAGTTTTGTTTCTAGAAGGTATCAAAATTGTCAATAAATATTACACCCACAGAGCCGCAATTGTCTAGTAGCCAGTGATGGAGGGCTAAAAGTTTGCTGAAATGTTCAATGCCACGATTTAGGGAGGGCAGAGGGACAGATATTATGGGGCGATTCTTTTTGTCAAGCAGTGACCCAATCAGTTCTTTAAAATCCATCTTCAGCTGTTCTGAGCTGCCCTTCATAATGTCATTGAATCTCACATGAACTATCATATACTTAATTTCCTGATGCTGGTTTATAATGTTTGGGAGCAGCTTATTGATGTCCTGTACACATGCTCCTGGATAGCACAACGTGTTTGCTCCAGAGACTGAGGCATTTCTCACCATTGAACTGCCCAATACAACGGCTGGAGAAGGGAATGGAGAAATCCACCCATTCCTACCCCTCACACAATTCGTTGAACCTGTCAAGGTTCAAAGATTTGACATGATTTGTTTGTATAGTATTTGTATGTCTTGTGTGAATGTTGCTGTTATATTGCGGTCATATTTTTTATTGACGTATCGCATCTAACAACTATAGTTCCCTCTGGGAAGAATACAGCTATTGTATCCTATTCTATTCATCCTGTTGCCTGCTTGTCTCAGGCCTTCGAGAGCACGCTGAAGTCGTGGGAAGACAAGCAGAGGTGCGAGTTCCCCCGGCCGCTGCCCCAGTATGCATTGCAGCCGGAGATCGTATCCGAGGAAGAAGCCTCCCAGATCAACCTGTTTGGACAGGCGGCCGGCGCCCTCATCCACAGGTAAGAGAACATTAATAATGAATAATAACATTGGATTAAAGCAGGGTATGGTTGAATTCCATTTAGATTGAAAATTGTCCTAGACCATGATATACAATTCCCTCAAAGGTTTACCTAACGGCCAAACTATACAGATAGTATGCCAAAAACATCACTTACAGAACGCTTGTGATATGCTTGCAGTGTAGTTTCACAGTAACATTAGATGTTCGATGTCGTGACGAACTGTGTGTGTTCCCAGTATCCGAGAAATCGCTCAGTCCCACCACAGTATGGAGCAGGAGCTGGCCCATGCCGTCAACGCAAGCTCAAAGGCCATGGACGTGGTCTACGCCAATTCCAAGAGCACAGGGGTACGTGGAGTTCCTGTTCTACCTTTTACACCAGTCAACCAATTTCTAGTAATACAGGGGTGCCCAACATACATGTGCCAAATGCGGGAGATCTTTTTTGGCTCATACGGTGCCTTCAGAAAGTATTCATATTATGTTGTTTACAGCCTGAATTCATATTAGGTAAAAACAATTCTCACCCATCCATACACAATGCTCCGTAAATGACGAAGTGAAAACATGTTTTTTGACATTTTTGCAAATGTATTGAAAGGGAAATACAGAAATATGACATTTACAAAAGTATTCACACTCCTGAGTGAATATAATCACTTTTAGTAGCGATGACAGCTTTGAGGTATTCTGGGTAAGTCTTGAAGAGCTTTCCACACCTGGATTGTACAACATTTGCCAATTTTTTATTTTTTATTCTTCAAGCTCTGTCAAATTGGTTGTTGATCATTGCTAGACAACAATTTTTGGGTTATGCAATATATTTTCAAGTATATTTACAGTACCAGTCAAACATTTGGATACACCTACTCATTTAACCCTACTTAGGGTTTTTCTTTATTTGGACTATTTTATACGTTGTAGAATAATAGTGAAGATATCAAAACTACGAATTAACACATATTAACCAAACAAGTGTTAAACAAATAAAACTATGTTTTAGATTCGTCAAAGTAGCCACCCTTTGCCTTGATGACAGATTTGCACACTCTTGGCATTCTCTTAAGTAGCCTTCTGGTCCTAGACTTGGTGCTCCTGTACCGCTTGCTGTGCGGTAGCAAAGAAAACAGTCTATAACTTGGGTGACTGGGGTCTTTGACAATTTGCTGGGGCTTTCCTCTGACGCCGCCTAGTATATAGGTCCTGGATTTGATTTGATTTTGATCTCTTTTAGTCCCCATTTGGACTAATCTTCCAAGAGTCCTTAAACATTAAAATACAATTTATAACACATTTTCACATATAACACACTATTACAAACATACATAATATACTAACATAATGACCCAATAAATACTCAATCTAAAACAATATTGATTCTTCATCTACTATAGTCCCACAACATTTCTATGTATTATATTTAAATAATTTAAAAAAAATGTTTACATTTATATATTGAAAGGTTTGCTCAGTTAATTTATTCAATTTCTTTATTGCTCTAAATCGAAATGTTATTTTGCCTATTTCTCTTTTCTGTCTGAATAATGCATAAATGGTGAACAATCAATTCCTAGTATTTACAGAATGTCTGTCTCTTACCAACTGAATACCGTTGTGAATAGAACTTTGCCGTTCACTTGATGATGCATTTTCCCAGACCACAGAACAGTAGTTCACCTGACTCTCAATTAATGCTTGTGTTATTTGCTTAATAATTTTTCCTGTTTTAAATAAAACATTTGTTTTATATAGATTAGTTATTTGAGATGATTATAAGCAGTTGTCTAACTGCACTCCCAATAGTTTGGTTTCTGCCACTTCTTCAATTTGTACTCCTCCCATACTTAATTGTATTCCATCCTGTTTTGGCCTTTTCCTAGTAGAACAGACCAACATAACTCTGGTTTTCTTGGTGTTTAAAACAAGTTTGTTCTGGCAAACTCACTCATTGATATTCTCCAAATCTCCTTGTAAAGCTTACTGTACCTGTTGAACCGATTGTCTTGCTGCATAAATTGTACTATCATCTGCAAATATAGCAGCTTGAGTTTCAGCTAAGGCATAGGGAAGGTTGTTGGTATATATTAAATAAAGAAGTGGCCAAAGGCACCTGCCCTGCGTTATTCCATAGTTTAACACGAGGGGAAGAAAATTAACCATTGATATAGGTGGACTGTTTAGATATGACTGTACCCAATTCAATGCTACCTCCTTAAAACCTCCTTAAAACCACAATGCATTAATTTTGTCAAAATTATTTAATGATCCACTAAATCAAATGCTGCACTGAAATCTAAAAATAGTACACCCACAAACGTGCCGTTATCCATAGCATTAAACCACTGGTCAGTCATGTCAACCAATGCAGTGGTCGTGGAATGGTTTTTGCGATAAGCATGTTGATTGGCTGTAATCAGATCATTCATTTCCATGTACTCTCATATTTGTCTACTCACAATACCCTCCAATATCTTACTGAGTGTAGGGAGTAGACTAATTGGTCGACTATTGGCAGGAGTAATGGGTTCTTTGCAGTCTTTCGGAATAGGACACAGTTTCGCATGCTTCCATACATTTGCAAACATCCCCTTTTCCAGTGACCAATTAATTATGTATCTCAGTGGAACTGCAATCCTGGGGACCAGCACAGCGAAGCAAAAAATTGTCCGTAAGACTGTAATCTGTAGATTTACAATCAAGTAATGACTTCAATATGTTTAACACCTCCACTGACACAGTTTACAGACTAAAAGAGCAGATCATCAATCCATTGGACAACGGCTTGTTTGGAAGAATGTAAATTAATTTTCTTTGTAAAATAAAATCTGCAAAATGATTGGCAATATCAACAGGTTTTGTTATTTTTCTCTCGTCAACCTCCATACTAGATGGGCATGATGAGATAGATGTACCAAGTAAGCCCTTAACTGTGTTCCAAACCTTTTTAGAATCATTTTTAGAATCAATAAAAGCATTGTTGTAAAATAACTTTTTTTTCTTTCGATTCAATTTAACTGCATAATTACGTAATGTTCTATAATTCTGTTATTTCATTTCTGATTTTGACTTGGCTGCCATATTTCTTTGAGAAAAAGCTTCACCCAGTTCATCATCAATCCATGGAGATGGACGAGCACCAACTGTACTCTTTCTTATGGGGGCATGATGATCCATTACCTCAGTGAGCAAATCAGTAAAACGTTCTGTAGTGTGATTTAATCATCCTCTAGATAAATCAGCTCCCAGGGTACAGCAGCCAAATTATTTAGAAATGGCTCATGATTAAATGTTTTAAAATTTCTCTTGACCACAATCCTAGGGTGTTTCTTTGGAACCTTGATGTTCATGGTTATGGTCACAATATTATGGTCTGTCCAGCCCACTTATTACAGAAGATCAGATCAATGCATGTGTCTGAACGATGACCCAACTTAATTGATGATCTAGTAGTATCATTAACCATTTGTTTCAAACCACAGTTCTTGGCATATCTCATCAATTTTGTTATATTTGAATTATTGTGATCCTTACAATCTATATTAAAATCACCCAAGATAAATACATATCTGCTATCTGTGGCCTGGTCAAACCCAGTACATAAGTCATCAAAATATGACACCTTAGAGCTAGGAGGTCTATACACACGCCCTACCAATATATGGCTGCCTGGAGAGGCAGATGTACTTGAGCCCATAGTGCCTCTACTTGACATACATTAAGGTCATCCCTCCTCTTAAAAGGTATATGATTCTGAATGTACAGTGCTACACCCCCACCATTCCTATTCCTGTCCCTTCTCAGTAGACTATATCCATGAATGTTAATTTGCCCATCATTTACAGAAGCATCTAAATGCGTTTCGGTCAAAGCCAAAATGTAAATGTTATTTACGTTGACTAAGTTAAAAACCTCAGGTATTTTGTTAGGAAGGCTACATACATTAACCTGAGCTATATGCAACCCTTTCCTTGTCAAGTGAAGATCAATAGAGCATGTATTCATTATAGTTGAAGTTGTCATGATACACTACATTACAACACACAAACTCAAATTTGAACATTAAATTCAAATACCCAGGGAGTTACTCTAGACTCCTGATACAATTGACCGTTGATATAAACTTTATCCATCACCATGGAGACTCGTTGATTCAGGCAACGCTTTTCCTTCGTGATGGGATATAGTTTTTTTCATCATTCATTGATCTCAGTGGGGAAGTGATCATTCATTCCAAAATCTGTGTTTCTGAGTTCTCTGCCCATGTTCTTCATCATTTCCTTTTGCTCAAAACATGTGATAATAGCCCGTGGCCTATTTCCAGAGGCCTTACCTATTCTATGGACTCTGGAGAAAGTGACATTACGCACAACATCAGTGGGCAGTTTTAGTTGAGTTGACATAAAGTCTCGGACTGTGTCCTCACAGCCTCTGCTGTTGTCATTCTCCGGTATCCCTGAAAATATGAGATTGTCCCGCATTGATCGACACTGTACATCAAGCAAGGTTTCTTTAAGTTGTTTGTTCTCCCTTTGCACTCACTCCACCTTGCTATGAATAGAGTCCACAGTACCTTTCAGCACCGTGTTCTCTTTCCTTAGATCATCAATCTGACGTTGGCTGAGTTCTAGACTAGCACATAATGCATTGATGTCCTCTCGTAATATATCCAAGACATCAAGTTTGTCAAGCCTTTCATTGATGGATTTTAACAAGTCAACATCCATATCAGTAAACCTTTCCCCACTCGCCACACCCGTCCTCTTACTAGGGGATGGTTTGGTTCCAACGTTGATACCTATTGGCCAACCTGGTTTTGGTTTGTTTTGTTGATTGGGTTGGTTGTCATTAATAAATGGACATTTTCTATATATATGGACGGAATTAATCGTACAAAAGGACCAATTGTGATGTTTATGGGACATATTGGAGTGCCAACAAAAGAAGCTCGTCAAAGGTAATGCATATTTTATATTTTATTTCAGCGTTTTGTGTAGCGCCTGCTGCGCTAGCTCTTTTGTTTACTACTGGTGCAGATGGGTGCATGCTAACAGATAATAGTGTCTTATGCTTTCGCTGAAAAGCATTTTTAAAATCTGACATGTTGGCTGGATTCACAACGAGTGTAGCTTTAATTGAGTATCTTACATGTGTGATTTAATGAAAGTTTGAATTTTATAGCAATTTATTTGAATCTGGCGCTCTCCATTTCCCCTGGAAATTGGCCAGTTGAGACGCTAGCGTCTCCCTATCCTCAAGAGGTTTAACCTTTTAACGCTAGGGGGCGGAATTTTTACTTTTGAATAAATAGCGTGCCCAATTTCAACTTCCTGTTACTCATGCCAAGAATATAAGATATGCATATTATTCATAGATGTGGATAGAAAACACTCTGACATTTCTAAAACTGTTTGAATCATGTCTGTGAGTATAACAGAACTTATGTAGCAGGCAAAGCCCAGAGGACTAACTGTTCAGATTTTTTTTCCCCCCATCTCTCTTCCCTATTTTGTCTTTTGCCATTGGATATTTAATATCAATCTATTTTCAGTTCCTACCGCTTCCACACGATGTCGCCAGTCTTTGAATATTGCTGAGATTATTCCTTTGTTTTATCAGGAAGTAGGCCAACTCGGAACGGGGGACACTTTTGTGAGTTGCTCAAGACGTGAAGAGCAGAGCTATTTTCTTTTCGTTCATGTATTGAATACAGATTGCCCCATCTACAATTTGATCGATTATTAAAGTTTAAAAATACCTAACGTTGTATTACAAAAGTAGTTTGAAATATTTTGGCAAAGTTTATAGGCAACTTTTGAAATATTTTGTAGTGACGTTGCGTTTTTCTAAGCTGTTTTTTTATGGATCAAACGTGCTTAAGAGAATCTGTCCACACCTCCTGACCTCAACTCCTCCTTCGTCTAATCTACAAATGCCCATTTGTCTCCCCTGTTTCCTACGTTGCTCTCATCCCCCCAACACATTCCAAAACCATCTGTCTTTCTTTAGAGAACCATTAACTTCTGACATAAAACCCATTCTCTTTCATTTCCTATCATTAATTTACTATCTCAGTGATCAAAGTTTAGCCAATTCCATCAATACATTTTAGAATAAGGCTGTTACATAACAAAATGTGGAAAAAGTGAAGGGGTCTGAATACTTTCTGAATGCACTGTATATATTAAATTGTCAAATGTCATTATGTTTTGTGATTTGATGATTTGTGTCTAGGGATTAAGCCCATATGGGCTGACACTAAATGGTGTACATGTATGACAATCAATCACATTTACATTACATTTAAGTCATTTAGCAGACGCTCTTATCCAGAGCGACTTACAAATTGGTGCATTCACCTTATGACATCCAGTAGAACAGTCACTTTACAATAGTGCATCTAAATCTTAAAGGGGGGGGGGTGAGAAGGATTACTTATCCTATCCTAGGTATTCCTTAAAGAGGTGGGGTTTCAGGTGTCTCCGGAAGGTGAATATATACACAGTCACACACATTTAATACATTTAATGCACATTGTACCCCTGCTTCTGTGGTTTGTAATGTGTTTGTGTTCGTCTCTGTTCTACGCAGGGTCTGAACTGCAGTGTTGTGGTTCAGATGGTCAGTAACGTCAAGGCCCTTCACAGTGAGACAGAGCTGCTACTGGCAGGCAAGATGTGTCTGGTAAGTCTCAAAGCTGTTGTCTGCCTGTCTGTTTGTGTGTAGGTGCAGCTGCATGTGTCTGTGTGTGGGGGGGTTATTATGTTTTTGTAAATGGGTATGTCTTTTCAGCAGTTGGATCCTCATCAGAAGGAGCAGTTAACTGGAGCCCTGGGAACTGTGGCCCAGCAGCTACGCAGACTCCCAGACATACCCTGGCTGTGTCAGCTCATCGAACCTGGGGATGATGAGGTAGATCTAGATGCGACCACAAACACACAATCACTCACACACACGCTATACACACCAGCCGCTTAGCTCAGTGCTTTTCTATCTTAGTCCCAGTCCAGTAATACCACACCTGATTTAACCCATTACATTTGTGGGAATTGGCCTAAATGGATAGGGCTACATTGAAATATTTCTTAGAGAAGTGGAAATATGGAAAGCATCTATAACCATGGTAACAATTAAAAGGGAACCGTTTGGAGATTATGGGGAAAGTATTAGACTAAAGAGAACACAACAGTTCACCTGACAAAGGACTGAATCCAAAACAAAAGACACTGTTGATTTTATGTGCATTTGTAGTTGTTTTCTTTGGAACATATCGCTGCATCACCGCCTACACAATTACTGTTGTTGTTTCCACAATCCAAAAACGGTCCATTATAAATCGCAATCTGGTAAAGTGGGCATAATTTGAAAGCTTGTTCTATTGCCAACTTGACTACCTAAATTATAAAATACGATCTTACAGTGTTAGGCTTTCATTTGGAGGCTATTTCTTGTTGTGCACGGTGCTCAAGTTCAGAACGGCTGTCAGTCAAAACCAATACAGGTCTGTGAAGCAGAGACACCGAGCTCTGACGTCATGTATAGCATGTTACTGTATAGCCACTGTGTTCCTATTTAGGCACTTATCAGTGTCCAAATCTACTATTTTCAACCCGTTTACAGGTACAAGTGTAAATGGGCTACTTAATCAAGATCTTGGTGATTGATTAATTGAATCAGGTCAGTGTGTTAGTGCTGGGCTAGAGTAAACTGTTCAACTCTGTGGGTCCATAGTACTGGACAGTCTGTATCACCCAATGTCTAATCTGTCTGGCTGTCTTTCTCTCTAACCTGTCTGGTCTGGTCAGTCTGTCTGTCTGGCCTGTATGGCTGTCTGGCTATATGGCTGTCTGTCTTTTTCTCTAACCTGTCTCTCTAGCTGTCTAACCTGTCTGTGTTTCTGCAGGGACACCTGACGGATTTCTCCAAGCGCAGCCGTAGTGCCAAGTTCCGTCTCGTCCCCAAGTTCAAGAAGGACAAAAACAACAAGAACAAGGAGGCCTGTGCCACTCTCACACTGCCAGGTACTATCTACCTCTCTTTTTCTCGCACTCTCTCTCTCTCACAGGAATTACTCTGGAACACTGTATTAAATCATGTTTGGACAATGACAAATCATGGTCAACACTCTTTGAAAATCACATTCAATTCTTTCTTGAGGTCGCCACAACATTCCACACACCATCATCACTGTAATGGTCAAAGTTAGGATTTATGGTAGATTCATCTTATCCTAGAGCTGCGGTTAAGGGATGTGCAGGGTTGTGGCGTCTCTCTGTGGTGTCTTTCCGTGGTGTGGTTGGGGGTCTGAAGGGGGTCTTGATTTCTGCAGTGCACCAGTGGGGCACAGAGGAGGTAGCCGCCTGGCTGGAGCTCATCTGTCTCACCGAGTACAAGGAGATCTTTATTGGGCACGACGTGCGCGGCGCCGAGCTGCTGCACCTGGAGAGGAGGGATCTCAAGGTACTACACACATACAGGCTGTCCCAAATATCTATCCTTCTTCCCAAAGTGTGCACTTGTTTACTTCCCTTCACTGATTTGAAAGGAAATTAGTGGCATAAGAAACTCCCACTAGCCCATGCCTCCACCAATCCAATGCTTTTAGGTTTGTGGAAAGTAGTGAAAGAGCAGTGATGGGAAGTAGAGAACTACATGTAGTTTAACTAGTAATTTAATTACATTTTGCTGTAGCTTGGTGGTAGTTTAACTAAATTCAAATATTTGTAGTGTTTTCAGTAGTTAGTTATGTTTTTGCTGAGTAGCTAAATACTGAAACTACACACTTCCTTTTTTGCAAAAAGAACAGAAAATACAGGTAAAGTAGGCAAAATTTCAATTATTTTTCGGCATCAGACCTGCCTAATTTTCACTTGAAACATAGTTGTGTTTAAAAGGCAAAATTACACATTATGTTAACATCTGACTCCAGAGTGTACTTTGTAATTTATGACATTTCAGATTTAGATATGATAATTTTTGATAAAGCATACTGAACAAAAATAAAAATGCAACATGTAAAGTGTCGGTCCCATGTTTCTTGAGTTAAAATAAAAGATCCCAGGAATGTTCCTTACGCACAAAATGGTATTTCTCTCAAATTCTGTGCACAAATTTGTTTAAATACCTGTTAGGGAGCATTTTTCTTTTGCCAGGATAATCCATCCACTTGACAGGTGTGGCATTTCAAGAAGCAGATTAAACAGCATGCTCATTACACAGGTGTACCTTGTGCTTGGGACAATAAAAGGCCACTCTAAAATGTGCCGTTTTGCAACAGATGTCTCAAGTTGAGGGAGCGTGCAATTGGCATGCTGACTGCAGGAATGTCCGCCAGAGCTGTTGCCAGATAATTGAGTGATAATTTCACTACCATAAAGCAGCCTCCAGTGTACGTTCAACCAGCCTCACAACCGCAGACCATGTGTATGGCGTCCTGTGGGCGAACTGTTTGCTGATGTCAACGTTGGGAACAGAGTGACCCATGGTGGGGTTATGGTTGGGCAGGCATAAGCTACGGACAACGAACACAATTGCATTTTATTCATGGAAATTTCAATGCACAGAGATACCGTGATGAGCTCCTGAGGCCCATTGTCATGCCATTCCTCCGCCGCCATCACCTCATGTTTCAGCATGTTAATGCATGTTGAAAAGGTATCTACGCAATTCCTGGAAGCTGAAAATGTTCCAGTTCTTCCATGGCCTGCATACTCACCAGACATGTCACCCATTGAGTATGTTTGGGATGCTCTGGATTGACGTGTACAACAGCGTGTTTAAGTTACTGCCAATATCCAGAAACTTTGCACAGCCATTGAAGAGGAGTGATACAACATTCCACAGGCTACAATCAACAACCTGATCAACTCTATGCGAAGTGGATGTGTCGCGCTGCATGAAGCAAATGGTGGTCACACCAGACAGTGACTGGTTTTCTGATCCACGGCCCTACTTTTATTAAATTTGTATACCCCCTTTTTCTCCCCAATTTCTATCTTGTCTCATTGCTGCAACTCCCCAACCAGCTCGGGAGGCAAAGGTCTTGTCTTGCGTCCCCCGAAACATGACCCGCCAAACCGTGCTTCTTAACATCCGCCCGCTTAACCTGGAGGCCATCTGTGTCGGAGGAAACACTGTTCACCTGACGACCGAGGTTAATCTGCCCGCCACAAGGACACTGCCCAAGATCGAACATGGGTCTGAAGTGAAGCCTATAGCACTGCGATGCAGTGCCTTAGACCGCTGCGCCACTCGGGATCCCCCTAGTTTTTTATTTTTTAAAGGTATCTGACCAACAGATGCAGAACTGTATTCCCAGTTATGTGAAATCCATAGATTGTTTAATTGATTTATTTCAATTGATTGATTTCCTCTTTTGAACTGTAACTCAGTAAAATCTTTGAAATTTTTGCATGTTGCGTTTACATTTTTTTTCAGTATAGTTTGGATGTAGTGAACTACTTGTTGAAAATTACTTTAGTTAAGTAAACTATTTCTTAAGGGTAGCTTTATTGTAGCTTAACTTATTCCAGTGTGAAGTAATTGGTATCTTGGTAAACTATATTTTCAGAGTAGCTTCCCAACATTGTGAACGAGTGCACACGTCATGTGAAAGGATATGTTATTGGGACGCAACCATTCTTTCAGGTGCCAGGTAGAGCTTTCTTATGTTTCACTACTATGGGGCTTTACCACGGGTGTTTAATTTAACTCCCTGTTCATTGATTTAAGTTATTTGTAGTCTATAAAGAGCTTGGTTTTCCCTGCCAGGTGACATCTGGAAAAAGTTCGGACCCTACATGGTACACGGGTCCACATGTGTGTCCTGGTGTTTGATCTAATTTGTGTGTGTGTGTGTCCATCCATTGCAGGACTTGGGGGTGACGAAGGTTGGTCACATGAAGCGTATTCTCCAGGGTATCAGAGAGTTGAGTCGCAGCAGCACTGCCAGCGAAGCCTAGGCTCTCTCCTGTACAACTGTGTGTGCTGCACCAGACCCTCTACCTAAACTGACTGTACCCAGCCATGCTGTACACACACCTACCGAGCCTTGAACAGCTTGAACCCAACGGGACCTCTATACACTCAAATATGGATATGAGTTTAGTCAACCAATAAAATTTACCACAGTGCCTTTCTTCACACCCCATCTCTGCAGCGTCCATGTCTGGGATCAACCAACTGAACTGCAAACGGAGGAGGCCAAACCACTATCGCCACTGGGGAGGAGTGTTCAATGATGTCAGTTAAGAGTGGAAGGTCAGGAGAGATTGCAGAGAATCCAATCGGGCTGACTACCAGGAACAAAGTCTGCTGACAGAACTACCCAGAATGCCTTATCAACAAACCAGCGCCAGACTCCACCAATTAACGTTTGACCAATTGACCTTTTTAAACAGTTGATACATTTCAGAAGCTTGTTTGCCAAGTCAAGGAAGATTCAGAAACTAGCAAGGCTGCATCTCAAATGACCCTATTCCTCATATAGGACACTATTTTTGACCAGAGCTTCATAGGTCAAGAGGTAATGCACTGCATGATTCTAGGAGGTGTCTTTTGAACATAAAGAGTGGGCACCATAGGTTATATTTCCATAGTTTCCACTGACTGGATCATGGAAAAGACTTATGGAAGAGGCTGAGTTTTTGTATTGAAATATGCATCTATTTATTTCTTATGCGTTGTACTGGATATGTTGAGTTTGAATGTGTTTGAACCAGAATGTTTCTGAAAATGACGTGGGATGCCAGGTAATATGTCCCCAAAAGAAAAACAGATAGACTGGAAGAGGTCTGAACTACAAGGATAAGCAGCGACAATCAACCAATCACTCCAACAACCTTCAGCCTTTTCCCAGGTGCATGTGTAATTTCTCTTTCTCCTCCATCTCTCATCGTCCCTGTCCTTTTTATATGAATAACAATTACAATTCTAACTACCTAGGTTGAATGCGGGGCTGGTAAATTAGACGAAAGCGACGACCCTGCTTTGTCACCAAATGTCATTTTAGAGAGTGATGGGTCCCCGATGTTCGTGTTTATTATTGCACATCAGAGATTCAGGTAGTCTCCCCATTTTCAAAAGGTTTCCCTCCTACTGAACACAACACTTATGTATTGTAGGGAAAAGCCAAACTTGACCATGCCTTAAATAATCTACAAACTGTCACATATCAGGCAGATCTCTTGGTGTGTGGAGCATGTCAATAAGATTCTTTTTCGAACACTGCCTTAAGATGATTCACCTCGGTTAAAGTAGTTTCCCGGACCCAGGTTAAGCCTATTTCTGGATTAAACATGCACACTCAATGTGAGTCCTAGAGTGGGCTCAATCTGGGTCCAAGAAACTGTCCGGTAATGTTTAAGGCCTTTCCTGACCATGTTATATCCTGAAACTCAAATCAACTACTCGTCCCTACCCCTGTGGGCATTTGTGTAGATATGACAGGATTGGATCGGTCAATAAACAATATGGTGGCAGCTCAGTTTTGCCAGGCCAGGTGTAATTGTCGCCAATTGCTTATACCTATCCTCTTAGGTCTGCACAAACAAATAGGAGGTAGGGATTAAGGGTTTATTTGGGATTCGGTAATATCTAGGGTATAATAAGTATGGCCCAGTGTTCTTCCTGGTCAAGTCCCTGGGTCAGGAGACACTCTTTGGCCTAGTCATGTTCTCTCCCACTCAGTCCCGTGTGGATGTCCAGGTTCTGTTTTATGTCTGGCTGTGCAGTGATGCAATTGTTTTCATTATGGTCTGTATGGTCATATAATTTCCCTCCTCGCAACATTTGGGGTTGTCCCTTTCTTCTTTGATTGTCGAGAACCCCTGGGAAGCGGTCTCTTCCGTTCCAGTATTTATTGATAATTTATACATTAGAAATAATACTGTATGCTATACCTCTTTTTTCCATGTACATAAGCCCGACCCACTTGGTTGTAAATATGTCTGTCTTGTATATTGAAATACCGCCATCCTGTAATAAAAATGGTATATGTGTGAGTTGGGTCTTTGGATGTGCTTCTTTAGTCAATACCATCATGTGGATTACGTTCAAGATTTAAATGTTTAGCCATGTTTAAAAATGTTTAGTTCATAAATTTAAGGTCCAACATTGTTTTTAACATATATACGGCTTCCCTGACCACACTTTAGAACTATGGCAGAATTATTATTTTTTTCATTAAGACATTCAGTCTCATGATACTTTAGAAGCAGACATGATAAATGAATATTATGATGAATAGCGCAAAACTGTTGAGTGCCTTGAACGCTGCCCTGGCCAGTGCCAATGATTCACTATGTCAACATTTAGATTCACGTTAAAGATCAATATCCGAGCTTGTGGGGAAAAGCCACCATTTTAGCAGACACCCACAGAAAACGGTAGGTTATTTCTCATAACTACATCTTGATTAGTAATCTGAAGGGGTAATGTGTGCTCCAGGCACAGAGTAGATATCTTAAAGTATGTACTACATGGACACTGATTAAATAAAGACAACAATAGGATTCTCAGAAATTCAGACCACAAACTGCAAAAGGATTAGCGCTGTCAATTTGGTTGTTTTACCAAGGAAATTCTATGTGGTAATATGGATATAGCAGTCCTGGTTTACTATTCCAGTTCCTGCCTTTCTTACCATTTTGTATACTTGTGTCCACACAGAAAAGTCTAGCTGATCCCAGTTCACCCCTTCAACTTCTACCTGGAGCGGAGGAATGTCACAGTCTGACGGTTGGCTCCTTACAGTACTTCTGGTTTCTGTCTGTTCCCTGTATGAATCAAAAGGTAACACCTCACCTTGTAGTCAGAGTGGAACGTGCCCATTTATTGTACTGTATTTGCAATCTTTAATTAAACCACTACAATTCCAGCTTACTAGATACTTATTGAGATATTTACATTTGTGATGGGTGTCATACATTAAAATATAACTAAATTCAGTGATATGATTAAGCTACACAACTAAAACCAGCAAATCTCTGCTCTTGAGGCCCTTGTCAATGTCTGGGTTGCAGATGTCAGTATTGAATATGAATGCCACTTAACAGACATGTTTTATGTGTTGTGATCACTGCGAGAATTGAACCCAAAACCCTGCCATTGTTAGTGTCATGCCCTTACCAACTGATTCACACAGGACTAAAGCATTGTGCCCGCTCTGGGGTGAAGTTTCCCCTAGGTAAAGATCTAGGATCAGCTTCCCCTCCCCCAATCTTAACTTTAACCATAAGTGGGAAAATGCTAAATTGATTCAAGATCAACGTCTAGTGGCGACTTCACCCTACTCTGTTGTACCCAGTGTTTCTGGAGCAGAGGGATGCAGAGCAGCTGCTCCGAGGGCCCCGGCGGCCCAGGGCCAACTTCTTCCTTGAGGAGATGATGCCCGGCAACCTGGAGCGGGAGTGCTATGAGGAAACCTGCTCCCAGGAGGAGGCTGCCGAGATCTTCCAGACCAAGGAGAAGACGGTACTAGAACAGCGCCATCACAAGAAAGCTCTGGTCGAGGGAATGCGCACTGATGCCCTGGACCAGAGCTTATGAACGCTCTGTTTATACTTTGCGCTAACATGTGTCCTATGTCCAGATTATGCCCTCATCTGGTCACAGTGGACCAATAAGAGATACATTTTAATATCATGTGTAGACTCACCGAGCCTTGATTAGATAGTGATTGGATCATCTTGACTGGAAGACAAACTTAAGGTTACTTGCGTAACCCCGGTTCTCTGATATTATGAGTGAGACATCTCACTAGTGGAATTAACCAGAATCTCCTAAGTAGCTTGAAGAACCAATCATATACGTCTGTCTATCGAAGCCCTTCACCTCATACTAAAGAGTCACCCGCCTGACGTCTGAGCTTGCAAGTTAGGTGAATGTGGTTAGATGTCTCACTCATAATATCAGAGGACTGGGGTTACACAAGTAGCCTTTAGTTCACTTTCAATTATTTGTTTTGACATCTCACTAATGTGATAAGACCAACTCCCATATCGCACACGCTCGCCGAAGCCAGGTACTCTCAATATCAACTCTTGGAGGTCCCGACGCTAAGGACAATATGCACAAAAGAGGGTGCAGTGACAGCTAGTCGATAGAACCACATAAAAGTATGAGGGCATCCCTCAACAAGCCATATAGCAAATCTCATGCAAGGAGATGCCTTTGAACAGTCCCCAAGAGGTAGCCATACCTGTAAGTCGCTCTGGATAAGAGTGTCTGCTAAATGACTTAAATGTAATGTAAATGATGGAGTTAGCCCTTAGGCCCTCTGGAGGCTATAAACCCTTGCTTTTATAGGCCAATATAATAGCTTCCACATAACCGTTGACGAGAGAAAGGCCTCCCCTTGCAGGGGGAGTTGTTTGCTTTTGCTCAAAGCTCTCGCCCTACCCAAGTTTTGCACAGCGTTCGTTCTGGACACAGAGGGCCATGAAAATCTCTCTGTTTGCTTGGGTCAGCAGATCAACTAAAATGTTATGTCACATGCGCCAAATACACCTTACAGTGAAATGCTTACTTACAAGCCCTTAACCAACAATGCAGTTAAGAAAAAATAAGTTAAGAAAAATACCTACAAATAAGAAATAAAAGTAACAAATAATTAAAGAGCAGCAGTAAAATAATAATAGCTAGGCTATATACAGGGGTACCGGTACAGAGTCAATGTGCGTGGGCACCGGTTAGTCGAGGTAATTGAGGTAATATGTACATGTAGGTGGAGTTTTTAAAAGTGACTATGCATAGATAATAACAGAGTAGCAGCAGCGTAAAAGTTTGGGTAGCCATTTGATTAGATGTTCAGGAGTCTTATGGCTTGGAGGTAGAAGCTCTTTAGAAGCCTCTTGATCCTAGACTTGGCGCTCCGGTACCGCTTGCCGTGTGGTAGCAGAGAAAGCAGTCTATGCCTTCCTCTGACACCGCCTGGTATAGAGGTCCTGGATGGCAGGAAGCTTGGCCCCAGTGATGTACTGGGCCATACGTACTACCCTCTGTAGTCTCTTGAGGTCGGAGGCCGAGCAGTTGCCATACCAGGCAGTGATGCAAACGGTCAGGATGCTCTCGGGTGCAGCTGTAGAACCTTTTGAGGACCTGAGGACCCATGCCAAAAAATATTTTCAGTCTCCTCAGGGGGAATAGGTTTTGTCGTGCCCTCTTCACGACTGGAGTGAACAGGGAGTACAGGAGGGGACTGAGCACGCACCCCTGAGGGGCACCCATGTTGAGGATCAGTGTGGCAGTTGTGTTGTTACCTACCCTTACCAACTGGGGGAGGCCCGTCAGGAAGTCCAGGATCCAGTTGCAGAGGGAGGTGTTTAATCCCATAGACCTTAGCTTAGTGATGAAATTTAAGGGCACTATGGTGTTGAACGCTTAGCCATAGTCAATGAATAGCATTCTGGGTTAATGGTGTTGATGTGAGCCATGACCAGCCTTTCAAAGCACTTTATGGCTGCAGACGTGAGTGATACGGGTTGGTAGTCATTTAGGCAGGTTACCTTAGTGTTCTTGGTCACAGGGACTATGGTGGTCTGCTTGAAACATGTTAGTATTACAGACACGAAGAGGTTGAAAATGTCAGTGAAGACACTTGCCAGTTGGTCAGCGCATGCTCGGTGTACACGTCCTGGTAATCCGTATGTGTATGTTGACCTGTTTAAAGGTCTTACTCACATTTGCTCCGGATAGCGTGATCACACAGTTGTTCCAGATCAGCTGATGCTCTCATGCATGTTTCAGGTTTACTTGCCTCGAAGTGAGCATAGAAGTTATTTAACACATCTGGTAGGCTCGTGTCACTGAACAGCTCTCTCTTCCTTTTGTAGTCTGTAATAGTTTGCAAGCCCTGCCACATCAGACAAGCGTTGGAGCTGGTGTAGAGGATTCGATCTTAGTCCTCTGTTTGATGGTTCGTCGGGGGGAATAGTGGGATTCCCGCTCCTTGAAAGTGACAGCTCTAACCTTTAGCTCAGTGCGAATGTTGCCTGTAATCCATGGCTGCTGGTTGTGGTATGTATGTGCAGTCACTGTGGGGACGACGTCATCAATGCATTTATTGATGAAGCCAGTGACCGATGTGGTGTACCCTTTTTTTATTGATCGAGTCACTGGTGCTTCCTGCTTAAATTGTTGCTTGTAAGCAGGAATCAGGAGGATAGAATTCTGGTCAGATTTGCCAAATGGAGGGCGATGGAGAGCTTTGTACGCATATCTGTGTGTGAAGTAAAGGTGATCAGCAGGTATTCCCAAACTGGGGTACGCGCAATGCCGTCGGGGGTACGACATTTATTTTCTTCACATTTTCAAACAGTCCATTTATATTTTCCAACGTGGCTATACATTTGGGTGAGGTTTTTTTTCTCACCTGAATAGCCTCGTTTCACTGCCAAAAATCAAATTAAACCATCTAGTGTTCAGCGAAATAACAACACAATGTCAAATACAGGTAGCCTAGTCAAATAATTAACATCCAATCACATTAACCATTACTCTCTCGCAGGAATTCCACTAACGGTCCATATGTAGCAAAACGTAGATGCTGCTCATGTGAGCATCTGTACTGATGGTGCAAAAGCCATGACAGGGAGACATAGTGGAGTGGTAACGCGCATTCAAGCAGTTGCTCCCGATGCCATTTGGGTACATTGCAGTACCCACCAGAATCTCTTGCTTCCAAGGGAATGTCTGACAGCTTGAAAGACGTTTTGGACACTACAGTGAAAAGGGTTAACTTTGTTAAAGCAAGGTCCCTGAACTCTCGTGTATTTTTTGCACTATGAAATGACGTGCAGCGACCATGTAACGCTTTTACAACATACAGAAATGCTCTATCAAGGGGCAAAGGACTGACATGTATTTTTTTAATTGAGAGACAAGCTTAAAGTTTTCTTTACTGACCATAATTTTCACTTGTCTGACCGCTTGCATGATGACGTCTGGGTGATGTGTTCTCTCGTCTGAATGATCTGAATCTTAGAATTCAGGGACTCTACGCAACTCTATACAATGTGCGGGACAAAATTCTGTCTGTATTAACAAGGACAACACACAGGTCTTTCCATCATTGTATGATTTTTTTGTGTTCAAATTAACTCATGCTTACGGACATTGTCAAATGTGATATAGCGAAGCACCTGGTACTTTCCTGAAACAGATGACAGAAACAACTGGATTCATTATCCCTTTCATGCCCTGCCTCCAATTCACTTACCTATATCTGAACAAGAGAGCCTCATCAAAATTGCATCAGGCGGTTCTGTGAAAATTGGATTTAAATCAGAAGCCACTGCCAGATTTCTGGATTGGGATGCGCTCAGAGTATCTTGCCTTGGCAAATCGCGCTGTAAAGACACTGATACCCTTTGCAACCACGCACCTATGTGAGAGTGATTCTCGGCCCTCACTAGCATGAAAACTAAATACAAGCACAGACTGTGTGTGGATAATGATTTAAGACAGACTCCCTCAAATACAACCCAACATTGCATAGTTATGTGCATCCTTTCAAGCACACCCATCGCATTAACCTGCGGTGAGTAATTCACAATTTTCAATGAACAAACAAGGTTTTATATGAAAGATGGTTAAATAAATAGCAAAATTATTGATTATTATATTATTATTTGTGCCCTGGTCGTATAAGAGCTCTGTCACTTCACACGAGCCGGGTTGTGACAAAAACTCCCACTCATTCTTATGTTTAATAAATGTATCGTATAGTGTGTGATGTGGCAGGCTTACAATGATGGCAAAAAACAACATTTGAGAGTGCGCTGATCCTGGTGCTAGAGGGGGTACACAGCTGGAGGTTGAAAGTTTGAAGGGGTACGGGACTATCAATGTTTGGGAACCACTGGTGTATTGTTTTCTTCCCTCTTTTTGCACATTTAACATGCATGTAGAAATGAGGTAAAAACGGATTTAAGTTTCCCTGCATTAAAGTCCTGGCCACAAGGAGTGCCGCCCCTGGGTTAACTTTTTCCTGTTTGCTTAGGGCCGTATACAGCTCATTGAGTGCCGTCATATTGCCAGCATTGGTTTGTGATGGTACATAGACAGCTACGAATAATATAGTTGACAACTCTAGGTAGATAGTGTGGTCTACAGCTTATCATGAGATACTCTACCTCAGGCGAGCAAAACCTCAAGACTTCTTTAGATATCGTGCACCAGCTGTTGTTTACAAATATACATTGAACGCCACTCCTTATCTTACTAGAAGCTGCTGTTCTATCCTGCCGATAGAACAGCAGCATATGTTATTTTCATGTCGTCGTTCAGCCACGACTCGGTGAAACATAAGATAGTACTGTTTTTAATGTCCTGTTGCTAGGATATACGTGCTTGTAGTTCATCCAATTTATTATCCAGCGATAGTACATTGGCCAATAGTACCGACTCATATTTTTTTTGTTGTCCAGTTCAAGGTGAGTAATCACTGTCCAGAAGCTCTTTTCGGTGTTAAGAGACAGTAGCAGCAAAATTATGTTGTTAGGTTCTTATTTTTCAGAGTAAATAACTCACGGACACTAGAGAAGCTTTAACCAAGTTTAATTCTTCCCAAAGGTTCTGTACAGCTGTATTCAGACACCAAGACATTTCTCTCCATCAGTTATATACATCCTACTTAAGACAAGCCTTCTCCCCAATCCTTACATCTTATGGTTCAACAGAAAGAGGGTAACAGGATACCAAACCCTTATTATTCACTTAAGGGAATCTGTCCTCACCTCCTGACCTCAACCCCTCCTTCATCTAATCCACAGATGTCCATCTGTCTCCCCTGTATCAACACGGTGCACTGCTCCCGTCCCCCAACACATTCGACAGCTATCTGTCTTTCTAGAGAGGCCCAGTCTCTTTCTCCTTTGATTCTAAGCTTATTTCCTATCATTTATTTAATATCTCAATGTTCAAAATGTCAAATCCAATAATGTACAAAATAAGTTAAACAATATGAAAAACAAAACAAAATTGCACGGTTGGTTAAGAGCCCATAAAACGGCAGCCACCCCCTTCGCCGGCTTCTTTCACACCGTCTACTTAATAACGGTAGTTGACAAGGCTCGTCATATAGCAGGAGAGTGATCTGCGCTATACAGAGCTTGCCTTGCCATTGAGGGGCTATCAATATTTTATTTTATTTATTTTTATTTCACCTTTTTTAACCAGGTAGGCAAGTTGAGAACAAGTTCTCATTTACAATTGCGACCTGGCCAAGATAAAGCAAAGCAGTTTGACAGATACAACGACACAGAGTTACACATGGAGTAAAACAAACATACAGTCAATAATACAGTATAAACAAGTCTATATACAATGTGAGCAAATGAAGAGAGAAGGGAGGTAAAGGCAAAAAAAGGTCATGGTGGCAAAGTAAATACAATATAGCAAGTAAAACACTGGAATGGTAGTTTTGCAATGGAAGAATGTGCAAAGTAGATATAAAAAATAATGGGGTGCAAAGGAGCAAAATAAATTAATGAATTAAATACAGTTGGGAAAGAGGTAGTTGTTTGGGCTAAATTATAGGTGGGCTATGTACATGTGCAGTAATCTGTGAGCTGCTCTGACAGTTGGTGCTTAAAGCTAGTGAGGGAGATAAGTGTTTCCAGTTTCAGAGATTTTTGTAGTTCGTTCCAGTCATTGGCAGCAGAGAACTGGAAGGAGAGGTGGCCAAAGAAAGAATTGGTTTTGGGGGTGACTAGAGAGATATACCTGCTGGAGCGTGTGCTACGGGTGGGAGATGCTATGGTGACCAGCGAGCTGTGATAAGGGGGGACTTTACCTAGCAGGGTCTTGTAGATGACATGGAGCCAGTGGGTTTGGCGACGAGTATGAAGCGAGGGCCAGCCAACGAGAGCGTACAGGTCGCAATGGTGGGTAGTATATGGGGCTTTGGTGACAAAACGGATTGCACTGTGATAGACTGCATCCCATTTGTTGAGTAGGGTATTAGCCGCTATTTTGTAAATGACATCGCCAAAGTCGAGGATTGGTAGGATGGTCAGTTTTACAAGGGTATGTTTGGCAGCATGAGTGAAGGATGCTTTGTTGCGAAAAAGGAAGCCAATTCTAGATTTAACTTTGGATTGGAGATGTTTGATATGGGTCTGGAAGGAGAGTTTACAGTCTAACCAGACACCTAAGTATTTGTAGTTGTCCACGTATTCTAAGTCAGAGCCGTCCAGAGTAGTGATGTTGGACAGGCGGGTAGGTGCAGGTAGCGATAGGTTGAAGAGCATGCATTTAGTTTTACTTGTATTTAAGAGCAATTGGCCACGGAAGGAGAGTTGTATGGCATTGAAGCTTGCCTGGAGGGTTGTTAACACAGTGTCCAAAGTTGTCTGCGTAGAGGTTGATCAGAAAATCACCAGCAGCGAGAGTGACATCATTGATGTGTACAGAGAAGAGAGTCGGCCCGAGAATTGAACCCTGTGGCACCCTCATAGAGACTGCAAGAAGTCCAGACAACAGGCCTTCCGATTTGACACACTGAGCTCTATCAGAGAAGTAGTTGGTGAACCAGGCGAGGCAGTCATTTGAGAAACCAAGGCTATTGAGTCTGCCAATAAGAATGTGGTGATTGACAGAATCGAGAGCCTTGGCCAGGTCGATGAATACGGCTGCACAGTAATGTCTCTGATCGATGGCGGTTATGATATCGTTTAGGACCTTGAGCGTGGCTGAGGTGCACCCCATGACCAGCTCTGAAACCAGATTGCATAGTGGAGAAGGTACGGTGAGATTCTAAATGGTTGGTAATCTGTTTGTTTTCTTGGCTTTCGAAGACCTTAGAAAGGCAGGGTAGGATAGATATAGGCCTGTAGCAATTTGGTCTAGAGTGTCTCCCCATTTGAAGAGGGGGATGAACGCGGCAGCTTTCCAATCTTTGGGAATCTCAGACGATACGAAATAGAGGTTGTACAGGCTAGTAATAGAGGTTGCAACAATTTCGGCAGATAATTAAAAAAAATAGAGGGTCCAGATTGTCTAGCCCGGCTGATTTGTAGGGGTCCAGGTTTTGCAGTTCTTTAAGAACATCAGCTATCTGGATTTGGGTGAAGGAGAAATGAGGGGGGCTTGGGCGAGTTGCTGTGGGGAGTGCAGGGCTGTTGACCAGGGTAGGGGTAGCCATGTGGAAAGCATGGCCAGCCGTAGAAAAATGTTTCTTGAAATTCTCAAGTATAGTGGATTTATCGTTGGTGACAGTGTTTCCTAGCCTCAGTGCAGTGGGCAGCTGGGAGGTGGTACAATTTGCTTTTAACTACTTTCCTATACATATTAAATCGCTTACCTGCTCCACAGCAAGCTGCTCTATCTGATTGGTGAAGTAGTTTAATGTTGACCTAAATGTAAAAAATATATATATACTTCAGAGGTTTAACAGAAACAGAAAGGAATGATATAAACCAGAACTTGTTGTTGTTAGAACCGGTTCAGAACTTAATTTTGCTGGTCGGAACAGTGGAACTGAATTTTAAAAAGAATGGTTCTGTTCAGAATGAAAATGGGAAAATAATTTGTTCCAAACCCTGGTTATAATTGATGAAGTTAGGATAGCCTGAACATGTTATTTGGTTGGTGTCTCTAGCTTGAACAGATCAAGCGTTACTGTTGGTGTGATATTTTGTGCCAATTCATTTTTTTATAGTTTATAAAGGTTTTTAGAGAATTTGAAGTTAGGATAGCCTGAACGTTTTAAAGTTGTCTTATAGCTTGATTAACCAAGGAGCAGGACAATTTTGAATAGCAACCAGTGTATTCCTATGGATCTCATTCAAACCTATGTTAATTCATGCAAATGGTTAAAGTTCCAAAAGTTTACATTGTATCAAATATCCTTTGACAAGCAATCTAAGTTGGGCCAGTGTGAATATCTCAACATTACTTGTGCCAGGCCAAGAGTAAAAATCCAAAGATCCGTAGGCAGAGAAGGATTCACCCATTTCTCTAAAATGTGAAGTTAGTGAAATAGAAGTTTTAATAGATTCAGGGCAGCTCACTGTTCGTGAGCCATTCATGGCTAAACAATGTCAGTGCTACGGGGCTTTATTCATTTAGGTAGGTTACCTTTGCATTCTTGGGCACAGGGACTATGGTGGTCTGCTTGAAACACGGGCATTACAGACTCGGTCAGGTAGAGTTTGAAAATGTCAGTGAAACACTTG
This sequence comes from Oncorhynchus gorbuscha, assembly GCF_021184085.1. Lineage (NCBI taxonomy): Eukaryota > Metazoa > Chordata > Actinopteri > Salmoniformes > Salmonidae > Oncorhynchus > Oncorhynchus gorbuscha. The sequence continues at coordinate 34,472,840 of NC_060186.1, forward strand.
CCAGTTGGTCTGCGCATGCTGAGTACACACTCTGTTAATCCATCTGGCCCTCCGGCCTTGTGAATGTTGACCTGCTTAAAGGTCTTGCTCACATCGGTTACAGAGAAGGTGATATCACAGTCGTCCGGAACAGCTGGTGCTCTCATGCATTCTTCAGTGTTGCTTGCCTTGAAGCGAGCATAGAAGGCACTTAGCTCGTCTGGTAGGCTTGCGTCACTGGGCAGCTCGTGGCTGGGTTTCCCTTTGTAGTCCGTAATAGTTTGCAAGCCTTGCCACATCCTGCCAGCGTCATAGCCAGTGTAGTAGGATTCAATCTTAGTCCTGTATTCACACTTTGCCTGTTTGATGGTTCGTCTGAGGGCATAGCGGGATTTCTTATAAGTGTCTGAATTAGTGTCCTGCTCCATGAAAGCGGCAGCTCTAGCCTTTACCTCGATGCGAACACTGCCTGTAATCCATGGCTTCTGGTTGGGATATGTACTTACGGTCAACTGTGGGGACGATGTCGTCAATGCACTTATTGATGAAGCCGATGACTGAGGTGGTATACTCAATGCCATTGGATGAATCACGGAACATATTCCAGTCTGTGCTAGCAAAACAGTCCTGTAGCGTAGCATCCGCGTCATCTAACCAATTCCGTATTGTATGATTCACTGGTACTTCCTGCTTTAGTTTTTGCTTGTAAGCAGGAATCAGGAGGATAGAATTATGGTCAGATTTGCCAAATGGAGGGAGAGCTTTGTATGCATCTCTGTGTGGAGTAAAGGTTGTCTAGAAGTTTTTTCCCCTCTGGTTGCACATGTAACATGCTTGTAGAAATTAGGTAAAACAGATTTAAGTTTGCCTGCATTAAAGTCCCAGGCCACTAGGAGCGCCGGTTCTGGATGAGCATTTTCTTGTTTGCTTATGGCCTTATACAGCTCATTGAGTGTGGTCTTAGTGCCAGCATCAGTTTGTCGTGGTAAATAGACGGCTACGAATAATATCGATGAGAACTCTCTTGGTAGATAGTGTAGTCTACAGCTTATCATGAGGTACTCTACCTCAGGCAAGCAATACCGCAAGACTTCTTTAATATTAAACATTGCGCACCAACTGTTATTGAAAAATAGACACACATCCCCACCCCTCGTCTTACCAGACGTAGCTGCTCTGTCCTGTCAATGCACAGAAAACCCAGTCAGCTCTATATTTTCCGTGTTGTCGTTCAGCCATGACTCGGTGAAACAAAATATATTACAGTTTTTATTGTCCTGTTGGTAGGATAGTCTCAACCTCAGATCGAGTTTTCCAGTGATTGCACGTTGGCCAATAGAACCCGATGGTAATGTTGATTTATTAACTCGCTTATGAATCCTAACAAGGCACCCCGACCTTCCCCCTCTGTATCTCCGCCTTTTCTTCACGCAAATGACTGGGATTTGGGCCTGGTCTCCGGAGTGTAGTATATCCTTTGCGTCGGACTCATTTAAATAAAAAATCTTTGTCCAGTTCGAGGCCTCCGTCACTCTTGACCATCAAACTGTGCATATCCTAAATGGAAAACATAGTATATTACTAATCAGGAGGGTGAAGAAATTCGGCTTGTCACCAAAAGCACTCACAAACTTCTACAGATGCACAATCGAGAGCATCCTGTCGGGCTGTATCACCGCCTGGTATGGCAACTGCTCCGCCCACAACCGTAAGGCTCTCCAGAGGGTAGTGAGGTCTGCACAACGCATCACCAGGGGCAAACTACCTGCCCTCCAGGACACCTACACCACCCGATGTCACAGGAAGGCCATAAAGATCATCAAGGATAACAACCACCCGAGCCACTGCCTGTTCACCCCGCTAATCATCCAGAAGGCGAGATCAGTACAGGTGCATCAAAGCTGGGACCGAGAGACTGAAATACAGCTTCTATCTCAAGGCCATCAGACTGTTAAACAGCCACCACTAACATTGAGTGGCTGCTGCCAACACACTGACTCAACTCCAGCCACTTTAATAATGGGAATTTATGTAAAATATATCACTAGCCACTTTAAACAATGCTACATAATATAATGTTTACATAACCTACATTATTTATCTCATATGTTTACGTATATACTGTACTCTATCATCTACTGCATCTTTATGTAATACATGTATCTCTAGCCACTTTGAACTATGCCACTTTGTTTACATACTCATCTCATATGTATATACTGTACTCGATACCATCTACTGCATCTTGCCTATGCCGCTCTGTACCATCACTCATTCATATATCTTTATGTACATATTCTTTATCCCTTTACACTTGTGTGTGTATAAGGCAGTAGTTTTTGAATTGTTAGCTCGATTACTCGTTGGTTATTACTGCATTGTCGGAACTAGAAGCACAAGCATTTCGCTACACTCGCATTAACATCTGCTAACCATGTGTATGTGACAAATAACATTTGATTTGATTTGATTTACCAGGGTTGGGCTCAATTCAGATTTTAATTGAAAATGCCTCAAATTCCAATTAAAATCTTGAGTTTGAATTGAAGTGGTCAACAAGATATCAAATTTTTATTAAAGTAAATGGAATTTATTTTATTGAAATTCCTATTGTTTGGGCAGAGACATAAGGATCTATTCATTATATCCAGTATCTCTGACTGAATTAAATGCTACTTCCTGTCACTCAAACTCTATATCCTGTGGCCAATTCAATTCGAATGAGTCCATTTCAAAATTCTGAATAGAGCCCAACCCTGATTAATAATGTTTTATTTAAAAGTATGTTCTGTTAAACACTGGTTGAAACTTACCTGCAAGACATGGAACCAACACAAGGGAATGCTTATTTTTCTGGAGGTAGTCTTCAATGAAGCACTCTCTTGGCTGTCTCAGAATGTATATCTCCCTTTCCACTCTTTGGTCCTGCTCTTTTCTCTGACTTGAGTCGATGGAGAGTAACCAACCACAGTCGCTCTATTGGGTTGCTTTCTTGGCCTGTAAATGCTGCGTTTAGGTGAGGGACGCAAAAACCGTCATACCTGTTGGCATAGCGGGATAAAAAAGCAAGAAAGAGGGTGATGGCAAAAGCAAGCCAGTGCGATGGTATGTATTGCTATGGTATATTAAACAACACTACAGCAGGAAAAATATGACTTTGGCGGAAAGTCCTGTCTGCCGTGGCGGCATTCACCGCCAGCCTCAACAGTATTTATCGTCGTGCTCTCATTGAAAACAATGACATCCGGTTTGCCGTTTACCTCGTGCCATGTTATGTAAACGCGGCATGTGTTTGATTTGATTTGAAATTGAAGTTACTGAAAAATAGCCTTCTCTAAATTAAAGCATACAGTACTTTACTACCACTGTGTCTGTAAAATTAAGCTATTTTATTTCATGAATACTGCCAAAGATATATTGATGTACTGACAAGATACATGTTGACAGTATATCAAGTTGTCCGTTTTGTCACCAAAGCCCAATATACTACCCACCACTGCGACCTGTATGCTCTCGTTGGCTGGCCCTCGCTACATATTTGTCGCCAAACCCACTGGCTCCAGGTCATCTAAAAGTATTTGTAGGTAGGGCTCCGCCTTATCTCAGCTCACTGGTCACCATAGCAATACCCACCCGTAGCACGCGCTCCAGCAGGTATATTTCACTGGTCATCCCCAAAGCCAACACCACCTTTAGCCACCTTTCCTTCCAGTTTTTTGCTGCCAATGACTGGAACGAATTGCAAAAATTATTACTGAAGCTAGAGACATATCTCCCTCACTAGCTTTAAGTGTCAGCTGTAAGAGCAGCTTACCGATCGCTGCAGCTCCATCTGTAAATTGCCCATCCAACCAACTACCTACCTACCTCATCCCCATATTTGTTTTTCTACTCTTTTGCACATCAGTATTTTCTAATTGCACATATCACTCCAGTGTAAATTGCTAAATTGTAATTACTTCACCACTATTGGCCTATTTAATGCCTTACCTCTTTAATTCATTTTGCACACACTGTATATTGCTTTTTCTATTGTGTTGTTTTTGTCGCAATGCTTTGCTTCATCTTGGCCATGTCGCAGTTGTAAATGACAACTTGTCTCAACTGGCCTACCTGGTTAAATAAAGGTGGAATTAAAAATGTCTCTCCTTAACCTAACACTGGGGAGTTACAAAGCAGCAGAGGGCTGTCTAGCTTCCTATTCTTTCTTTGGATTGGTGGATACATCTCATTATTGTAATCATTTTTTGAATATTCAATGAGTGTTGGTGACATAAACCACCTATATTCAATGAAGAGAAATGGTCGGAATATGCATCGAAACAACTTCTATTCGATCAAATAACCATTGTTTTTGTTGACCAAATACGACACTCATTGACCATACAAATAGTCCTTGCTTGATGGACGAAAAACGTCACCTGCTGGAGGGAGACAGATTTTCCGGAGAGTCTTCCTCATACACTTCATTGCACATGATTTACAGATGCCTTCATAAGATTAGTACACTCCCTTCTAAAAACACATTGACATAGCATGAATTAATATATTACAACTAATAATAAGCTAACATGCATGTTATGAGTTTTGGACCACTGTTCCTGGACTTTTCTCAGTTTAGCCAGTCTGTCATCAAAGTGAGAAAGCCTCTTTTAAAAGAACATTAGCAAGAGCAACTAGCGAGCTATGACTCTGGTCAAAACCCACTGTTAAGCTTACCCACTAATGGCAGATAAAAAATAATTAAAGAAAACCTCAATGTAGCCTATAGATATGAATTGCACAAGAATGTATACATTTATGGATTTTTTTATGCATTGTTTTCTCTTTATTCAACCCACCCGCCCTTCATTCACAAAATATTTCATGACCCTAAACCCCCGCTCACGTGTTAATGCAAGGTGTAAGTAACCAGGCCTTCTTACATGACAGGATAGTCAGAGGAGTAGGCTAAAGTGCATACAACTCAAAATACCACATTTAAACTGACTGTATATCCCTTTTGTTTTATCTTACAGATGGAGTTTTGGTATAGGTATAAGAGTGAGTACCGTATTGCTTCATTAGATTATTTTCAGTTTTGAAAATATCAGAAATCCGCATTGTCACTTAAAAGGAACGCTTGTGATGAGATGTCTCTGTATGAATTGTGAATTAGATCTAAATCCTTGCCACTACAACCCATGTAAGAATGGAGGAATCTGCACCATCGATCGGGATGGATACCTCTGTCTGTGTCCCCCACGCTACGATGGGAAAACCTGTGCAATAGGTATGGTTTTACTCAGTCATAATACATCTGTTTTCCTGTGTCTATAAACTCTCACCTCCTGAATTACATGACCCTGGACCTCCCAGTCATAGACTGGAATCCACACTGAATATTGCTTTGTTACAGGACTGGTGCCGTTCACACTGGCACGTCTACAACAGAGGTGGCAAATGGGAGGGAATATAGGAGGTTGCAATGGCATAAATGGAACGGTATCGAACATATGACTCTGTTCCATTCCAGTCATTAAAATGAGCCCATCCTCCTATAGCTCATCCCACTATAGCTAATCCCACCAGCCTCCTCTGGTCTACAATCATTGTACAACACGTCCCAACTGTTGTGGCACGGCAGATTATTTTGTGAATGTAACCTCACTGGACAATTTACAGGACAGTTGTTGGAAAACCACTTGCAGAAGTTACTGTACAACCCTTTTCGTAGTTGAATGAGTGTAATGTGAACTCTCCACATTGCTTTCACATTTTGCTCCCATCTAAGGGAAAACCAACATATTACAAAAGTATTCAGACCCCATTATTCAAAATTATTTTTATCTATTAATCTACACACAATACCCAATAATAACATTGCAAACAGATTTTTGGGAAATCAAAATTATAATACGTATTTAGACCCTTTACTCAGTACTTTGTTGAAGCACCTTTGGCAGCGATTACAGCATTGAGTATTCTTGGGTATGACCCAACAAGCGTAGCACACCTGTATTTGGAGAGTGTCTCCCATTCTTCTCTGCAGATCCTCTCAAGCTCTGTCTGGTTGGATGGGGAGCTTCGCTGCACAGCTATTTTCAGGTCACTCCAGAGATGTTCGATTGGGTTCAAGTCCGTTTCAAGTCCGGCTGTGCCACTCAAGGACATTGAGACTTGTCCCAAAGCCACTTCTGCGTTGCCTTGGCTGTATGCTTAGGGTCGTTGTCCTGTTGGAAGGTGAACCTTCGCCCCAGTCTGAGGTCATGAGCACTCTTGAGCAGGTTTTCATCAAGGATCTCTGTATTTGCGCCGTTCATCTTTCCCTCGATCTTTCCCACAGTCCCTGCCGCTGAAAAACATCCCCACAGCATGAAGCTGTCACCACCATGCTTCACCATAGGGATGGTGCCACGTTTACTCCAGACGTGACGCTTGGCATTCAGGCCAAATAGTTCAATCTTGGTTTCATCAGACCAGATGAGTCTTTCAGGTGCCTTTTAACTGAGTAGTGGCTTCCGTCTGGACATTGTAACAAAGGCCTGATTGCTAGAGTGCTGCACAGATGGTTGTCCTGTCAGTGTGACCATCCGGTTCTTGGTCACCTCCCTGACCAAGGCCCTTCCCCCCCGATTGCTCAGTTTGGCCGGGCGGCCAGCTCTACGTAGAGTCTTGGTGGTTCAAAACTTCTTCCATTTAAGAATGATGAGGCTGCTGTGTTCTTGGGGACCTTCAATTCTGTAGAAATGTTTTGGTAACCTTCCCCAGATCTGTGCCTCACCACAATCCTGTCTCTTTCGGACAAATCCTTTGTCATAGCTTGATTCTTGTTCTGACATGCACTGTTTAGAATAAGGCTGTAACGTAACAAAATATGGAAAAAGTCCAGGGGTCTGAATGCCCTATCTAAACAATAGAATTGTTTATAAAACTCGCTGGCAAACTAATTACTGTACTTATAGTAGGAGGTATTTGTACGCTAATTTTGATTGATACTGTAGGATCCTTCAGGTTAAAAAAAGAAGAGCTAATTGCCTGCTCAATAAAATACAATTTAGGAGTCAATTCTTTTCTACTCTTCTAATACCACAAAATGGCCATTCTGTTGAAACTTGTTCTGTTCCCCCAGAGGTGTTTGAGTGCCAGTTTAAGAATGGTGGCTGTCTACATTACTGCACCAACCAGGAGCGCACCACAGGGGTCCAGTGCAGCTGTGCAGAGGGCTACCAGTTAGATGAGGACGGCAAGACCTGCTCTGAAGCAGGTAGACAAAGCACTGAAAAACAAATCACCTATTTCTTTACAGTCTCTAGAGGCATATGCTCTGGATAGTTATGGTTTTCCTGTACTGTACATTTTCATTGCCAGTGGCGTTCCCTTGTGGGAAGAAGCAGAGTGAGGCTTCCCTGCATCGCTCTCTGCTGGACGAGTCCGAGGCCTTGACCCTCCGCAACTCTGACGGGAACCTCAACATCTCCATGGAGGTAGAAGGGAACTCAACTTCCAGACTCTCTGGGATTAACTCAACCCAGCCAGGTGGGAACAGCACTGAATACATGGAGGGTGTTAATGAAGACAACCGGATAGTGGGAGGACAGCTGGAGAGGCAGGGAGGAAGCCCATGGCAGGTAGGCCTACAACACAGAGCGACGAGGTGGCATTATTTTTTATAAATACAGTACCAGTCAAGAGTTTGGGGACACCTACTCATTAAAGGGTGTTAATTTTTTTATTATTGTAGAATAATAGTGAAGACATCAAAACTATGAAATAATGTAGTAACCAATAAAGTGTTAAAGTATTTTATATTTGAGATTCTACAAAGTAGCCACCCTTTGCCTTGATAGCTTTGCACACTTGTGGCATACTCTCAAACAGCTTCAGGAGGTAGTCACCTGGAATGAATTTAAATTAACAGGTTTCTTTCTTCTACTTTCTTTGCTCAATCAGTTGTCTTGTGACAAGGTAGGGTGGAATATAGAAGATAGCCCTATTTGGTAAAAGACCAAGTCCATATTATGGCAAGAACAGCTCAAATAAACAAAGCGAAACGACAATACATCATTACTTTAAGACGTAGGTCAGTCAATTTGGAAAATTTCAAGAACTTTGAAAGTTTCTTCAGGTGCAGTCACAAGAACCATCAAGCGCTATGTTGAAACTGTCTCTCATGAGGACTGCAACAGGAAAGGAAGACGCAGAGTTACATCTGCTGCAGAGGAGAAGTTCATTCCAGAAATGGCAGCTCAAACAAAGTTCAAGTAACAGACACATATCAGCATCAACTGTTCAGAGGAGACTGTGTGAATCAGGCCTTAATGGTCAAATTGCTGCAAAGAAACCACCACTAAAGGACACCGATAATAATAAGAGACTTGCTTGGGCCAAGAAACACAAGCAATGGACATTAGACTGGTGTAAATCTGTCCTTTGGCCTGATGAGTCCAAATTTGAGATTTTTGGTTCCAACCGCCGTGTCTTTGAGACGCAGTGTAGGTGAACGGATGATTGCCACATGGAGTAGGTGTGATGTTGTGGGGGTGCTTTGCTGGTGACACTGTAGGTGATTTATTTAGAATTCAAGGCACACTTAACCAGCATGGCTACCACAGTATTATGCCAACCCATCTGGTTTGCGCTTCAGTGGGACATTTGTTTTTCAACAGGACAATGACCCAAAACACACCTCCAGGCTGTGCAAGGGCTATTTGACCAAGGAGAATAATGGAGTGCTGCATCAGATGACCTTGCCTCCACAATCACCCGACCTAAACCCAAATGAGATGGTTTGGGATGAGTCAGCTGCTTTTCCTTCACTCTGCAGTCCAACAAGGGCTCAGCATCTGTGGAAACTCAAGACTGTTGGAAAAGTATTCCTCATGAAGCTGGTTGAGAGAATGCCAAGACTGTGCAAAGCTGTCATCAAAGCAAAGGGTGGCTACTTTAAATAATCTAAAATATTATTATTTGTTTAACACTTTCTTGGTTACTACATCAAATGTTGTTTGTCACATGTACCACATACAAAAGGGTGTTAGTGAAGTGCTTACTTACAAGTCCTTAACCAACAATGCAGTTGAAGAAAAATATGTGTTAAGAAATGATTTACTAAAATAAACTGAAATTATTATTTACGAAAATAAAAACAGAAGTGAATCTTTGTACAGGGGGTACCGGTACAGAGTCAATCTGCGGGGGCACAGGTTTGGTCGAGGTAATATGTACATGTAGGTAGAGGTAAAGTGACTATGCATGACTAATAAACAGAGAGTAGCAGCAGCATAAACATGGTGGTGGGAGGGACAATGCAAATAGTCTGAGTAGCAAATTGATTAGCTGTTAAGGAGTCTTATGGCTTGGGGTAGAAGCTTTTAAGAAGCATTTTGGGCCTAGACTTAGCGCTCCGGTACCGCTTGCCATGCCGTAGCGTGGGCAATTTTTAGGGCCTACTTCTGACACCGCCTGGTATAGAGGTCCTTGATGGCAGGAAGTTTGGCCCCAGTGATGTACTGGTCCGTACGCACTGCACTCTGTAGTGCCTTGAGGTCGGAGGCCGAGCAGTTGCCATACCAGGCAGTGATGCAACCAGCCAGGATGTTCTCGATGGTGCAGCTGTCGAACATTTTGAGGATCTGAGGATCCATACCAAAGTCTCCTCAGGGGGAATAGAGTTCCGGTTCCGGTTGGAGCGAGTGGTCGCATCTGCACTTCGCTCCCGCGGGTAGTATAACTTTTTCATTATATTTCATTATAGCACAACGGTTTGATTTGTCTAATCTTAGCAATTTCTTCTCAGCTAGCTACATAGCAGTCTTTGTATCAAAGATAATTGCGTAATTATCGCATTTCGCCGTCCTAACGTAGTCTTCACTAGCCAGCTAGCTAACGTCCACTGATTAGCTGCACTGGAGAAACTATTACACTCAACTGAACGACTTGATTAGTGTAGTGTTAGCTAGCTACATAGCTGTCTTTGCTGTCTTCGTATCATCGTATCCAAGATAATTGTGTAGTTTAGGTTTAGAGTGTGTAGTCTTAGAGTGATTATCTTAATTTACCGAGGTTAGCTAGCCAGCTATTTGTCGTCCTTAACGTAGGTGACTCTGCTAGCTAGCCAACGCTAGCCAACGTCTTCTGTATAGAACTCAACAACCCGGTCGCATTCACAGGTAGTATCACATTTTCACTTCATTTCATTACAGTACAACGGTTTGATTTGTTTGATCGTAGCTAGCTACATAGCTAGCTACATAGCCGTCTTTGTATCAAAGATAATTGTGTAGTCTAGAGCGATTTTCTAGGTTCGCTAGCCAACTATTGTCGTTCTTTTAACGCAACGTAACGTAAACAACACTGATATCTAGCCAGCTAGCCCCCGAATAGCAACACTGCAGAAACTATTACACTCAACGGAACGACTTGATTAGTGTAGTGTCAACAACGCACCCACTGCCAGCTGGCCTACTTCAGCAGTACTGTATCATTTTAATCATTTTAGTCAATAAGATTCTTGCTACGTAGCTTAACTTTCTGAACATTCGAGACGTGTAGTCCACTTGTCATTCCAATCTCCTTTGCATTAGCGTAGCCTCTTCTGTAGCCTGTCAACTATGTGTCTGTTTATCCCTGTTCTCTCCTCTCTGCACAGACCATACAAACGCTCCACACCGCGTGGCCGCGGCCACCCTACTCTGGTGGTCCCAGCGCGCACGACCCACGTGGAGTTCCAGGTCTCCGGTAGCCTCTGGAACTGCCAATCTGCGGTCAACAAGGCAGAGTTCATCTCAGCCTATGCCTCCCTCCAGTCCCTCGACTTCTTGGCACTGACGGAAACATGGATCACCACAGACAACACTGCTACTCCTACTGCTCTCTCTTCGTCCGCCCACGTGTTCTCGCACACCCCGAGAGCGTCTGGTCAGCGGGGTGGTGGCACCGGGATCCTCATCTCTCCCAAGTGGTCATTCTCTCTTTCTCCCCTTACCCATCTGTCTATCGCCTCCTTTGAATTCCATGCTGTCACAGTTACTAGCCCTTTCAAGCTTAACATCCTTATCATTTATCGCCCTCCAGGTTCCCTCGGAGAGTTCATCAATGAGCTTGATGCCTTGATAAGCTCCTTTCCTGAGGACGGCTCACCTCTCACAGTTCTGGGCGACTTTAACCTCCCCACGTCTACCTTTGACTCTTTCCTCTCTGCCTCCTTCTTTCCACTCCTCTCCTCTTTTGACCTCACCCTCTCACCTTCCCCCTACTCACAAGGCAGGCAATACGCTCGACCTCATCTTTACTAGATGCTGTTCTTCCACTAACCTCATTGCAACTCCCCTCCAAGTCTCCGACCACTGCCTTGTATCCTTTTCCCTCTCGCTCTCATCCCACACCTCCCACACTGCCCCTACTCGGATGGTATCGCGCCGTCCCAACCTTCGCTCTCTCTCCCCCGCTACCCTCTCCTCTTCCATCCTATCATCTCTTCCCTCCGCTCAAACCTTCTCCCACCTATCTCCTGATTCTGCCTCCTCAACCCTCCTCTCCTCCCTCTCTGCATCCCTTGACTCTCTATGTCCCCTATCCTCCAGGCCGGCTCGGTCCTCCCCTCCCGCTCCGTGGCTCGATGACTCATTGCGAGCTCACAGAACAGGGCTCCGGGCAGCCGAGCGGAAATGGAGGAAAACTCGCCTCCCTGCGGACCTGGCATCCTTTCACTCCCTCTCTACATTTTCCTCCTCTGTCTCTGCTGCTAAAGCCACTTTCTACCACGCTAAATTCCAAGCATCTGCCTCTAACCCTAGGAAGCTCTTTGCCACCTTCTCCTCCCTCCTGAATCCTCCTCCCCCCCCTCCCTCTCTGCAGATGACTTCGTCAACCATTTTGAAAAGAAGGTCGACGACATCCGATCCTCGTTTGCTAAGTCAAACGACACCGCTGGTTCTGCTCACACTGCCCTACCCTGTGCTCTGACCTCTTTCTCCCCTCTCTCTCCAGATGAAATCTCGCGTCTTGTGACGGCCGGCCGCCCAACAACCTGCCCGCTTGACCCTATCCCCTCCTCTCTTCTCCAGACCATTTCCGGAGACCTTCTCCCTTACCTCACCTCGCTCATCAACTCATCCCTGACCGCTGGCTACGTCCCTTCCGTCTTCAAGAGAGCGAGAGTTGCACCCCTTCTGAAAAAACCTACACTCGATCCCTCCGATGTCAACAATTACAGACCAGTATCCCTTCTTTCTTTTCTCTCCAAAACTCTTGAACGTGCCGTCCTTGGCCAGCTCTCCCGCTATCTCTCTCTGAATGACCTTCTTGATCCAAATCAGTCAGGTTTCAAGACTAGTCATTCAACTGAGACTGCTCTCCTCTGTATCACGGAGGCGCTCCGCACTGCTAAAGCTAACTCTCTCTCCTCTGCTCTCATCCTTCTAGATCTATCGGCTGCCTTCGATACTGTGAACCATCAGATCCTCCTCTCCACCCTCTCCGAGTTGGGCATCTCCGGCGCGGCCCACGCTTGGATTGCGTCCTACCTGACAGGTCGCTCCTACCAGGTGGCGTGGCGAGAATCTGTCTCCTCACCACGCGCTCTCACCACTGGTGTCCCCCAGGGCTCTGTTCTTGGCCCTCTCCTATTCTCGCTATACACCAAGTCACTTGGCTCTGTCATAACCTCACATGGTCTCTCTTATCATTGCTATGCAGACAACACACAATTAATCTTCTCCTTTCCCCCTTCTGATGACCAGGTGGCGAATCGCATCTCTGCATGTCTGGCAGACATATCAGTGTGGATGACGGATCACCACCTCAAGCTGAACCTCGGCAAGACGGAGCTGCTCTTCCTCCCGGGGAAGGACTGCCCGTTCCATGATCTCGCCATCACGGTTGACAACTCCATTGTGTCCTCCTCCCAGAGCGCCAAGAACCTTGGCGTGATCCTGGACAACACCCTGTCGTTCTCAACCAACATCAAGGCGGTGGCCCGTTCCTGTAGGTTCATGCTCTACAACATCCGCAGAGTACGACCCTGCCTCACACAGGAAGCGGCGCAGGTCCTAATCCAGGCACTTGTCATCTCCCGTCTGGATTACTGCAACTCGCTGTTGGCTGGGCTCCCTGCCTGTGCCATTAAACCCCTTCAACTCATCCAGAACGCCGCAGCCCGTCTGGTGTTCAACCTTCCCAAGTTCTCTCACGTCACCCCGCTCCTCCGTTCTCTCCACTGGCTTCCAGTTGAAGCTCGCATCCGCTACAAGACCATGGTGCTTGCCTACGGAGCTGTGAGGGGAACGGCACCTCAGTACCTCCAGGCTCTGATCAGGCCCTACACCCAAACAAGGGCACTGCGTTCATCCACCTCTGGCCTGCTCGCCTCCCTACCACTGAGGAAGTACAGCTCCCGCTCAGCCCAGTCAAAACTGTTCGCTGCCCTGGCCCCCCCAATGGTGGAACAAACTCCCTCACGACGCCAGGACAGCGGAGTCAATCACCACCTTCCGGAGACACCTGAAACCCCACCTCTTTAAGGAATACCTAGGATAGGATAAGTAATCCCTCTCACCCCCCCCCCCCTTAAGTTTTAGATGCACTATTGTAAAGTGACTGTTCCACTGGATGTCATAAGGTGAATGCACCAATTTGTAAGTCGCTCTGGATAAGAGCGTCTGCTAAATGACTTAAATGTAAATGTTAAATGTTTGATCGTGACCTCTTCAAGACTGTATTGGTGTGTTTGGACCATGTTAGTTTGTTGGTGATGTAGACACCAAGGTACTTGAAGCTCTCAACCTGCTCCACTACAGCCCCATCAATGAGAATGGGGTCGTGCTCGGTCCTCCTTTCCTGTAGTCCACAATCTTCTCCTTTGTCTTTATCACTTTGAGGGAGAGGTTGCTATCCTGGCACCACACTACCAGGTCTCTGACATCCCTATAGGCCATCTCATCCTTGTCGGTGATCAGGCCTTCCACTGTTGTGTCGTCGGAAAACTTAATGATGGTGTTGGAGTCGTGCTTGGCCATAGTCATGGGTGATCAGGGTGTACAGGAGGGGACTGAGCAAGCACCCCTGAGGGGCACCTGTGTTGAGTTTCAGCGTAGCAGTTGTGATGTTGCCTACCCTTACCACCTGGGGGTGGCCCGTCCGGAGGTCCAGGATCCAGTTGCAGAGGGAAGTGTTTAGTCCCAGGGTCCTTAGCTGAGTTGAGAGCACTATGGTGTTGAACGCTGAGCTGTAATCAATTAATAGCATTGTCACGTAGGTGTTCCTTTTATGCAGGTGGGAAAGGGCAGTGTAGAGTGCAAGAGAGATTGCATATGTGGATTTGTTGGGGCGGTATTCAAATTAGTGGGTTTAGGGTTTCTGGAGTGGGTCTAGGGTTTCTGGGATAATGGTGTTATGAGCCATGCATGACCAGCCAGTCCATGGCTACAGACGTAAGTACACTAGGTTAGTAGTCATTTAGGCAGGTTACATTGGTCTGCTTGAAACATATTACAGACTCAGTGACAGGTTGAAAATGTCAGTGAAGACACCTGCCAGTTGGTCAGCGCATGCTCAGAGTACACGTCCTGGTAATCCGTCTGGCCCCGCGGCCTTGTGAATGTTGACCTGTTTAAAGGTCTTACATCTGCTGCGGAAAGGGTGATCACACAGTTGTCCAGAACTGCTGATGCTCTCATGCATGCTTCAGTGTTGCTTGCCTCTAAGCGAGCATAGAAGTTATTTAGCTCATCTGGTAGGCTCGTGTCACTGGGCAGCTCTCGGCTGTGCTTCCCTTTGTTGTCCGTAATAGTTTGCAAGCCCTACCATGTCGGACGAGCATCAGTGTAGTATGTTTCAATCTTAGTCCTGTATTGACGCTTTGTTTGATGGTTTGTCGGATTTCTTATAAGCGTCCGGGTTAGAGTCCCGCTCCTTGAACGCGGCAGCTCTACCCCTTAGCTCAGTGCTGATGCTCCCTGTCATCCATGGCTTCTGGTAAGTACGTGCAGTGACTGTGGGGATGACATCATCGATGCACTTATTGATGAAGCCAGTGACTGATGTGGTGTACTCAACGCCATCGGAAGTATCCCGGAACATATTCCAGTCTGTGCTAGTAAAACAGTCCTGTAGCTTAGCATCTGCATCATCTGACCACTTCCTTATTGAGCAAGTCACTGGTAGTTCCTACTTTAGTTTTTGCTTGTAAGCAGGAATCAGGAGGATAGCGTGATGGTCAGATTGGCCAAATGGAGGGGGAGGGAGAGCTTTGTAGCATCTCTGTGTGTGTGTGGAGTAAAAGTGGTCTAGAGTATTTTTTCCTCTGGTTGCACATGTAACATGCTGGTAGAAATTAGGTCAAATGGATTTAATTTTCCCTGCATTAAAGTGCCCGGCCATTAGGAGCGCCTCCTCTGGGTGAGCATTTTCTTGATTGCTTATGGCCTTACACAGGTCGTTGAGTGCAGTCTTAGTGCCAGCATCGGGTTTGCGGTGGTAAAAAGACAGCTACGAAAAAATGTGATCTACAGCTTATCATGAGATACTCTACCTCAGGCGAGCAAAACTGAGACTTCCTTAATATTAGATTTTGTGCACCAAATAGACAGACCGTCACCCCTAGTCTTACCGGAGGTGACTGTTCTATCTTGCCGATGGACCAAAAACCCAGCCAGCTGCATGTTATCCATATCGTTGTTTAGCCACAACTTGATGAAACATACAATTTTAATGTCCCGTTAGTAAGATAGTCTTGATTGGAGCTCTACTGACACAATCCTGTGGCACTGCAGGCACTAATCTCAGAAATCATAATGCATGTAGTGTATGATGATGACAATAGTGTTTGTGGCAGGCCCCTAATACTAGTCCTACCTGTTCCATGTCCCTGCAGGTCATGCTCTGGAGGGAGGATGGGTATGGCTTCTGCGGGGGAACTCTGATCAGTCAGCGGTGGGTGGTCAGTGCCGCACACTGCATGCAGGAAACCCCTGACCATGTGACTATCGGTGAGGCTGTGTGATCCACTGTTTAGAAGTAGTGAGCATACTGTCAAATGCTCTAGCAGTTTGAGTGTCCGTTGAGTTTTTTTACTCTGAGAATTAGAACCTAACACAATGAAAGCTTAACCAAGTTCTCCCAGGGGGTCAATACAGCTGCATCAGATGACATTTCACACAAGCACTGATATTTAACCCTTCCTTCGGAGTCTCCTGCACATCTGAACAGCCAATGCATCTGTTGCTAGACAGAACCTTGGTGATATCTGTTCTTCCTCTGACCTCTACCCCAAAGTGCTCACTCCTCCCAAACTCACAGCTGTCATGGTTCCTGGTACCAGACTGTCTCTTCTCCTCCCAGAGGATCCCTCCTGGCTAACAAAAACATATCCTGACATAATGTCAATGTCATACATTACCCACTCTCCCCTAGTGACATGAATAAGTATATTTCATATTCTCAGAACTCAACAAGTGCAACATGTTGATGAGCCATTGTGCCCGTTTAAACTGTCTGTCTGTGTTTTACAGGGGACTATGACAAGCGACGTCCCGACCCAAACGAGCAGAAGATCAAAGTGGCGAAGGTCGTCGTCCACCCTCACTTCCATGACTACACCTTCGATAGCGACATTGCTCTCATCTACCTCTCTGCCCCTGTGGTGCTGAGCCCTGTGGCGGTGCCCGCCTGCCTTCCCAATGGTCAGCTGGCCCACCACCTCCAGAGGGAGGATGTGAGGGGCTTGGTCACAGGCTGGGGCGCCACACAGTACCTGGGGCGCTCCTCACGCTTCCTGAGGAAAGTCGCTCTGCCCGTGGTCGACCAGCAGAAGTGCATCCGCTCCACGGAGCAGGTCATCACAGACAACATGTTCTGCGCGGGCTACCTGGAGGCCAGCTTGGATGCCTGCAGTGGGGACAGTGGGGGTCCCTTTGTGGTCAACTATCGCGGGACCTGGTTCCTCACAGGGGTGGTGAGCTGGGGGGAGAAGTGTGCCGCCAAGGGGAAGTATGGCATCTACACCCGGCTAGGGAACTACCTGCATTGGATACAAGATACTATAGAAAGGCAGGCGCATAACAGTTCACATACCTGAGGTGCAGCTCGGAGACAATCCCAATTCATTCCCTACCCCTTGGCGCTTTGATTATCTGAAGGGTCTGGATAGGTGCAAGCAGTTTAGTGGTGGCGCTTCTACCATATTGCTTACACACCTGCAAAGATCAAAGGGTTAGGGACAAGGAACAAATTGGGAGTGGCTGATAATGAATTCCAAGTCAATCCCTAGCCCCTAAACAATTTATGTAGATTTTAATTGCCCTCCGCATTAAATTGCCTTCTGAGGAGGAATTTAAACCATATAGGGTACAACTGTCCAATCCATTTAGCTCTACAGAAATGCACAAGTTATGGAATGAGTTGCATCAGGGGGTTCAGAAGATAGTTCAGAGGATACACTGCAACAGAGCGTTCAGATAACTGCATATCATGTCAGAACATTGCAGATAGAAATGCAATTAATAGAGCTTCAACAAGTTAGTTACCTTATTTCATTTTATTGTGAATAACATATTACAAGTTAAAGATTTGACCACATACAAACTGTGCATATTGTTAATCAGGTATAATTTGGTTCCCAGAGCACTTTCAGTTTCCCTGCCCCATTAAAAACAATGTACCCCCAAGTAATGCAACGTTTTAGGACTGTTATTGAAACTGAACAATACATGTGTTGCAATAAGTAGTTTGAATTATTTCACTCAAATCAATGAGTCATGTTTTTAAGACATCAACAGTAGTGAAATTAAATTGATATAGTTCAAGGCCTTAGGTAACCTTTCTCAAATAAAGAAGAGAAATCAAGAGATCTGGTGAAACCCTCTTTATTATGAAAGTAACTTCAGAACCAACCAGCACACAGTGAAGACACACAGGCAAGCTCCTAAGTCTGTCCAGCTTCTTCAGAAACAAAGTAAAACAATGAAGGCCTAATGTATATTCAATATGGAGCAATTGCAATTTAAGGGCAATGTTTGGTAAACGCTAAATGTCTGCTCGCGCTACAATGTGAATCCTCCACACTCCGTATTGAATCTATCCCAGTCTAGAGGACCGAAGGCCAACCAGCCTGTGAATCCACACCACTATCATACATTCAGGCTGGGCTGAGGGGGTTTGTATAGGGAATGGTCCCATGTGCTTTAGCCAACTCTTCTAAACATTGTCATGCTAGTTAGAGGAGTTGGCTAAAGCACACAGAACTAGGACCCTGGCCCAAATCAAAGAAATAATTGCATTATTCTATCATCCCTTCCTTGGAATAATCACAGCTCTGAATTGAAACCTATGCTTTCTTGTAGCCAATCACTTCAAGAAAGTAATGATGAACAATTTGAACTGGGACCATGCTATAGGAGCAACATATAAAAAAGGATAAATAAAAAAAGTCTGAAAAAAACTATTAGTTTTAAAAATCAGAGGGGCATCCGGTTGCCCTGGACGCTGATTTTCACTGCGTGGCCCGTCTTCGTCATACGCTTGATGTCGGCAAAGCGACGCAACTGTTTGTCCACCCGTGACATGCCCTTCTTAACCGGGGCCTGGGAGACAGAGGGAAGAGGAGAGAATTAGTGAAGGGGAAAAAGTTAAACTACTCACTAAAACAGTGTTTCTTCGACAACATATATATATATATTTGCCGTAGTGGTAATATACTGTAGCACCACTATAAACCTAGCGAGTGAGGTTACCAAGACACAAGCACTCTTTTTGGAATCATGAAAATTGGAATGTTCTGCATTCGAAACCCTAGTATTTAAAACAACACTAAGTTGAATAGTAACACATTCCCCACGCCGGACACAGAAACTCAAGCGGCATGCTGGTATAGCCTAATGTCTTAAAACCAGCGTACTTATTCAATTATTAGGTGGCTGGCAACAGCATGCAGAGCCGTTTGACCTGGTGGGAGGGTTGCTCTCCTACCCAGGACCAGCAAGAGGCATGCAGGTGGCACTTACTGCCCCGTGTGGTGACAGTAGGTACTACAGGGGCATGCCATTGCCATCCACATTGATCTTCACCGCCATGATGCGCCGCTGTGACCTCTGCTGGGCAATGCGACGCTTGTGCTTTTCCAATCGGCTTATCCCTTTCTTAAAGCCTGTCTACAGTCGGGAACCAATCACATTCAACTCCTTACCATCCTTCCTTTACTGATGCCCAAGTAGTGACAAAACAGCTAACAAGCTACAATTCAGACCCAGTTCAGTCACACCTAAGGTAACATAACTAAAATATCAATTTCTAGGTCATGTCTAGAATGCAGGTCTGATGAGAAAATTATTGGTCTGGTCAAGACAGTCAAAATAAAGGGACAACTATCATGGGTCCTTCTCTCTGGCAGACAGATGGACAGCCAAACACTCACTGCTCTGGACTCGCTCTCCACGTTCCATTTGGGCCGCACAACGTAGTCCTTGTTGGATGGCATGGGCACCCTGGCTCGGGCACAGAACCCAGGGTCGCCTGGGCGCAGAGCTCTGTCGGGCAACAAACACAGGATGGGTGTCAGCGGAAAGCAACATACACAGACTCAAGACAGACATACAAAGGACTCAGCTACTCACTTCTCTTCTCCTGTCAGTACTTTCTCCAGGTCTCTATGAGGAGTCTGTCCCCCTGAGCTGTAGAGAGGGAGAGAGAGAGAGATACTGTCAACTCTCTCTGGTCCTGCTTAGGCCACACACAATTTACCAAATGTAAATGTTCAGCTACAGTAGCACTCTGCACACTGGTCTTAAGTCTTAACACATGCCATACTACCACTTCCCTGTTCTCAAAGGGTTCAGGTTTGAGAGTAGTAGCAAAGACAGGCAGAAACTGCTTCTTCAATAAAAATCCCAGATCACACTTATAGACGATGTCATGGCAACGTTGGCTAGCTAAGCTCATACGTAGAAACACGTCAGCGGTTCTAACCCTCTTCTCGCGCCGAACTACACATGCGCATCGTGTCGACCTTCAATGTACAATTCCGGCAAATTAATTACGGTCTTTGTTAGGAAGAAATGGTCTTCACACAGTTTGCAACGAGCCAGACAGCCCAAAATGCTGCATACAGTGGGGCAAAAAAGTATTTAGTCAGCCACCAATTGTGCAAGTTCTCCCACTTAAAAAGATGAGGCCTGTAATTTTCATCATAGGTACACTTCAACTATGACGGACAAAATGAGGAAACAAAATCCAGAAAATCACATTGTAGGATTTTTAATGAATTTATTTGCAAATTATAGTGGAAAATAAGAATTTGGTCAATAACAAAAGTTTCTTAATACTTTGTTATATACCCTTTGTTGGCAATGACAGAGGTCAAACATTTTCTGTAAGTCTTCACAAGGTTTTCACACTGTTGCTGGTATTTTGGCCCATTCCTTCATGCAGATATCCTCTAGAGCAGTGATGTTTTGGGGCTGTTGCTGGGCAACACGGACTTTCAACTCCCTCCAAAGATTTTCTATGGGGTTGAGATCTGGAGACTGGCTAGGCCACTCCAGGACCTTGAAATGCTTCTCCTTCGTTGCCCGGGCGGTGTGTTTGGGATCATTGTCATGCTGACAGACCCAGCCACGTTTCATCTTCAATGCCCTTGCTGATATAAGGAGGTTTTCACTCAAAATCTCACGATACATGGCCCCATTCATTCTTTCCTTTCTACGGATCAGTCGTCCTGGTCCCTCTGCAGAAACACAGCCCCAAAGCATGATGTTTCCACCCCCATGCTTCACAGTAGGTTTGGTGTTCTTTGGATGAAACTCAGCATTCTTTGTCCTCCAAACACGACGAGTTGAATTTTTACCAAAACATTTTCGTTTCATCTGACCATATGACATTCTCCCAATCTTCTTCTGGATCATCCAAATGCTCTCTAGCAAACTTCAGACGGGCCTGGTCATGTACTGGCTTAAGCAGGGGCACACGTCTGGCACTGCAGTATTTGAGTCCCTGGCGGCGTAGTGTGTTACTGATGGTAGGCTTTGTTACTTTGGTCCCAGCTCTCTGCAGGTCATTCACTTGGTCCCCCCGTGTGGTTCTGGGATTTTTGCTCACTGTTCTTGTGATCATTTTGACCCTACGGGGTGAGATCTTGCATGGAGCCCCAGATCGAGGGAGATTATCAGTGGTCTTGTATGTCTTCCAATTCCTAATAATTGCTCCCACAGTTGATTTCTTCAAACCAAGCTGCTTAGCTATTGCAGATTCAGTCTTCCCAGCCTGGTGCAGGTCTACAATTTTGTTTCTGGTGTCCTTTGACAGCTCTTTGGCCTTGGCCATAGTGGAGTTTGGAGCGTGACTGTTTGAGGTTGTGGACAGGTGTCTTTTATACTGATAACAAGTTCAAATAGGTAACAAGTTAATACAGGTAACAAGTGGAGGACAGAGGAGCCTCTTAAAGAAGAAATTTCAAGGCTGTGAGAGCCAGAAATCTTGCTTGTTTGTAGGTGACTAAATACTTCTTTGCCCCATTGTATACCCTGACTCCTCTTGCGTTCAGTGCAAGCAAAGTGACAATTTCCAAAGTTAATATTGCCTGCTATCATGAATTTATTTTAAATATGCAGGTTTAAAAAATATATACTTGTGTAAAAATATACTTGTGCATTTATGTTTATGGTTAGGTACATTGGTGCATTGATTGTGCTTTTTACATGAATGTGCTTTTGTTAAATCATCACCCGTTTAGTGAAGTGATTCGATGAGAATTTAACAGGCACCGCATTATATGCAACACAGGACAAGCTAGTTAAACTAGTGATTATGTTAAGATAAGTTTCATGTTAGCAAGCAACCTACCTTGGCTCCTTGCTGCACTCGTGTAACTGGTGGTCAGCCTGCCACACAGTCTCGTGGATTGCAATGTAAACGGCCATAATCAGCGTCCAAAAATGCCGATTTTTTAAAGCTATAACATCGGCCCCAATTAATCAGCCATGCCGATTAAATCGGTCGACCTCTAATAAAGACCCATGCACCAGAGGGGGAGAGCAACAATATTTTCTGACACGACATTTTGCCCTGCTTTGGTGGAATTCTTTGTTCTGTCTAGACTACATTACTCTTGAGTTCTGTATAACATTTAATGAAATAAGCTATAGCAAATAGGAAAATGACTCTTAATGTCACTTGTGTGCTGCCTGAACTGACTCAGTTCTTTAGGTTCTAACATAATACAGCATTGAACTATCAAAACATGATGCACAACCAAACAAAACATACAGGCTACACGAAGAAAAACTAAACACCCCAAAAAACGAGTTGTTCATTCCTCAGCTGGAGAGAGATGTCATTTGAAGAGCAAAACGATATGAAGAACACAAAGGGTAGGGTTAAGGTCAGCGAGAGGGCAAATGGCCAGACAACCTTCACTACTAACTGAGGGAAGCTATACTCTGCTTCATGCCAAGATCGAAACCCTGGCCCAGTGATCCATTTTAGCTTCTGACAGACATGGTTAGAGTTACAACAGCAAACACTGATCCAGCATGATTCAAATGAAGAGAATCTCCCACACAAACAATACATTTACAAAGTAGCCTTTCGAATCCCAAACAAAATGGAAAAAGAAACAAACTCAAAATTAAGCCACGGACACAACAAAGCCTCAGTAAAGCTAGGCTCAATTTGACTATCCTCTATACCAACAACTGTATCATCGTCTTTGTGTGTGTGGGGGGGGGGGGGACCTCAGGCATAACAACCTGGAGAGGTTGAAAATCTGACTGCAGCCAAAGTCATTCGGGAGGTGGAGCAACCATGCAACCACACTGAACCGGAGTTGCTGCGGGGAGAAGACATCCGGTTCCTTGGACCTATCCACCGTTTGGGGCTGACTGGGGGGAAGGGAAGGAGGGACCACATCGAGAAGTATAGACAGATGTCATGGAAAGAGGGGATTTGACAAACATGAGAATGACAGTGAAAGGAGGAGAGAGGACTGAAAAGTAGATGGAGGATTTGATAGGACAGTGGGACAATGAGCTGGAAAGGGTGGGAGGGGGTTGGTTGGAGTGAACACATCATGTCTCCAGTGATAATGTGAAACAACCGCATGTGTGTTTCAGGAGTATATTGTGTAACGAGTGTGTGGTACATCTACGCGTGTCAGGGTTTTCGTTAGTCGGCAATAGGCAGATGGAGAATAAATTAAGCAGATAAAAAAAGACCAGGAGAAAATAAATTCCATTGCAAAATAATGCTTTTTATTAAATTGATGGAAATACATTTGACTGTCATGCTTATCGGTCTATAGGTTCATTTGCATAATTTTATGGAATGAAATTGGCCCGTGTATTTTCATTAGTTGTTGGATAAATAAGATGCATGATGACTATCACACACGCACTGTCTATTTTTTGTGGGATTTCACCTGCAGTTCCTCAGCTGGAGTAAAACGTGGTTTTATATGCCCATTTATTGTGCAACAATTATAAATCCAGTTAAAAACAGTTCTGGGAGACGATTGAAATGCACTACCATTTTTATGTCTCAACTGGTAGTTGAAGCACGCATCCCATTCACCATTAAAGTGCAGGCAACAGGCTATCAGTGTGTCAACCACCACTTTACAATGTGAGCAGGGGGCAGTATGCATTTTTAAAACATACTTGTTTGAACCCTGAACATTTTATTACATTATGAGGTATGTCTTACCTTGCTTCAAAGTAGCCTATAGGCAAAATTCAACCATGTAAACATGGAGGAAATTATTTTATTAAAAAATACTTAACAGAAAAGAAAAAAAAGACACCAGTCTTAATGTCAACAGTGAAGCGGCGACTCCGGGATGCTGGCCTTCTAGGCAGAGTTGCAAAGAAAAAGCCATATCTCAGACTGGCCAATAAAAGAAAAGATTAAGATGGGCAAAATAACACAAACACTGGACAGAGGAACTCTGCCTAGAAGGCCAGCATCCCGGAGTCTCATCTTCACTGTTGAAGTTGAGACTGGTGTTTTGCAGGTACTATTTAATGAAGCTGCTAGTTGAGGACGTGTGAAATGTCTGTTTCTCAAACTAGGCCTCCCATTCCTCTTTCTATTCTGGTTAGAGCCAGTTTGCCCTGTTATGTGAAGAGAGAAGTACACAGCGTTGTACAAGATCTTCAGTTTCTTGGCTATTCCATACAAGAAATTGCCTTCATTTCTCAGAACAAGAATAGACAACTTTCAGAAGAAAGTTTTGTTTCTGGCCATATTGAGCCTGTAATCGAACCCACAAATGCTGATGCACCAGATACTCAACTCGTCTAAAGAATGCCAGTTTTATTGCTTCTTTAAATCAGAACAACTGTTTTCAGCTGTGCTAACATAATTGCAAAA